>NW_026555332.1:36329860-36690829 GCF_029017545.1 Prosopis cineraria
TTACATGTGAGGCATAAGGAAGGGTATGTGATGCATCACTTGTTTATATGATTTTTTTGATATGCTTTTGCTTGGAGAAAACAGTATTCCCTAATTTGTGAATTCATTTGTGAATTGATATTGTGAAAGATATATATATATAAATATATATTGTGAAATGAGATTTTAAATTGATTTACTGATATATTTAGAATTATTATTTGTTACTAAGATATTAAATTTTATCTGTTACCTTTTACAATTTTCAGGTGAGGGTTCTTATAGGCATCAAGGGAAGATGCCAGGAAATTGGGCATGTGTGCTCAAATCTTTTGGTTGGGCACATGTTTCATTCTTAGTTAATTGCCATGACCTAGAATATTATAAACATTTATTTAATATTTGAGAATTTATTGATGAACTTCACATTTAAATACTTGAGTTTTAGCTGGGTATGGATATATTAACAGGAGTTATTTAAAAATGAGATATTTCTTGTACATTAAATTAAAGGTGTTACACTAATCAGGCCTGTGTGTAGGAATGCCACCATATTATTGAGGATCTCATCGATGTATGTTGGAATTTAGTGGATGAGCATAGTTAGTTGTTAGTCTAAGCCTATACAAAGGAATAAGATTAGACATTTAAGAAAAGGGGTTGTATCCATCTCAAGATGGAAATTAACAAAAATCCTCACCTCAATTTTCATCTCAAAGCTGGGGTTTGTAAATCACCCTAGTTAAGTAGATTAATGCAACATTTTAATCAACTTTGCTGTTAGTATTCTCTTCCACCTCATTTTTGACATGGTATCAAAGCCCTTGTGTTAGTCTTGGAGCAACCATCAATTTTCAACATCCCTTGTACTTACATCCATCAGATACGCAAACCCTCAAATTGGTTTCCAAAATTCTCGTCCGCCTAAAAAATTATGCTGTATGGTGTAGGGCGATGAAGATTGTGCCTAATTCAATGATTAATTTTAATGCTTATGATAGTTTAATGCAATGTGGTTATTGCATTAATTGTGGGAATAATCGCTTGGGTTAAGTCACAATTTTACACACGAAGTGCTGCAATTGAAGCTCCGTTAGACAACTCCCAAATGGCTGGCAATCATCTTCTTTGAAAGTACTATGTTGTTAATGTGAAGGACTCGCCTTGAACACATTGAAACTATGACTTACTCTAGTTCAAATTATGTGTTGTTTTTTGTCTTTCATTTTACCCTTTCCTGCTCTTACTTTATTGCAATAATCATTGACCAATGCAAAGGACTACTATAATTCTTTGTTCACATAATCACTCGTCTAAAATCTCTTACCATCTTGCCCTAACCAAACCATAGAGATATGACAACTAAAAGAGCACTGAGAGTTCAATTAAATCACATAGAGGTTAATAAAATCAATGCAAAATGAGGGAACAAAATTTAAATGTGTCGTTACCACACTGGAACAGCTTCACCAACCGAGATCTCTTGAAATCCATGCCCTAATATACCATTGAATTTGACCATAAAAATGTAACACCAGGCTCCTTAGTTGCTTCAATAAATTCCTGATGGGAGGTTAATGAAGGTCCTTATTTCATTGTTTTACCTCGAAGTTGGGGTTGTAAATGGCTCTAGTTGATTGAGCGGATTAATGCAAGATTTTAATCATTTTTGTTGTTAATATTCTCTTCTACCTTACTTTTGACATGGTATCAACAACCCCGCGTTAGTCTTTTGGAGCCACAAGGATCACTATTGATTTTCAACATCCCTTTTACTTACATCCCTCAGACACACAACCCTCACACAAGTGTCCCAACTTCTCGTTGGCCTAAAAAATTACGATGTGTGGAGCAGGGAGATGAAGATTGCGCTGCTTGCATGGAATAAACTTTGTATTGTTGAAAGATCTCGCACAAGGGAAAAGCAAGATCCGACCCTTCGAGCATAATGGGATCCCTGCAACACTGTAGTTTTATCATGGCTCTTGAATTTTGTAGACAAATCCATTGCAAATGGCATTGCAATTTCATCATTGTTACTAGTTTTACTACTTTACAAAGCATAATATGTTTTTAATCATGAGTTTCCCATCTGATTCTGGTGCTCCATCTCAGAATGATTTCAGGGAATTGGCCAACCTGCACAAAAAAATCAGTGACATCTATGAGAATCTCCTTGCCAATGACACCGGAATTCTGAAAAGGAAGAATGAACTCTTGGATCGGCTGGGAGAAGGTTTGGAGGATTTGTAGAAAAGTGTAGAAAAGTCAAATACTGAACATGCTTGGCCCGACAAAAAATAGTCCCTGGTTTATGCGAGGAGAAATAAGGAGATGAGGAGAAGGAGGATTATATCCTACCTCAACCAGGGAGATTAACAAATGTCCTCACCTCATTATTTCACTTCAAAGTTTGGGTTTGCACAAAAGTCAAAAACTGAATATGTTTGGGCCGACAAAAAATGAGGCCTGGTTTATACAAGGAGAAATGAGAAGAGGAGGAGGAGGATTGTATTCTAACTCAAGAGGGAGGCTAACAAAGATTCTCACCTCATTGTTTTACCTCAAAGTTGGGAGTTTGTAAATCACTCTAGTTGCGTAGATTAATGTAAGATTCTAATCATCTTTGTTGTTAATGTTCTCTTCTACCATAATTTTAACATGATACTAAATCTTTGAGTCTTCTGTCACTTTTTTTGTCTTTAGGGATGAGAGCTGTGCTGCCGACTGGATGGCTGCTAAGGCTTCATGGGAGATGGGAACGTATGGTCTAGTTTTATTGGCATCTCTTCCTTTAGCTTCTCTCATACTCAGAGATTCTGTTCATATTTTCTCATATGATATGGACCAGCAAAGCAATGAGATAGATAGGGAAGGAATCGGCTAAAGCTTTTCTTGGCTGTCAGCATAGTCGTATTTGTTTTTGTTAATTTGTATCTGTTGCATTGTTTCAGTACTGTTTGTTTCAGTTTGCTGTCTCTATTTCCCTGTTATGTTGTACTTTGTGATGTCTCTTGGTAATGGAAGTTGCTTCTTTCGCTGGTAAAATAAAAAAAATAAAAAAAGGTCAAGTAGACATGTCAGTGAAAGCTTTGAACGCAAATTTATCTAATGTTATATCTGGATGCAAGATGATTTGAATTTATATTTAAATTTAAACCAAATCTATTATTTGAATATATGAAAATCTATTTAATCAAATCCAAATTCATGTTTTATTATAATTTTTTTAATTTTAAATTCTCTTGAAACCCTAAATATTTGAAATTATAACTATTAAAAACCTCTCATATTTCTTCACATTTTCATTATTGATGCCTTTGTTACTTTCATCTCTCCTCTCTCTCTCTCTCTCTAATTGAAAAATAGAGATATACGTGTCATTTTTAATCTTCGTTTCTGCCTTGGATTTCAGCTATCTATCGAAATAAAAATTTCTAAATATATGAATTCTAAATTGAAAATTCTAAGTTCAAATACATTAATCCAAATGTTACCTAACATTATTTTATGGGACTCTATGAGTCTCATTGCGCCTATAAATTGATATGAATTATGTTTTCGTTTAGCATTTCCACACGAAGAGCTTAAGTGCTTTAGAGTTTAAACCATTTCATTCTTCACCCTTACATTTGTTTGATGGACAGAAAACTGCCAACGAGGTTATCTCAGGCCATGTCACCCTCAAACTTCTTAGTCATGACAACTACTTACAGGTCCACATGGGCCAGGTCGGCATTAGTAAAGTACTTGGTCTAATCAGCCATTATTACTTTAGTTATTTGTCAAGTGATCTCATCTTTGAACTTTTTGCACTGGGTCAACTTCGATTCATCTGCACATTGATTTCATGTGATATCATTTAATGTAAATTTTTACAAAATGTACATGGAGTTTAAACATACCAAACACTACAATGACAATTTTTTCAATGAATATAAACATTCTAGAAAATTGTGGGTGTCTATTTTTCTCTCAAGTAGCAAATGATTTAACATAAGTTGTTAGAAAATAGAAAAAAAAAAAATCTATTTGTTATAATTCAGAAGTTAGTGACTTATCGTCTGTTTCAAAAGTTCAGTTGACCATTTGCCAGTGACGCAAAGAATTCAATTTGCCAACAAATAACAACAAAGTAGCTCAGCCCAAGGCCAGGTTCAGTTAAGACAGAAACCATATTTATGAACAATTACAACTCCAATGAAGGCTTCATTTTATTAACCAAACAGAACGATCAGAACAAGCATGCTAACACTCACAAGTGGTACAAGCCTGCATCTAATTACTGAAAAATATGAAGAGAAAACAAGCAAGAACCAACAAATTGAAGAAAATACTAATTCCAGAGAAAATATTATGTGGCCTATTTATCATTTTATGGCACAATAGGGAAGATGGTAAGAAAGCCATCAGAGTTTAACAATATTTGACTTCATAAATAAGTAACAGAAAAACACAGATGCCATCCAATTTGACCCAGCTGGATAAAACTACTGTCATAGGTTACCAGTTATAACTAGCCAATTTATGATTCTTTTAGGCTTGATTTGGATAGGGAGGAGAGAATACAAGGAAAATTTCCAAAACAGTAAACAAGAATTACTATTTTTGAGTGTTTTCTCTTACAGCATTCTTTCACAATTTTCTTTCCATCCAGCCCAAGGGTTAAAGTATAAGTTATAAAGTGCTTTGGAATTTGTAAATTTTTTATCAGTTCAACAGGGGAAAAAGCTTCAAAAAAGCACATATGTAAGAATTTGGGAAACAATCGTTTACCTGTAATGTGAAATATATTGACAGGCCACTCAAACATCAGGTTACAACACATGACAAAAAATGTATCTTGTGTGGTTCAATAATTGATTAAAATAAGAAAGCATCTATATCACCAGCTACCTTTTGTCTTTGTGGTTCATCGCTTGACAGTGAATCACTTCGGCACAGGTTCAAATGCTGGCACACCAAAAAAAAAATTGAAAAGCATCTATATCATTGTAACTTCAATCATTTCGCATTTGATAAGTCTGCCTGTTACTTGAAGACATGAGAATCCCAACAAGATGGATCCAATTTAGTGGGGGAAAAAAATTTAGATGTTTATTTATACATCGAATTCTTTTGTCAAAGTAATAGTAAACATAGATATTACTTAGGAAGGACAAAGCTGGAGAAAATATTGGGAATTTATTTTGGAGGTGCTTCAGATTGCATCACAAAGCTCGAGAAAATAAGAGATTTGAACAACTAACTGAAAGCTGATGCAAGGTATCCATTACACCTTGAAAATAGTAAACAAATCACATCCTGAAATCAGTGTGATTTCATTGCACCTTTGTTCAAAAGGTAGATCTCATAAGTTATTAGCAACAGCTACTTTTTCCTCAAGTTTTGCAATCCGTGCCTGCAAAACCATAGCGTAAAGGAGAAACAAGTGATGGCCATGTCCAAGCATCAAAGAACGAAAGTGATGGATTCAATGTTCACAAGATTATACTTGATAGATTATCTTCAGAGCCACTGACGAATCCAAGGGAGGCTCCTCTTCCCCACCCCACCCCAAAATAAATAAATAAATAAAAATTTCAAACCATCCTTTATAACCGTCCTTTATAAATTCATTCTAAAGCTTTTGAATAATTTTATAAGAGTCTTGAAACAAAGAAAAGAGAACGAAATATTTATAAAATTGCTAAGAGTAGGAAAAGAAAATCAAAAGATCTAGAATAGGTAAGGTGTATAAAAGATGAAAAGGGAAGAATTTTAGTTATAAATGATGAAATTAAAAACAAATGGAAGACTTACTTTTTAAACTTTTCAATGATGGAGAGAATTCGTCTAGTAATTTGGAGAATTTAGTAACTCGTGAAGGAGAACAAAATTTATCATTCTATCAAATAATACGTGATAAGGAGGTAAAGGAAGTTCTTAAGAAAATGGCAAATGATAGAGCCAATGGACCTGATTGTATATCTATTGACGTGTGAATATGTTTAGGTGAAGAAGGGATGAGATGGTTAACTAAGTTATTTAATGTAATTTTACGATCCAAAAAAATGCCTGATGACGAGAGGAAAAGTACATTAATTCTTATTTATAAAAATAAAAGGGATATTCAGAATTGTACTAACTATAGAGCGATTAAACTCATGAGCTACACAATGAAATTGTGGGAGAAAGTAATTGAGCATAGATTGAGATTGGAGACAAGTATTTTTGAGAATCAATTTGGTTTTATGCCAAGTAAATCGACTACAGAGGTGATTTACCTATTAAGTGAATTAATGGGAAAGTATCATTGTAACGATAAAGATTTACATATGGTTTTTATTGATTTGACAAAAGCTTAGTATATCAAGAGAAGTTCTTTGGAAAGCCTTGAAAAAGAAGGAGGTACAGATTGCTTATATTAAAATTATACAAGATATGTATGAGGGGTTAAAAACTAGTATAAGAACGTCTAGTGGTCAAACAAAAGACTTGTCTATAAAGATTGAATTATATCAGGAATCATCTTTGAGTCCTTATCTATTTAACTTGGACTTAAATGTTTTGACAGAATATATTCAAGAGAGAATTATCAAATGTATACTCTTCGTGGATGATATAATTCTCAAAGCATAAACAAGAGAAAATATTAATTGTAAACTTGAGTTAGGGATGAGGACATTGGAGTCAAAAGGTTTCCATCTGAGTAGGAGTAAGACGGAATATTTATATTGTAAATTTAATAAAAGACTAGTCGACAATAATTTGGAAGTGAAATTAGGAGATCAAATTACACCTTAAGTAAAAAAGTTCAAATATTTGGGAGTCATTATTCAAAATAATAGTGAAATCAGTGGAGATATTTTACATAAAATTTAAACTACGTGGTTTAATTGAAGAAAAGCTAAAGAAGTTATTTACGGCCGTGAGGTGCCTAATAAACGTAAAGAAAAGTTTTATCGTACTGCTATCAGACCGACTATGTTATATAATAGTGAATGCTGTGCTCTAACGAGACAACAAGAACATAAAGTTTGAGTAGCAGAGATGAAAATGTTATGATGAATGTGTGCACATACATGTAAAGATAAAATTCAAAATAAACACGTACACGAAAAAGTGAGGGTAGCACCTATTGAAGAAAAAATGATAGAAAATTATTTAAGATGGTTTGGGCATGTCCAAAGAAGACCTCGTGAGGTACCAATGAGAAGAGTGGAATATATAACTTTGAGCCTTGTTAAGAGGAGTAGAGAAAGGCCTACGAGAACACTTTTAGAAATTATTGAACGCGATCTTTTGATTAATAATATTTTTAAAAACTTGATAAATGATAGAATACAATGGCGTCTTGCAATCCATATAACCGATCTCACCTAATGGGATAAAGGCTTGTTATTGTTGTTGCTGTATCCTTTATGAGTAGGAAAATTTTATTTGTAAAACATGCTTAAATCAATACCCCCCCCCCCAAAAATGATCATTTGCATCCCATCAGAGCATATTAAACTTTCAATGATTACTCATTATATCGACATCAGAAACAAATGAGAGATATCAAGGGAAATAACAGAGTTTTCTGCAATCTTGCCACATCAACCTTCTCGCAGAATTTAATAGACATGGATGCAAATATTTACGTTAGATAAATGAAATACAAGAAAATCTAAATATCTAAATAGTTGGGGACAAAAGATTGAATGCTACCTTGAATGATTTAGATCGTCGGATCGAAGGATCTATATCTATAGATGCCAAATATGACTTTTCTGCTGAATCGAATTGCTTTAATTCCAAAAATGCATCACCTTGGCAAAGATAAGCCTGAAAAGTAGTTCACAAGATCTATTTCAGTGACATGCTCCTAAACCATGAAAGTAAATTTGATTTTGGCAGGAACAGTGAGATGATAAATTACTAAATTAAATCCACATAAAAAATTATTTTATTGGGTAAAACAAAAACACACCAAAGTTAAAACAAACATATTCAAACAGATGTTATCACTATATATATTCAAACTGATGGTAGACAAGTAAACCAATGGTTAGAATATCAGGGCCGTTACAAAAACAAACAATTCATATCCTGACTAATTGAGATAAGATCCTGAATATTGTTATAATTCTAAACTATAAAGGGCAGTATCCCTTTGATGAAAAGATTTATGAAGCTTTTGGCAGAAGTCAAAACAAAAATACTTGTTGTCACTCAAAACTTCACCAAGTCGACTGTAATTCCAATATTGCTACCGCAATCATGTTGATACCTAAGGACTGGTCTCTTGGCTCGCCATCATCATCTCTACATGAATACTTTAAATAGAAGATCTGATCCATCGAAGAAGATTTTATAGGGTATGCACAAATTAAACTCCTCATGCTGCTTACGAAGATTGAGCATTTCAAATGCATCAATAGCCAAGATGCACACGTTTCAACTTTAAAAGAACACCGTATTGCTCAACAAATAGCATTCATGATATCTTAATGCATAATTGCAAGTTATGACTGTGCGGGGATTGGAAAGGAATACAAATTGATGTCCCCATCTTTACTCAAATGCACAAAGGTGCACCATTTAACCTGAACCGTTACTATGACTTGAGATAAAAAAAAAAAAATGAGTAAAATACTTTTGATTAACGGGCATCATTGAACGGTAATTGTCCAGGAATCACTAATTTCTAGAGAGAAGTATTCCATGATGTAACCCAAACCATGTATTTTCACCCAGTGCCATTTAATCAATTAAATATCATACTTACCCACCGTGATTTGGAATGTCATGAAACTCTGTTCTATATAAATTTATAAGAGATTGGCTCACCTCAGCATACTCAGGTGCTAATGCCAAAGCCTCCCTTGCGTCTTCAAGAGCTCCAGAATATTTACCCAATGCCAACCTTACAACTGACCTGAATGTCGGAAGAGTAAAGGTCTCAAACTTACTTATCATGGTTAGCACAGTGGAGATGAAACTCTTGCAGGACACCAAGGATTATGTTCAAAGTGAAATGGGGGAAAAACTATATTCTCTCATATTGAAGCCAGATTGCAAGCAAGGAAACAGCAACACCTGTTGCAAGCTCTCTTTTCTGGAAAAATAGGCAACAAAAAATGCATAGTATTTTAACGATGACCAAATGAAAAGACTAATGGTAAATCGAATTATAAAACCACTAAATGGAGCATAACAAAAAAATCCACGACCTTCCACAGGGCTACCATAATAAACCTTCGCAGAAATAATTTTAACTTTTAAGTTCGTGACAACATACCTGCATTTATATATTACATGTACACCACCTAATGGTTTTAATTCGATAGCCTGCACCAACCAAAAACTCGACAATATCAATCTCAATATAGCTTCTCAACTCCAATCTAACTACATAAAAAATCGAGCTCTTGATCACGAAACTACTACATGATTTTCTTTAAAAACAAAAGAAAAAATATAACTTTTCGCCTCAATGATAGTCAATAAAACAGTAAACTTCACATTCAGGCGCGAAAAGGATGGAGTGCCTGTGAGAGCAGAAGTTCAGCCTCAGTGAAATTCTGCTTCTCGAACGCAACCTCAGCTCTCTTCCTAAGCGCAAGCGCATCTAAACTCTTTTTGGCATCATAGGAATCCGAACCTTCTCCTGCGGAAATCAAACCCAACATGACCTCAGCCGCTCGAGCCGCAGTTCCGCAATGACCAACGATGACACCGTCCGGCAGGACCACCAGGTTGGGACCAGCACCGCACTTGCCCAAACAGCCGCACGGTTTGACGGCGACATTCGGAGGCGCAAGACCAGAAAGGATTTCTAGGGTTTGAAAGGAGCCCTGTTTGCGGCAAGTCCGATTCGTGCATACCCGAATTTCTGGTTGCACCGCTTCAACGGAGAAAGGACGATCTCGAAGACGGCAACGACGACGTTTTGAAGGAGCAGACGGCGTGGTGATCAAAGGGAATGGAGAAGTGAGGAAGAAACCATGAAGTGCTTCCATAGATTGATGGAATCCCACTTCAAACCAAATCGTCGGGTTTCTTACCGCTAGGTCCCGCGCAATGGCGCTGCCTCTTGGGAGGAGGAGGGACTAACAGAGATATTTTTGCCGTGAGATTTTTTTTTTTTTTTTAACCAAAGATCAACATTTGACATGAGATACTGTCAATAAGTTTTGCTAAAAAATTAATGAGTATGAGTAGTATTAATTAATTAATAAGTTAAGTTAAAATTTTAATAAGTTATCATAATTAAATATGTAAAAGGTACTATCAACAAGTTTTTTTAAAAAGTTAACAAGCAACATTAATAAATTAATAAGTGAGGGTTTTAATAAGTCACTGTAATTGAATGAATAAAAAGTTTCTCATCAAGTTTTATTAGTGAATTGATAAGTATCATTAGTAAATAATAAGTTAATATTTTTACAAGTCATCAAGATTAAATATATAGGAGTTGTGGTTAACAAGTTTTGCTAGTAGATTAACAAATATTATTGATAAAATAAAAAATAATGTTATTAACAAATTTAATTGGCCTTAATTTGGAAATTTAGTTGATGTTATATATATATATATATATATATATATTTTTTAGCATTATATAATCAAGAAGTATTATTGTCTTAGTAGTTATTATCTTGGGTTAAGAATCATTTTTGTTACTAAACTATATATGAAAAACCACAAATCTTCTTAAACTTAACTATAGTTCAATTATCTCCCTCAACTTTAAAGATTTCACCCATTATCATCCTAATATTAAAAATACTTAACATATATTAGTCATCAGTGAGTCTCACTATTTTTTAATATTTTTTATTAAATTAAGAGTCATTTTTATCTTTTAACTTCTATCTGGACAGTCATTTTTATCTCTCAACTCAAATAATTTATAATAAAAAATATTATAAAATATAATGTGGGGCTCACCATGGATGGAGAGAGGAGGACTAACAAGGGGCCACATTTTAATTTTTTTAATAAAATATAAAAATTATATATTTTTAACCTTTTAAATTAACATATTATAAAAGCCTTAAAAGTTGAGACACTAAGTAAAATTTTCATTTTAATTTTACAGTAGTCCTCATTTTAAGTCTCTCATTTTTCTTCCCTCACGAATGTGAAATCGGGGCATTTTAGGTCCAACTTGTCCATCAAGATCCCATGCATCAAATTTTGTAAGGTTTCAAATTCAGTGTTAATGGTGGCTTCATCTTTTATACCAAAAAGCATAGTCTCGTTCTCCTTGGTAGCCTCCGCTTCTTTGGTCACTGAATTCTGATAGGAGAGGGTTCTTTGTTCTCCTTCTTCCCTGTCTCCATAGCTCCCTAACAAGGGAAAATCTTCTGCAAAGGCAATTTTGGCCTTTCGAATCTTTTTCTAATAACTGAATTATCATTTTTTTAATTTTCACAAACATTCTTCTATTGAAAGTAATTTTGTTTGAAACATAATCGAATATTAAATGTAAGCATCTCTTTCAACAGAAATTCAAATATGTTAAAATATTATTTTAGACAGCTTATGTATTTATATCCTTTAAAATTATTAAATAAATAAGTTTACAAAACTAAAGTAAACTGGAATAGAGGTCAATTTATTTTACTCTATGAAAAATTATCACTACTTTTTCTCCCATTTATTGAGAATATTTTGATCATTTTAAATTGTAATGTTTACCCCACTCTAATGCAACTCGATCATGGTAATTAAGTTTTTTAGCAAGTTCAAGAGAGATGACACTGCTAAAAAAAAAACTGTAAAGTGGTTTTTTTTAAGTTTGTTTTAGAATTTTGACACAACTGTCCCTATTTTATTTTTGAATTGACAGTCTTATGTTCCCGTGGAGATAAAATTGATTGGGGGATCAAGCACAAATTGAAAGATCAAGAATTAAGAATTATGCACTGCAGAATAATGCTTGTACATCATTGATCATAAAATGGAAGGTTCATAATCATACAACTTTGTGCTTTTTTTTTCAAATTAAAAAAGAAAAAGAAGAAGCTATCATAAATATACAACAATAAAGATTAAAAAAAGGTATAAAAGATAATTAAAATGTTAGGACTGAATGTCAACTATGAGTATTGAAATTCACAGGTTGCTTCAACTTTTGTCTTAAGAACTTGAATATATAATTAACATGAACAAAAATGGTAAATAGGCTTAAGAACTTGTACATTTGCTTTTCTATATTCCTTCATTTTCAATTTGAATTTGACCAGCAATTGGCTTTCCACGATCATAAACTCTGACAAATAGGCTTCAATCACTCTACAAAAACCAATTAATGGTGCATGTGTTAGTAGGCCTTCGATGAACCAATTTAATTAATAATTAATTAGAACCACTCTAACATGTCTAAAAATCCGCATGTTAAATATATATATATATATATATATATATATATATAATGGTGTGTAAATGTAAATTTTGATTTCACCAGTTAAACCATACCTTTGTATACAATTATATGCTTCTTCAATTATGCTTATAAGTCATCGACGGCCACGACTTCTCATTGTTCTCTTTATTCCTCTTTTGTGCGGCACGTTCGAATGACGTTCTTCATATATATCAATAATTTGCAAAATAAAAGAAAAAAAAATGATGTCAAAAATGGAGGAACATTTTTGAGGCTATATTTATAATGAATTAAATTATTATTAATTACTTATTTTATAATAGTTTCTGAATTGTCAAAGCCTGTTTAGTTTTTTTAGCCTCCAGAAGTTAAAACAAACTTATTGCACGTTGATCATGATTGCACATTAATATTGAGAGAATTTGCCTCCAAATATTTTATATTTGACTCTTCTAAAATTGAGAAAATTTCCTAGACCAGGGAGAAAAAATGAAAAATAGGATAGTTAAGGTCGGCCCTACAAACAAGGTCATTTGATGGTCCAAGGATCAAAAGGGAGTCCTTTAATTTTTACAGAAAAGCTAAAATCCAATTGAGACATTGGGCCTATTTGATTTCACGTTTGAGAACATTTTTTTTTTTGGTTTTGAAAAATAAAAAAAAATTGAAAACATGTTTAATAATATGTTTTTGGTTATATGTTTTGAAAAAATATTAAATTTTTTCTGAAAAAATATTAAATTTTTCTGAAAAAATAAAAAAACAAAACATATCTTTTTTAATGCTTTATTACCTTTTGTTCTACAAAAAAAAAAAAGAATAGTCAACAACATCATGTTTCGATTAGTGGTAATTATATTGATAAAGAAACCATTTTTTCATGGGAGAATGACACTTTGGTTCCAGAATATTGAAGTAATGATAGTTAAGTTTTAAAAAAAAATTCTTTAAAAAATAACTTAAAAATATCAATTCAAATAATTATAAATTCAGATGTTTCAATTGCAAATAAATATTTAAATAATAAATATAACTCTTAGAATATAACACAAATTTCTGTTTGTAATTATTTAAATTGATATTTATAATTTATTTTGTAAAAAAACTTTTCAAGAACTTAATTGTCATTAATTCAATCATTTGGAAGTTAACTGTCATTCTTCCTTTTTTCAACCCCCATTTCACCACTTCTAATTCAAACAGATTTTTTTAAAAAAAAATTGTTTCCAAAACTTGTTCTATATTAAAAAAAAATACTCTATGGAATTATTTTAAAAATATAAAAATAGAGAATAGAATCAAACAAACCAATTATTACCTGCAACTGTTTGGAACCCTCCAAGAAGGGTGTGAATGTAATTTCTGATTTGGATTCAAAGTGATGTAGTGTCTCCAATCTTGAAGCAAAATCTTAAGATCAAAGATCTTGTTGTCCAAACCAACACAACAATTGGCATGCATGGTACAAACTTTGTTGAAATCCCTACTTACTTGACAAAACCCTCCAAAATAAGTTGTGTCAAGGAACCTAATTATCATCTTCCTTTTAGACACAAAGGAGTGGGTCTTGATCTTGTTAAGCACGTCTTGTTCATTTAGTTTTGGATCAATTTTTCTTGACTCAATCCACAACTTGTAGAAATCTTTGGTCTTATGATTAGATCTTACATACAAGAACCCCCCATTTGGCTCGTTTGTTGTGTCCATAGAGTTTCCATTAAAGCGATCACAAGCAATTTGGAAGTCTACATCTTTGAAAAACCTCTCAAACGGGTCTCTAAGCCACATTATATCTAAGTCCTGCATGGGAAGCAGTTTAAGAGTTAACTAAAGATAAGTTTAATCCTATAAAAAGACTTCAAATTAATGAGTTGATGTATATTCCTCTGTTTGATACTATAAAATATTTTTAATCAAATTACATCCTTATGAGTTAGTTAATTATCTTTAAAATTATACTCCTCTAATTCTATTTATAGAACAAAGAAAAAAGAAAAATATTGATCTTATTTATAGGGCACTTAATAATTTTTAATACTTCTATTTACATTTTTTTCTTTATTAAATACTTTAAATACAAATACCAGTAATGAAAATTAAGAATATTTATTAAAAATAAAGATGAAATCTTATTAAATTTTAAAACAAAGTTAATGAAATTTAAAGTTTTTTTTAATTCTGGTAAAACATGCTGGAAGTAATTTATAAATAAGACTAGAGGGAATACAACCTTTTTATATTTACCCTAATTTAATAGATAATTGTTTCCATTAAAAATCATTATTTTTTTTTACCAATATTAGAAAACATTATCAATCACACCTCCTAATTAAGGGAAATTTTTGAAAAAAAATCATTAATTACACCTTAAAATACTCAACATGATTCATATTTTTTGCATCTTACATTAAACAAAAAATCTTATATCTTTAAATAGAGGGAGTATGTTAAGAATATATATATATTCACTTATAACATATCATTAATGCATTCAATTAATTAATGTTTTTTAAGGCTGCAAAGATAAGAAGGAAAGGCATCCCAATGTTATCGAGCAAGACATCAATAACATGTTAGAAATACCGAGAAAGTCTTAATAATTTAAAGAATTATCATGTCTGAATTGCAAGCACTCCATATCTTTTCATTTTAGAGTTTGATCAAACTGACGCCAATTGGCAGGACAAGAAATAGACTCATAATGATAGATGGGGCCTACTATCATATGTCTATAATTTCTCTTTATTTTAAGAAATTTTAGTATTCGCCCAACAAATCACAACTACATAGGACTTTAGGGAGACTATCTCTAGGTTGACTATATATGTTAAAGGGCAAAATTATCCTAAAATTTTTTCTTCAAGGCCATGAGACATTTTGATCTTTCTTTTGGACATTTTTATATTGAAAGCTTTTAAAATAAAGTATTTTAATCCTACCATTAACAATTACAAACATTGATTGTTAAATTAAAATTTAATTAAGAATATTTTTGTATTTCCTTCTATGATTAGTCTCCAATTTTATTCTTCAATAAGTTTTTAACTCTTTTTATTTTAACAAATAAAAACAAAGATTGAAAAACATAAAAATGAAGGAGGGTAAAATTATAAAATATGTTGATCAAATTTTAATTAACAATCAACATTTATAATTTTTAACAGTAGGATAAAATTTTTCAAAAAAAAAAAAATCAGATTGTCAGGTGCCCCTGAAACAATAATTTCAGAATATTTTTGTCATTTAACATTTGTAACAATCGATGCATTAAAAATCAGATCAAACTAATACTTTAATGAATAATCAGTCCTTATTCCGTTGCTTTACCAAGAGCAGCATTATAAGAAACCAATCAAAGCCCGGCCAGACAAGTCAAACACGGCCAAACCATCCAAAAATTGGACAATTTATGACAAAAACCACCTCCTAAAATTTAAGGAAAGAAATTAAAAAAAAAAAAAGCCTTGAAATGAATTTTCTAACACGTCGACACCCAAACCACGTGGCCTCAGTTTTGTGGAACATTGGTCCGGTCCCTACTTATACTCAAATCAATTACCCCTACTTATACTCAAATTAACTCTGTGTAGATTTGTGGTCCTCGTGGCTTCGCCTCCTCTGTCTGCCGTCTCTGAGTTACTTCTAGTGGCGGTGATCTCCTGCCATAGTCAAGGAAGGCAGTAAGCTTTATCTATACTCTCTTGCCTCGATCTACTCGTGGTCCTCCCTCCATCGCTGATTTGCTTGTGGTCCTCTTTAGTCGGTCCAGCTCAGAGGTAAATGATCTTCTCTAACCTTCTTTTGGACGATCTTGGTTAGGTTTGATCTTGGTCAGACCCTGTTTCCCTCTTCACTCTGATCTATGCATGGATGAATTTGTTCTCACGATTGCTGGCTTAGTTTTGTGTGGTTTGAACCACTTACAACTCTTGAACATTTACAAATAATAATGTGGGTGAAAGTTGATTTTTGATGTTGTTTTCTGTGTTAGTTTTGTGCCTAGTCAAACTCTATGCTGAATATGGGAGAACTGTTAAAAGTTAATTTTTTAGCTATTGAAACCTGATTTTAGTCAAAATCTTATACATTTGCAAATTGTGAGAAAGCTGTTAAAAGTTGGTTTTGTGCCTAATCGAACTCTTTGCTGGTTTTGGTCTGTGTGATCACTGATTACTGGAGCTTTATTCTTAAACAATATGTTTTGCATATATAGGGGTCATTTAGTCAAACTTTTTACTGTGTGAGTCTCTATTGAATTTGGCTCCTCTGAAAATTGCTAAGTTTTTGTTATGTAATATTTTAATTACAATTCCTATAATTAACATGTTAGTTTTTTATATAGTATAATGAGTAACAATAAGTCAAAAGCTTCATGAGATCAAAGAAACACTAGAATATTTATTGACATTTGTTTGGACTAAGCTCGAAAATTGCAAAGAAATGGTGGTAGTTTTGCCAAACAAGGATGGCTTAGCATAATTTCTACTTTCAATGAGAGAACTGGACAGAAATATGACAGACAACAATTCAAGAATAAGTGGGATAATATGAGAAAAGAGTGGGTACTGTGGGATAAGTTGGTTTCAAGTGAGACAGGATTGCAAACAATACTATGGATGCTTCAGATGATTGGTGGGAGAAGAAGATATTGGTATGATGTTATTATGTGAGGCTTTATATTTATTTTATTTATTTATGTATTCTGTAATATTATTGATAATTTATGTGCAGGAAAATCCATTATACGGGAAATTCAAACATAAAGGATTACCATTTGCCAATGAATTAACCGAGTTGTTCCAAGGTACTATCGCCAATGGACCTAGAGCATGAGCACCTTCAAGTGGAGTTTTGCCTAACATTTACAATAGGAATGAAGGTGAAGATGAAGAGGTGTATCGGCCTGATATGGCAAATGAGGGTATTGATTTGGAGGAAGGTTCAGGAGATAGTGATGAGATCTTAGGAACTACTGGAGTAAGCGGTGAATTTAATAGAGTAGTTCTAAATGCTTCTCAAGGAACCTTAAGTGGAAGCAGTGGTAAGAGGAAGAGGGGCGAAAGCAGTAACAGTAGAAAGAAGAACAAGTTACCTAGTACAAGTCAAATAGCAGATGCAATGAGTGTGATAAGCAATATTAGCCATTCTTTAAAAATGCCATTGGAGCAATTGATGGCACACATATTCCATGTGTAGTCCCTGCTAGTGAAAAATCAAAATATATTGGAAGAAAAGGAATCCTTATGCAAAATGTAATGGCTGTGTGTGATTGGGACATGTGCTTTACTTTTGTCTTGGCTGGATGGGAGGGCACTGCACATGATGCTCGCATTTTTCAACATGCCTTGACAACTCAATCCATGAACTTTTCACATCCGCCTTCAGGTATATTTGTTTGTTCAATTTATTTGTGTTAGACTTTCCAGCTCACAGGCATTAATAGTAATCTTTTTTTTACAAGGTAAATATTATTTGGTAGATGCTAGCTATCCAACACCAAATGGATATCTTGGTTCGTATAGACGAGAATGCTACCATCTTCCTGATTTTAGAAGATCAACTAGATTTGTAAATAATAACGAGGTCTTTAATTATTTTCATTTAAGTTTACGGTGCATAATAGAAAGAACATTTGGAGTTTGGAAGAATAGGTTTGCAATTTTACGCAACATGCCTAGCTATGACTATGATATACAAGTTCAAATCATTGCTGCATCAATGACGATACATAATTTCATTAGAAGACACTCTAACTCTGATGTTGATTTTATGCGTCATGAGAGGGAAGATCAGGAAGACCATGAGGATTAAGAAGACCATGATGTTGATGAATATTCATTCATGATATCTTCTTCATCAGTTATGACTAGTATTCGTGATATCATTAAGGACTAACTTGTATATTATCATCTTCATTAATTGTTGTAAAATTACTGTTTTATATTTAAGAATTTAATTTTTTGTCTTTTATTGAATTTATTTTAAGTAAGATATATTTAGTTATTTATTTAAATAAATTTAAATGTTAATATTAATATAATTTAAATTTTTAATTAATTATATATGTAGTTTAAACAATATATTTTACTTCTTAAATAAAATGTAACAACTTTAATACTATTAGATACAAATTTATCAATAATTTAATTTTAAAAAGCAATGTCCTTTATGGTAATTTATACAGCTAAAATTGATTCTAAAAAAATTATCCAAACATCTTCAGTTCTGTTAAAATCAATTTTAAAAAAACAAAATCCAAACAGATTGTGTTCTAGCATAATCAATTATGATTAAAATCTACCACTTAATCAATTATTTTCATAATCTATTATACCCAACCGAAATTCAAGCAGGCACTACATCACCTTGAATTTTAATGTATAATTAATTTAACAGCAGAAAATTCAAATGTACCCCATGTGTTATTTAATTATTTATAAAATTAAGAGAGAATATTTTTTAATCTTATTTGTAAGATATATTATTGACTTTTTATTAAAAAAAGTTCTTTTATCCTTTATTAAATGTCAATGGGAAAAAGTACTCCATTTGTCTCAATTTATAAAACATTTTGGGAGGTGATTCAATGTTTTAAAATATAAAACACATTAACAAAAATTAGGTTTCATTAATTAAACTCGTTCCAATATTACTCTTTCCTTCTTATTACTTCTTCCTGCTCTTATTTATAGGGTAGATAGAGAAAACTTTTTAATCTTATTTATAAGTTACCTCATTAAATTTTTGACATAAGTTTTTTTTATCCTTCATTGAATATTAGAAAGAGAAAACTTATTAAATTTTTAAAGAGAATTGTTGAATTTTAAGATTTTCTTTAGTTTAAATGAAATTTTTTGAAAATAAATTATAAATAAGACAATATATGTGACTTTTAAATTTAAATTACTCTATAAAATTATTGATTAAAAATTAATAGCAGTTGACTTGAGTAAGGACTTGATTGTGGTCCAAAGTTCAAATTAGTTGGAATACGGATAAATCAATAGTATCAAACACTAAAAAAAATTAAATATTAAAAATTAAAATTATATGAAAAAATTATAATTCATGATTTTAAATTGATTTTTTATTCTTAAGATGTTTGGTATAATTTTAAAATTGAAAAATATTAAAATATGAATATGAGATCCATAAATATATAATCTTTTATACTATCTTTTTTTTATTTTAATAATGGAAGGGTTCTTCATATAGCAATGGATAATTGAACCCATGGCTTGGTCCCCAATCACAAGATGACGACCCTGATCTTGTAGGCTTTTGCTAGGTAAAAGGCCATTTTCTCTCCACGCCCTTATTTTATTGGTTGTTAAACAACAGTATATTCCTCCTTTTAAAAACAATAAGAAGCTGCCAACTGCGTTTTACTTTTGCACATATTCAACCAAAAACGAAAAAAGTGGAGGTCTAAAATCTCCCGTTAAATACTCTACTTTTATTTAAAAATATAAAATATTTTTAATTAAATTATACCCTTTAATAAAGTAATTAGTTGTCTCCCAACTAACACTATTTTTTTATGTTTGTTCGTATTTAATTAGATATTTTTTTTAAAATAAATAAATTTTTTGGTAAAAGTACATTACTTACACCTTAAAAAACTAAAAATATTTTACATTTTTAATATCTAAACTCTCAAAAAAAATGCAACGTACAAGTATGAGCAAAAACTATGGACTCTATTGATCATAATAATTGAACCTTCTTATTATTTTTATCAAAAATATATAATGGAAAGCTTTTCAAGTTTAACCATCACAAGTTTTCTTGAGTGTAAACATATGTGTTTGGGCCTAAAGTCAAAAACGACAACCCAATGAGAGAAATTGAGGTAAAAGACATAATTGGCCCAAGAAATATAGCTTGGTCCATTACTAGGAAAGGAGGATGTGTCATGCCTAATGTAGCCCTTAAGACTCGAGATGACCATACGTACGAGACTATTAAGAAGGTATGCCACAAATCTCGAGAGCTATGCTAGTAAATCCCTGATATCTCACTAACAAGCTCTCAATTTTGTGGGGGTAACGATCTAAGCTGAATCATTATAACAAGAGTAGAAGGTCGTAGGAAAGAGACATCAACGACAATCAATCCTCAACATTTATTAATACTTTTTAACATTTCACTCTATATTTTCAAATAGTTTCTAGAATTATTTTTAGTTTTGTAACCTTTACAATTATACATTTGGTGCATTTATTAATCAAGTACTTGTTATTCCAATCTCTTTGCATCTTCTCATCCAAGTAAACAATGGTAAGGGAGCCTAAGGACCTTTTATTATCTTTTGAGATTCAGTGTCTCTAACACATCTAGTACTTTTATGGTTTATAAAGAACAATTTATGGCACGCCTAATGGGACTCTGTGTAACAAGATGCTAAGGACACAAAAAGACAAGAAGATTGATGAAACATATGCTAGTTCTAACAAGCCAGAAGGAAACTCTGCACTTGCAGGTTTAGAACTATTGATGCTTGATGCTGAGGTAGTTGGACATCATGAGCATATAATGTCGAGGACAACAAGTAGCAGTAGCATGAGTCCTAGTTCAAAAGTAGGAAGTGAACACGTTAACCCTTTGATTATATCTAACGTCTTGTAGTAGAGGTGCTATGAGGAATTCAAAACCATATAGATAAATAGATGGAAGAAAATTAAAAATTCTTTGCTCTCTCTCTGGAAACGTTCAAGCATAGAGATAGAGAACACTAACAAATGATAATGCAAGCTTTACATGAAGGGATGAGGACATAGCCGTATCACTCAGGGGAGGACCTCTTGAAATAGGCTCAACCTTCAGGCTACTTGGAAGGCAACCATTAGGAGGCAATCTAAATGCAGGCCTTCAGGGCCACACACTCATAAAGGACTATTATGTTCCTCATGTTTTTGCTAACAATAACCTCATGAATAATCCATTGTATTATTTACAAGAACCAAACATAGGTGGCCTGGGGGTATAGGAGCCATCCTAGAACAACATAACAAACAACGAAATCAGTTGGTGATAGTAGAAGCCTTGAGGGACATCATAAAGGACATATATAGGAGTGGGTTAAGACCAATTGGCTAGCTTATGTTTGTGAAACCAACACACAAACTAGGACAATCCTTATCCCAAGGGCTATAGAATCCCAGATTTTACTTTATTCTTACGAGATGGGACATAGTCAACACTAGAACATATTAGCAGATTCACTATCCAATGCGGTAAAGTCACCAATTATGACAACTTCACTAATCTAAAGATGAGACTATTCTCAAACTCCCTCACAGGTTTAGCCTTTACTTAGTACATGACTTTAGCATGTAACTCAATGCTTACTTAGCTTAGAATGAAACAAAAATTTCATGTACAGTTTTATAAGGCAAAACCTGAAGTTAGCATTGTAAAACTCTACCAACTGACTCAATAAGTAGGAGAAATGGCTAATCAATATCTTAAGAGATTTAAGAGATTGAGGAGCAGGTGCAATGTACCTCTTTCAAAGGCTAAATTTGTCAAATTAGCTCAAGTAGCACTTGATATAGAACTAAGGAAAAAATTCTAGGGTATAGAGTTCAAAGACTTCTATAAACTTGCAGCTAAAGTATATGGATATGAGGAATTACTGAAAGAGGAGGATTATCATAAGTGAACGGCCATAGGCATATATTTTGGTGAGTTGGATGTGGCTGTGGCAAGCTAAAAAAATGTAGGAGATTACACATGCTCGACCTTGATAAGGAAGCCTGCTAAAGCCCCAAAGAGGCTTAACGCAGTATAACACACATTTGATACCTCCAAAATTGAAGAGATCGTTAATTTCATGCTAAAAGAGAAGTTTATCTCATTGCTTGTAGTGTATAAGATTCCATCAAGAGAGGAATATAAAGGGAAATAACATTTTAAGTATCACCATTCATGGAGCCATATTACTAACATCTATTAAGCTTTCAAGAATGTTGTGCAGGATCGAATTAATAAAGGTAGACTAAAGTTTCTAGGGAAAGAGGAATCCATAGTAGTAGACAAAAACCCATTCCCACCATTTGCCACTATCAATATGGTAGAGATAGACCTAATAAATGAAAAGTCAGGAAATATGATGGAAGGTAAAGAAAACAGGGGAATGGACAGCCTTGGAATGTCTTGGTCAAAGGTGAAAGGAGATAATAAAAGATTAAGGTAATATAGGATCACTTAGGGGAACCCTCGAGCAGGACCAATCATAAAGACACACTTGATGCAAGGAAAGCATACAGAAGTAGACCTTCAGGTTAGGATATAGGCCTGAAAAGGCAACTTATGGAGAGCTCAAAGAAAGCCAAAGTAGTATGGGATCGCTTGAGGGATCCCTCAGGCGAATTTGATTGTTTCATAAAATACTCAGCCCCATCTAGTATAGGAAAAACATTCAGAGGTAAGTCCTCAACCAGGGATGTGGGTCCAAAAAGACAACCTATGAGGGAACTAGAATAAAATATCACTCAAGAGCTTACTTTAAAGCTAATGCTTATCAAGAACAAGGGTAAGTTCATCATTCCACCTAGTGACGTGCTGCCTCTATAATGGAGGATCGTGAGACACTAAAAATTCCTAGGTGTTTTAACACATACTCAGAAAAGAAGCCTTCAATACAAGCAGGCTGCTTAAAGATATCTAGAGAGACAAAAGGTAACATATCAAGAGAATATTAATGGGCAAGAGTTAAGCAAGTTTAGAAAGAAGTCAATAAAAGATTAAGATAAGGAGGGAGAAAGTGAAAAAGAAGATGAGAAAAATAAATTAAAAGTATTCATGTGGGAAGATACCCTTAAACCTCTGTTGCATAGTTTCTTTAACACTCCTTTTGCAATATAGCAAAATAGTAGGAAACAGGGCTTAAGATGTGTTTTCATGTGATCAAGATGAAGCAGGGACCACTTACATGGATGAGAAACAGATGAGCCTATATCAAAATTGTCCTATGGAGCTAAGGAAAGATAAAGAACCTAAATCATCTGAAACATAGGAAACACTATAACCAGAAAATACTGAGTTAGAGCTCGTATAAGCCATAAAAGGGAAGCCCAAGAGGGCTATCTTAGAAAAACCTAGCTTCAAGATGACTTAATACTTAAAGCCTTTATACATCAAGGCTTACTTTAATAGTAAACCTATGGTAAAAGTATTAGTTAATAATGGCTTGGCAGTTAACATACTGCCAACCCGAGTAATGCTCAGGATGGCACGAGATAAGTAAGACCTAATTCTAACAGAAGTATTCATGGTAGGATTCATGGGGACAGCCTCAAGGGTTTTAGGCATACTACCATTACAAGTGGATGTTGGATCTAGATCATCTCTCAGCCTTTTTTATAATTAATACTATAATAAAATATCAGGCCTTGTTAGGCCAAGATTGGATTCACACTAATAAGTGTGTTCCTTCATCCCTTCATTAAATGCTTCTCATATGAAAAGGAGAGGAGGTAGAGGTGGTTTGGGCAAAAGATAGGCCCTTCATGGTAGTCATGGATTTCATTGATGCTAGGTACTATGATGTAGATGTGGACCCTTTTACTTTCTATAGAGTTAATTAGCATGGGGCCTTAAGAAGGTTTTCTTCATCTAATACAGCAAGAAATATTGACATGCCTCTAGTACAATGGAGGCATGAACCTATTATAGAATTGATAGATGATTAACTTAGAAAGAAGGAAGGCTATAGCAGCTATGACCATTCAAAAAATTTAGTTGCATGCTATGAACGAACGACTGTAAGATTTTAGACTCAAGACACTAGGGGCTGAAGTCATATATGAGGACAAATCCTAAAAAACCACATAATTACATGAGTTAAACCTTGTTCCTTTTAAGTTTGAAGACATAAGCCCAGAGGTACATGACTTACTTGAAGAAGTAAGTCTCAGATCTCATGAGGAGCTGAAGGTCACTTATATTAACTCACTGCTAACTAAGAAATTAAAACTGCTATGAGACAAGTATCACAAGAGTTCAATGATTGCTTTGCATAGGACTACGATAAGATGTCAAGGTTAGCAAGATGGCAGGTTGAGCACAGGCTTCCCATTAAGCCAAATTTTACAACACATCAATAGCTCACTCGCAGGATATTCATTGACATAGAGCTTATGGTAAATGAGGAGATCAAATGACTTCTTTGAGCCTTATAAGTATGCTCAGTGGGGTTTTAAACATTGTGCTAGTGATAAAAAAGAATGAAAAACTATGAGTTTGTATAGATTTCTAAACTTTGGACACAGCCATGCCTAAAAACATGTATGCAATGCCTATTGTAGATAGGTTAATAGACATTGGGTTTGAAAATGTGTTATTGTCATTTATGGATTATTTTTTAGGTTATAATTAAATATTTATTACAAAATAAGACATTCATAAGATAGCTTTTAGATGCCCGGGCATTATTGGGATGTTTGAATGGGTGGTTATTTTATTCAAACTAAAGAATGTTGGAGCTATCTATCAGTGAGCTATGAATGCAATCTTTCATGATATGATAGAAAAACACTTAGAAGTTTACATAGATAACATAATGATTAAATCAAATAAAGCACATAATCATATTGAACACTTAAGGATAAGTTTCCTTAGAATGAGGGAAGCGGGCCTTAAACTAAACCCACTTAAATGTGCATTAGGTGTAATCGCAGGCAACTTCCCTAGATTCTTAGTCAACAAGTGAGGGATTGAAGTAGACCAAAACAAAACACGTGCCATATTGGAGGCAAAGGAACCAAGAAACTAAGAAAGGTTATAAAGGTTTCTAGGACAAGCAAATTATCATAGATGCTTCATTCAATCTGGCAGGTAAGATGAAGGAGTTCTCTAAGCTTTTGAAGCTTAAAAATACTAAGGAATTTGCATGGGTTAAACACCATTAGGTAGCCTTTGAAAAGATTAAAGAATATTTAATGAAGCCCTTAGTCTTAATAGCTCGAGAGAGAATACACCATTCTTTTGTATTTGGCTTCCACTACCATATCCATAGGTTACATGTTAGCCTAAACTATTGATGAGGGATATGAGTAAGACGTTTATTATTTAAGTTGGTGTTTAACTCTTACATAAACTTGATACTCACCTGTTGAGATATCACGTTTAGCATTATATTATGCCTGTACTAAATTAAGGCATTTTATAATAAACTTAGTTGTGTACATGATTTCATACTTAGATTTAATTAAATATATGCTTTACAGGCCTATTATGATGGGCCATATAGGGAAATAGAGCTTGGCCTTAGCAGAATTTATATCAGTGTTTCTATTTTAAGAATAAGTAAAGGGCCAAACGTTAGCAGACTTCTTGCCTAATCACCTTCAGTTTAAGTTGAAAAAGATGAGAAGGAATTATCTGTGTTCTTGGTAAATCTAGGGCCTTGGGTATTTAAGTTTGATAAGTCTAGCACAAAGCAAGCATTCGAGGCTGGAATTGTAATAATCTCTCCTACAAGCATAAAAATAATCCTATCACTTCAGTTATATTTTGAATGTACGAACAACCAAGATGAATATAAAGCGCTACTACTAGATCTTGAAAGCCCTTAGGAATTGAAAGCACATGAAGTAGTCATAAAAGGAACTCTCAACTTATTATCATACAATTAACTGGTGAGTATAAGTGTACAAGCCCAGCTTTAGTAATGTACTACGCAAGGGCCTCTCAAATTTTGGAAGATTTTGAGGAAGTAATATTGATACATATCCATCAGGCTCAGAATTAGGAAGCTAATAAACTAAGAGATATAGCATCAGGGTTGAGACTTTCACCATAACTTACTACGAAAGTAATTATAACAAAAGGAAGAGAGCATCCTTCAATATTTCAATGAGGTTTGATAGTACAATACAATATGGTCTCACAAGAGTTAGCTCAAGATTAATTCAAAAGTTATTTACAAAATCTTAGCTAATGATACTCTTATAGAATTAAGATACGTGCCCAACACTTCATTCTCATTAGAGATAAGTTGTCTGGGAAAGGTCCTGATAGATTGTTACTGAAATCCTTAGCATTTACAAAATACATTGAGGTTATAAGACAGGTATATGAAAGAGCATGCAAGGCTCATTAGTCGAGGCCTTAAATGTAATGGTTGGTACAAAGGCACAGGTATTACTAGCCATTTATGACAAAATACTGTATTGAATATGCTAAGAAGTGTAAGAAATGTCAAACACACAGGTCAATACAACAAATACTAGTATTAGACATGCATCCCATCATCAAGATGTGGCCTTTCAAGGGATTGGTTATGGACATAATAGGAGAAATATACCCAACTTCTTCCAAAGGCTATTATTTTATCTCAATGGTTATAGATTATTTTACAAAATGGGTAGAGACTGCCCTTATGAAGAAAGTTAAGCAAGATGACATAATAAATTTTATACGTGAAAAAATTATATTCAGTTTTGAGATTTCTCAAACAATTATGACAGATCAAAGGACTATGTTTGCTGGAAGTATCCTCAAAGCTTTTGCTAAAGAAATTGGAATTAAATTGTTAACATCTTCATCACATTATCCTCAAGTGAATAGACAAGTTGAAGCTTCCAACAAGGTGATCTTAAGCATTCTAAAGAAAATGATTGAAAGAAAACCTTAGAGAATGGCATGAATGACTTCCTAAAGCATTATGGGCTTACAAAACTTCAAAAAGAAAATCAACTGGCATAAGCCCGTATGTTTTAACTTTTGGGCATGAGGCTTTACAACCAATAGAAGTCACTGTCCTTTTATTACAGGTTGCTAAGAACTTAGGAATGCCTTAAGGGAATACATGATTGCTGAGAAGGAAGAAGTTTCAAAAATATATAATAAAAGAATAAAGAAGAAAAAATGTCAAATAGGTGAACTTGTGTGGCAACTTATTTTTCCACCTAGCACCAAGGACTAAACACTTGGTAAATTTTCACCTAACTAGGAAGGTTCGTTCAAAGTTGGTGAAGTACTTAAAGGTAACACATATTGGCTATCTAGTCTTGACAGGATTTCACATAAATGAGCTATAAATGGAAAGTATTTAAAGAATTATTGGTTATTACAAGAGAAATCATAAGGACCCAAGGCTTAAAGTAGCTCAAGTAAAGAAAATAGGCACAAGGACCTAAGGCCTAGAGTAGCCTCAAGATGTACAACTTTTTAACAAATAAACATGTATATTGATAGCTATTATTATGTACATGATATATATATATATATATATAAGTAAAAAGACTTGATCCCCCAGTTACTCTAAAATCTAGGATTGAATAGCGTCGCACACCCCTAGGGCCTCATCTAGTTTTATAGTTAAGGATTGATATCGAGCCAGGGCCTTATCCAACTCGATTACTAATTGAAGCTTTTCTTTAGACTTGGCCTGAGACACCTCTAACTCCTTTTTAGCCTTCTCGAGCTAAGACTCCGCAATATCTTCTTCAGTAGTAACCAGTTGTTGCCTTTGGTTGACCACCCTATTCTGTAAAAAGTTAAGATAATCTACCTGAAGGGTAAAATCCCTAGCCCAACTATTAGCAGTTGTTACCCAAGCCATGGCATCATCGTACTCATCCCTGACAGACCAGTTCTTTAAAATAAAGTTTGATAAGGACAACAACTCTACACAATATTGATTGATTATGTCATAATAGTCATGGAGCTGGTAACGAAGAAGATCTATCATTAGCGATTGACCTACATTCTCTAGGACTGATATAGCTTAGAGGACTTCTTAACCCTACTCCAAGAGTAACATAGGTTTCAGACTCATCTAGAATCAAATGAACTTATGGTATCTCGAACGACCTCTTTATTGAAGACTCAAGGATGAGCCAAAAGAGTATCTGCAGGGCTCGTTATGTTGAGATTGATGCCTAAAGAAACATGAACAATGAGCTAATTAAGTACCATAACAATGATGTAAGGAGTTAACCTTTGAAAATAAAGGACTCACCTTAGAAGCCACATAGGTTTTTCCTTTATCCATAGATTTATGAACCCTTAATATAGACACCCTTCTAGTCCCATCAGGTGATAAAGGATGTTGTTCGCTTGTAATGCTTGGTAGGGGTAGAAAGAACATTGGTATGGGATCCTAAGGAACAACATTTGCATCGAGAGCCAGGCTAACTTCCATAGAAATGGGTATAGGCTTTACCATAGAAAAGGCTAGGGACCTTGGATCCTTTAAAGCTCTTTAACCACCAACTCCATGGTCTCTCCCATGGCACCAATTAAAAGAACATGTAGATTAGTGGTCTTCACGTTATCATCCTCCTCTTCATCGAAGCTAGTTAGGAATATGCCATGCTAACAGTACCTTGATTAGGTTACAGTAGTAGAAGTTAGAGTTATAGATGCTGGGTTAGAAATGGCCCTGGATTTGTGGTTGCAGAAACAGCCCCAAAAATAATCCTAAGAGTTGTAGTTGCAAACACAAGTCAGAAATGGCCCTAAGAACCTTATTCATAACTGCTAAGTCAGAAATAGCCTTAGAAGGAGAAAATTTTATTTTCTTGCTCTTCTTCTTCTCCCAGGTCATGTTCCCTATAGGTTTCCTTTTAGAACTCAGTTTCTTATTGGCCTTAGAAGTAATAATAGCTTAAGAGGTAACTTCTTCATCCACCTTCGCCAACATCACAGGTAGAGATTTAGCAGTAGAGGTGCTAGAAGGTATGAGGGAGTCTAAGTTACATCTTAAGGAGGTAAGTAGCTGAGGTGATTGAGCCCAATTACCCTCTGAAAAAACAAAAAGACATTTGTCAAAATCAAACATGGCTTTACAATAGTCAAAATAAAATTACAATAACCTACCAATATGGGTCTTTAAAATACATTTGAAATGCTGGGGCCACTACTTGTTAAAGTGAAGGCAAGAATCTTGAGGTACCAGCTCTAAGTTGTAAGGTTTTTTTGACCCCAAGGATATTCCATCCTTCTTTATAATCTCAAATCCAAACTTTAAGGTTAAGCCATAAGGGATATATTGGCTAAGACTAAACTAGCTTGCTATTAGCTAAGGTAATAGTTTTTTAGAAAAATCTTGCTACCTGCGGTGGTCATTGGCAGCCACATCTTCTTAGGGAAGGTGGCCAAAATAAAAATGCCATCTCATATGTTAGTCCCTAACCTTTTAGGTAGGGTAAACTTGAACTATTTAGGAAGATGGTAATCAGAAATTGGCAACACATTTAGTTGGTAGTCTCAGTCCCATCTCTATTAGTAAAAGAATTCAAAGAAATCTAATTGTTGTTGTGGATGGCGGGCAAGAGGTAAGGTATAAGAGGTTTCCTTCTTAGGGTCTTTTAAGAAAAAGGTCACATAGAGATCTGAAAATAAGCCTTGGCCCATAACTTCAAAAACCATATAGGCCTATGGAAATTGTTGAAAGGCTTCTTTTTTATAGATTCCCTTATCCTATTGTACAAACAACATAGAAACATTGTGCCTAAGGTTGCTTGTTTCTTATGTTGGATAGGGAGGCGTAACGGAAGATTAAAATTTTAAAGTTCCTATCCTAATATGGACCGAATGGACTTATTTAAGTCAAAGTGGATAAAAGAGTTACATTTTTAATTCTTTGAAGTTGGCACATGTTTGGATCTCAGGAGCTGACAATGTAGATCTGTTCTCTCTATCGGTATCTACATGAACAGCTCTCTAACTCAAACAGCATGTTAGCGCTCTCAGCGTCCGTTCTTCTTTGAACATTAATTTTTCTTTCTATAGGGTGTTTCATAGCTCTCAGAGTATTTTTGCTTTCAGAACTTTTCTAACTCTCTCTATATTCCTTCATAAGGACGTCCCTATCTATATATAGTATATAGATAAGGATTTTTATCTTCCACTTAAAAACTCACAAAAATTTAATTAAATTTATCTCATAAATTTAATCCATAATATCATATCTAATTCGAATTTATCTTATAAATTTAAATTATAAAACTGATATGATATTCTCTCTCATCATATTAGTTATTAAATTTAATCTGTCATATAAAATTAAATTTAAAACTAACATAATATAATATAATATAATATAATATAATATATATCACATATACATATTATATTATATATATACAAATATTTATATACATATATATTTCAAAAATATATATGTATATATTATATTATCTATATTTAATTTTATATATCATATACATATATAATATATATATATATAATTGAATATATATATATATAAAGTTATATTTTGAATTTTATATTTCATATAAAATATATATAAATATTTATCATATAAATATTCATATATATATATATATATATAATTTATTCACCCTATATTACATTCATTGAGTCTAGACATATTCTAGATTCAACGAACTTGGACATTATAGTTCGAGTTGGGTCGTTCTTGTGTGCGACACTTAGGCCCATATGAAATTGGCAGTGAGCTAATTACGCTATTAGCCTACAAGTTACAAATGGCCTCTAGCAAGACATTACAACTGTCCAATTCACTTAGGGATCAATAATCTTATGTAACCTATCATGCAACCATATCACATCCCTTTTGTCACGCAATATTTCGGTCAAGTATGAGACATAGAATTGTCATTCTCCTTTACCTGACCACTACTTTCTCGAGCTCTAAGTAGACTGACAGTAATAATAGAAAAATCCTTTCTATTGTAATATGGCCATACATTTTCTCAGTCTTGCTCATCGAGGGGCCCAGTAATATCTCTCACTTAATGTGAGGGACAAATTTTATCTTGACCACTTATATTCCTCTTCATGAATATTACTAAACTCAATCCTAGCCTTTATGATCACTCGGTCAAAGGTGACTTTTGACTAGGTCAAAGTTCTCATGTAGGAATCCATAATGATCTCAGGTCAAAAGGTTTAGTGATATAATTACATATGAAATAAGCTTATGACTTGTACCATGCAGCTTTCTCATAGTGGGTCAATCCAGCACCTTTTACTCTTTCAAGTGCCTATGACTTTAATTTGTATCTCTATAATTAATCAAAGTCATACTAATCATGTTCATCTATGATCCCTTAAAGATAACCGACTAGGGACATTTAGGACAATCACTATAGTTTGTCTAAGGATACAGTTATCATATTGAACATGTAATTGTTATGATAACAAAAGAACAACTCATTAAATAACAATGTGCATAGTACAATGATTGGCCCTAGAGCACAATTTCCAACATCTTACAATAGAGACACTTGACTAAGGGAAGGTACTAATCCACAGGCTTGCCTCTATATAGGAAAAAAATCCACAAACTTAGTAGCACCCATAAGAAGACCAAATGCTCTTCATCCATAACAGCTTGGGTCAAAGGGTAATTCGCACACTCAATGATGAGAGAAGTATATGAAGTAGCATTCTTTGCCCTCGCTTTGACCTGGGGGCTTGAAAATACATAGGCTATATCCTTAGCAAGAATTTTGTGAAAATTTGCCTCACCTATAATAAGAAGCCCCAAAAACATAAACATATCTAATAGGGTAATAGTCATGGGCTTCATTTAAAAATGAAGGTATTACACCTTGAAGACCAAAAATAGAGAAGAGACTCAAGAAGCTGGATAAGAGCATTAACATTTACTTAAGATAGTTAAATCAAGTCCACCTATTTCCAATGATCCTTAGACATAGTAGAAGATGTTCTACCCATATAGCCTAGAAAGATAGGGACCAGGGCCAGTTGCACAACTTTCTGTAAGAAGTCTCTTTGAAAGAGACAGTCTCTTGGGCTAACAACAACTCCTTAATAGAAGATAGTGGCCAAGGGTTAGGGATCATAGGGCTTGATGGCTTTACATCCTTTAAGGCTATAGATAGATGGCCAGTATTAGTCATAACAGCTAGGATGAAGCTATATGGAGGAGCACTGTAGGCAAATATGAAAAATTCTTAGAAAGTTGAAGAATGAGGAGAATGAAGAGAACAAAAGAAGGAAACACTTACTAAAAATAAAGGGAGGCAAGGAGCTTAAGAGAGGTTAGAGGTTCTTGTTAAGGAAAAGAGACTAATTTTAGAAAAGAAATGACCCAGAGGCAAGGAAAATGAAATAGAAATATCAATGTATACTAAATTAGCATCTTGATAAGGTCCAAATGGGTTATGAATAGTAAACAAGTCTTTAGGTAAATTGGTAGGGGTGATGGCTTGGCATTCTGGGCAGCTTTATTAATAGGAGAGGCCATTATTGAGAGATATAGATGAAGGAAAATGCAAAGAAGACATAGCAAAGATGCTTGAAGGGTAAGGAAGTTGGAAAGCATAGAGTAAGGAAAAGAATGATTGATGTAGATAGGGAAGTTTATAGTCCCAAGAGGCTCGGGGGAATGAAACGATGACTTAATTCTCATTCAAACATACTATGTGGCCTACGACAATCGGCCACTCCCACACGGGGGCATTGTTTGGGCCTAAGGTCAAAACGAAAACCAATGAGAGAAATTGAGACAAAGGACACCATTGGCCTAAGAAACATAACTTTATCCATTATTGGGAAAGGAGGACGTGTCACACCTAACGTAACTCTAAAGACTCAAAATAACCACACTTATGAGACCATTGAGGGTATGCCACAAATATTATGAGCTATGCTAGTAAATCCTTGATATCTCTTAAATAGGCTCTAGATTCTATTAAGGTTATAGTCTCAGTTGAATCATCATAAAATGAGAAGAAGGTTACAGAAAAAGAGATATCAATGATAATCAATCTTCAACATTCATTAATAATTTTTAGCATTTCACTTTGCATTTCCAAATAGTTTTTAGAATCATTTTTTAGCTTTGTAACCTTTATAAGTTTCTATTTGGCATATTTATTAATCAAGCACTTGTTATTCCAATCTCTTTATATCTTTACATTCGGGTAAATTATGGTAAGGGAATTAGGGGACCCTTTATTATCTTTTAAGACTCAGTGTTTCTGACATACTTGGTACTTTTATTGTTTATAGAGAACAATATGATACCCCATAAAACTAGGTGCTTTACAAACTAGCTATAACATGATGATATATATTTTAATCATAGTTGTACACATGGTATAAAAACCTAGACTGGATCAGCCGGGTCAACCCAGAAATCGGTGACCCGGTCCCTTGTCCAGTCTGGGTTTACTCCTAAACCGATGAGAGAATGAACCGGTGTAACCCAGTCAACCCGGTATAACCCGGTGGGTTGACTGGGTCAACCGGGTTATTTTTTTTGGGGGATTTTTTTTTCATTTTTTATTTTTTAGAGTGCTGAGTTCAGAAATCAGATAACAAAAAAAAAGTGAAACAAGTCAAAAAATGAGAAATTAGAGGTAGAGCACGCTAAGTCCAATCCAAATTTTCAAACAACATTTAGTTTGGCCTTTCATCTGTGTCTCTCCTCTCTCGCCCTAACCTAATCAGCGTCTCTTTTCCAGGCTCCAGCTCTATCTCCGTCTCTTCTTCAACTCTATCTCTGTCTTTACTATCTCCATCTCTTCTCCAGCTTAGTCTCTGACTCTCTGTCTCTTTTCCAACTCAATCTCCATCTCTTCTCCAGCTCTATCTCCATCTCTTCTCTAGACTTTTGAGATTGAAGAGTTGTAATTGTAATTATATATATTTAAAATGTTGTATTTTATTACTATTAGACTTTTGAGTGGTTGAATTTGGTTGAATGTTTTTTATAATTAATGTCTTTTTATTTAAATTATATTATTTTAATTATGACCGGTTTACCACCGGTTCAACCCCCGATTCAACCCTAATTGAACTACTAACTTATGACCCAGTGCCATGATCGGTTCAATGACCGGTTTGGTTTTACGTACCTCAGTTGTACATCATGTTGTTTTGAAGATATTAGACCAAAAAAAGTTGTTCTGAATAAGATTAGTGACAGCTCAATAGTTATATTAATTTTTATATAAATGACAACACAACATAATGACATATTAATGAAAACTATGATAAGAAAATGAGATTGATTAGGGGGTTTGAGTTTGCCATGTGAAGTTTTAATTTAGAATATTTCTTATTTTTGTGTCAAAATTGTCATAATATTATTTAGGTAAAAGTGTACATGTATGATATATTGTTTAATTTGTGTGATTATGTGATATGTGAATTTAGAGAAGGGAAAACCAACATACCTTGTATAAAATTTAATTTAAACATAAGTTGAAAATTAAATATTAATAACAAAATTTATTGATACACATAAATGCATAATCATATCAAAACAGTGCACGTTGATATCAAGGAGTTTTACCCACACAACAATCATTTAAATTTGTTCCTTCTTAAGGTCGAAGTCTTTCCTCTATCGTGTTACACTAACGTATGTGTCTGTAATTATCTAGGGTCCTCCAGTAGTTATGCCTCCAAATAGTCATCTTCATCTTAAAACCCAACTAGGAAGAAGCCATTTTCTACATTTATAACTCTTGTGCTACCTTTTCTTCCCTCATAGAGATGGAATCCTTCGTTTCATGAATGCCACACCCATAATTCTTCCAAGCAATTTAATTAGTAGAGTTCTGCTAAAAAGGAGATCAAGTCTCTCATTTTCTTCTCTCCAAAATGTGAAATTAGATCATCTTGGGTCTAACTTGTCCATCGAGATCCAGTGTGTCTAATTTTGAAAGTTTTCAAACCCAGTGTTAATGGTGGCTTTGTCCTTCATACTAAAAAGCAGAGTCTTGTTCTCCTTGGTAGCCTCTACTTCTTTAGTTACTGAATCTTGATAGGGGAAGGTTCTTCTTTCTCCTTCTTCCTTGCCGCTATAGCTCCTTGACAAGGAAAAATCTTCTTCTACAAAGGCAATTCTAGCCTTTCGGATCTTCTTCTAGTCATTGAAGTATCAATTTTTTTTAATTTTTCACAGGTATTCTTCTATTAAAGGTAATTTTATTCAAGGCACGGTCAAACACTAAATGTGGGCATCTCTTTCGGCAAGAATTTGAATATATTGAAATATTATTTTAGATAGCTTATGTATTTATATTTTTTAAATTATTAAATAAATAAGTTTATAAACTAAAAAGTTTAAGACATGAATAAAAAGTTCAAAATATATTCATTAATTTATTTTTTTGCATATGTTGAATGATTTTTAGATAAATTCTATATTGAAAGACGGTATTTTAGTTTTATATATATATATATATATATATATAACTTGATGGTTAACTAATAGCTGGATGAATTGAAATAAAATTTTAAAATTAGAATGGTTGTTTGTGTTTTGAAAATATTCATTCTATGGGAGGTTGTATATGTTAAAAAAGCATAGAAGAAAGGATATATAATTAAAGTAAACTAGAATGGAGGTATGAAAAATTAACACTACTTTTTCTCCCATTTATTAAGAATATTTTGATCATTTCAAATTGTAATGTTTCGTTATTTTACCACACTCTAATGCAACTCCATCATGGTAATTAAAATTAATGATATCAACTAATCCTTATAATGGTAGAAAGTACTAATCTTGGTTAAAAAATCATAACAATAGTTAAATAGGAACAGATTAATTTGAAAGTAAATTTATAAAAACTAAAGCTTTTAAAAATTGGGATCCCAAGTTAAAAAAGTACACTTAAAATTAGTTAAAACAAGAAATATGTGCGCTTGTTTCTAGATAGAAGTCCTAGGTGCCATTAGAAGAATCTCCCCCTAAATTGGGAGTGATGTTGACAAACTCAGGTGGAGGTAGTCATTAAATGGTGAGTTCTCCAACAAAATTGCTTACAGTAATACATGTACATCAAATGTAACTTACCGACATAGTGTTTGGGGGAAGATATGGAAGCTAAATGTTCCGCAATGTTGTAAGGCTTTCCTTTGGCTTTGTGTGAAGAATTGCTTACTGAATAACATTCAGAGGGTAGCTAGAGGCATGAGCAATGGAGAGAACTGCTCGTTGTGTGATGGTAAGCATGAAGGTGTGCTCCACATTCTTCGCGACTGCACTTTAGCTTAACATTGTTGGTAGATCTTAATGCCATCGGAACTTCAGGTTATGTTCTTTTCTATAAGAGATCAACAACATTGGTTTGAATGAAACATGTCCCTTCGAAAATCACTAGAGGGTGTCAAGTGGGAGATATGATTTTCACTTATGTGCAGACAGCTTTGACTTAGTAGAATTCTCAGAGTGTTTAAGTAGTATACAACAAAGCCCTTATAGTTAATGGCTCAAGTACGAGCGTGTAGCTCTTAGTCTGATAAGAGACTAACATGCAGTATGTTTCAAGAGAGTATTGAGGAAAGATGGCAGGCTCTAAGGAGGGGCATTATTAAATTTAATGTGGACGGAGCTTTGATCAACTGAAATGGTCAAGCGGCATGTAGGGGTATTACTCGGGATCATAACGAAGAGGTTTTTAGTGGTTTTTTATACAATATTAGGATAGGAAGTGGTTTTCAAGCTAAGATATAGGGGGTTGTCTGGGGCCTAAAGAGGACTTAGGACATCCACTTTCAAAAAGTGATGGTTGAGATAGATAGCTTAGAGGTGGTGGAGTTGATGCAACATGATATTGAAAATAACCACCTTAACTGTCTTCTCCCTAAGGAGGCTAAGAACATGCTTCAAAGTAATTGGGAAGCTAATGTTGAATGGTGCAAATGAGAGGTGAATGCTGTTGCGGATGAACTCGTGAAGAATGCCCTCAACACTAGTAGGGGTATCGCTTGCTTCGACTCTCCACCAAGCTTTATTTCACGTGCCCTTTTAAATGACCAAGGGCTTCTGGCCTATGCTAACTAGTTTTGTGTGTAGTTTTTTCCATAAAAAAAACAAGAAATCCACAAATATCATAGTTCTAAGTCATTTGAAAGCATAGAACATCATTAAGACTTGATAACAATTCAAAAATAGGGCCAACAAATCATTTTGTCAAGTTCAGATAAAGTGGTATTTTTAACTTGTTTTACTATATTGACACAACTATCCTTATTTTATTTTTGAATTGACAGTCTTATGATCTGTGGAGACAAAATTGATTAGAGGATCAGGATCGAGGACAAACTTAAGAAATATACACTATAGAATGATGCTTGTACATCATTAATCATATAATGGAAGATTCATGATCTTACAACTTGGTGCTTTTTTTAAAATTTGAGAAAAAGAAGAAGAAGAAGCGCTTATAACTATACAACAATAAAGATTAAAAAAAGATATCAGAGAATTAAAATGTTAGGACTACATGTTAACTATGAGTATTGAAATTTACGGGTTGCTTCAACTTTTGTCTTTAGAACTTGAATATATAATTAACGTTTGCTTTTATATATTCCTTCATTTTCAACATGAACTTGATCACTAGCAATTGGCTTACTATGATCCTAAACTTTAATAAAAAGGATTCAATCACTCTACAAAAACCGATGGCTAAAATGCATAAAACTTCCCTGAACTTTAAAACAATTGCATATAACCTCTTTCACCTTTAAAAGTTTAAAATTAATTAACCTCCTAATCTTTAATTTTATTTTTCAAAACCCCCTATTGTTAATCATGTTATTTTTTTATAAGGGTTAAAATGTTATTCAACTAAAAAATGTTACTCCCTCCATCCCAAATTATAAGACGCTTTTAAACAAAATCTCACATGTTAATAAACCTCATTAAATACACTTAACAACCTTATCTTTCTAAAATAAAAATATAAACTTTCTAAATACCCATCATTTAATATATTGAAAAGAGAAGTGATAAAAATTAATCATAGAGAAAGAAAGGGTAATGTCAAAATTGGTGCATTTAATAAAACCTTAATCTATTCAAAATATCTTATATTTTATAATAGAAAAACTTTTTTAAAAGTACCTTATAATTTGGGATGAAAGAAGTATTAAACAAAAATATTATATTATATAACTATTTATAATAATTTTTTATATTTTTTAGATAGTTGAGGCATTGATAATAACCAAAACAAATGTTATTATCACCATATAATTTTAAATATTTTTTATGTTATTTTTTCTATTTTTTTGTTATCAATGGGACATACTTTTCTAGTATTAAAAGATAAATTAATCTAATATGGTAATATTTAAAATTTTAAATATTTTGACTATGTGCATTATATTAATCTAATATGAAAATATAAATAAAAATTTATTTTTTAAAACAATAAAATTATACACTATTGATAACAAAAAAAATAAATAAAGTATTATTATTATATTTTATTAGTATATATAATTTGATCTTAATTTTTTTTATAATTTAAGATAGAGAAAGTATCTGGCAGGGCCAATATAATGGACAAGAATAGCTGGACAAGGACAACGATGATAAAATGTTTGCGCAGTGTTCGCCTGCTATCAACAATTGATCATAGATGAAACAAATGAACATTTTTTTTGTCGGAGAGCCAACACCTCAAATTAAAGAAGGCAGGTGGAGGGAGTTAACGCGTAGCGTCATGCATTACATTTAATTATATTTCCAGAAGGCTATTAGTATATTCTTCTAATTTTATTTATAAATTATTTTTAACATATTTTATTCATATTAAAAAAATTTTAAAATTTATTAATTTTATTTTAAAATTTAATAAATTTTAATTTTATTTCTATTAAATATACACACTTTAATAATATATTTTCTCTTTTTAATATTTAATGAAAGATAAAAAAATTTATAATAAAAATTTAATGATATAATTTATAAATAAAATTTAAAAAAATTTATCTTATAAATAAAATTAGAGAAAGTATTATTCATCATTTGCCCTTTCAATTTTTGCTCACCAATTCTTCACTGCCCACGTGTTCCTTTGCTTTTCATCTCCCTCTCGATATTGAGCATCCAAATCATTTCTGGCCACCACCTCTTGGCCACGTCGATGTATTATATTCCTACTAATTACAACTTAATTCTGGAGTGTATGTAAACCCCACAAGGTGCATGTTGCAGTGTGATATGAAGTACGCAATGGAGAGGAAAAAATGGAGAACAAGAGAGGAAGCTTCAGGAAGGGAACGAGGCAGTGATTGTAGTGCATTATATCCGTAATAATATAATAACAAATTATAACTTTATATATTAATTTTTTATTTATTCTTATATTGTTGCGAATATAAAAAAAAAGTTGTGAATATTTAAACAAAACTTGTGAATTATTTATTTTTAATAAGAATAATTTAATAATTTATATAAATTATTAATGACAAAAAATTTTTAAAAACTTTATAAAAATTATGACATTTTAAAAAATTAAATTATTATTTATACATTTTAAAAAAATTTTATTATCATTTTTTTCTTTTTTTAAGGTCACTCTAGAATTAGACAAGGGGAAAACAATGAAAAATAAGGTAGTTAGGTGGGCCCTACAAATAAGGTCGGTTCAAGCCTTTAAGGATCAAAAGAGAATCCTTTAATTTCTAGAAAAAAAATCTAAAATTCAATGGAAACATTGGGCCTATTTGATTTTACGTTTGAGAAGATTTTTTTTTTGGTTTTGAAAAATAAAAAATTAAAAACATGTTTAATAATATGTTTTGGGTCATATGTTTTGAAAAGAAATTAAAAATTTTTTGAAAAAAATTCAAAGAACAAAACAAAACATCTTTTTTATGCTTTATTACCTTTTGTGCTACAAAATAAAAGAATAGTCAAGAACATCATGTTTCCATTAGTGATAATTATATCAATAAAGAAAATCATTTTTTCATGGAAGAATGACACTTAAGTTCCAAAATATTAAATTAATGATAGTTAAGTCATCAATAAAATTTTTTAAAAGATAAGTTGAAAGTATCAATCTAAATAATTATAAATTCAAGAGTTTTAATTACAAATAAATATTTAAATAATAAATATAACTCTTAGATTATAGTAGAAATTTCTGTTTGTAATTATTTAAATTGATATTTACAATTTATTTTGTAAAAAATTTTGTCTGGAACCTAATTGTCATTAATGCATTTATTTGGAACCTAACTATCATTCTTCCTTTTTTTCATCCCCCTCACCATTTTTAATTCAAACAGATTTTTTCTAAAAAAAATTGTTTCCAAAACTTGTTCTATATTAAAACAAAAACTACTCTATGGAATTATTTTAAAAATATAAAAATAGAGAATAGAATCAAACAAGCCAATTATTACTTGCAACTGTTTGGAACCCTCCAAGAAAGGTGTGAATGTAATTTCTGATATGAATTCAAAGCCATGTAGTGTCTCCAATCTTGAAGCAAAATCTTAAGATCAGAGATCTTGTTGTCCAAACCAACACAACAATTGGCATGCATGGTACAAACTTTGTTGAAATCCCTGCTGACTTGACAAAATCCTCCAAAATAAGTTGTGTCAAGAAACCTAATTATCATCTTCCTTTTAGACACAAAGGAGTGAGTCTTGATCTTGTTAAGCAGTCTTGTTCATTTAGTTTTGGATCAACTTTTCTTGACTCAATCCATAACCTGTAGAAATCTTTGGTCTTAGGATTAGATCTTACATACAAGAACCCTCCATTTGGCTTGTTTTTTGTGTTTGCAGAGTTTCCATTAAAGCGATCACAAGCAATTTGGAAGTCTATGTGCTTGAAAAACCTCTCAAATGGGTCTCGAAGCCACATTACATCCAAGTCCTGCATGAGAAGCAATTTAAGAGTTAACTAAAGATAAGTTCAATGCTATAAAAAGACTTCAAATTGATGGACTCATATATATTCCTCCATTCTATATTATAAGATATATTTAATCAAATTACACCCTTATAAGTTAGTTAATTATCTTTAAATTATATTCCTCTAGTCCTATTTATAGGACAAAGAGAAAAGAAAAAATTTAATCTTATTTATAAAGCATTTATTAATTTTCAATACTTTTATTTACATTTTTGTCCTTCTTAAATACTTTGAATAAAAATATCGGTAATAAGATTTAAAAATATTTATTAAAGATAAAAATAAAAATTTATTAAATTTTAAGATAAAGTTAATAAGGTTTAAAGTTTTTCTTGATTCTGATAAAACATGTTAAATTTATAAGTTATAATTGTTTCCATTAGAAAACATTTTTTTTACCAACATTAGAAAGCATTATTAATCACACCTTCTAATTAAGGGTATTTTTTGAAAAAATATTATTAATTACATTTTAAAATATTCAAAATAAAGTATATTTTTTTGCATCTTACATATCTTATTACTTTGAATGGAGGAAGTATGTCAATAGTATATATTCACCTGTGACATACCATTAATGCATTCAATTAATTAATGTTTTCTAAGGCTAAAAAGATAAGAAGGGAAAGCGTCCCAATATTATCGAGCAAGACATCAATAACATGTTAGAAATACCAAGAAAGTCTTAATAATTTAAAGAATTATTATGTCTAAATTGCAAGCGCTCAATTTCTTTTCATTTTGGAGTTTGATCAAACTAACGCCAACAGGCAGGACAAAAAATAGAACATAATATAGGTGGGGCCCACTATCATATGTCTATAGTTTCTGTTTATTTTAAGAATTTTAGTATCCACACACTTGTAGAGATTCATATTTTTTCTCCGAAGTGGAATTCCTACCGAAAAATCAAAACTACACAGGACTTTAAAGAGACTCGGTTGTTGACTATATATTTGTAATAAGGGTTAGAGGATAAAAAAAATTTTAAAATTTTTTCGAGCATCTGACATTTTAAATTTTTTTTGAACATTTTTGTCATAATTTTAAAAAACAAAACATTTTTTTCCTACCATTAAAAGTCACAAACGTTGATCGTTAAATTAAAATTTAATTAAAGATATTTTTATATTTTTTTCTCATTTCTTACGTGGTTAGTCTTCGATTTCATTTTTCAATAAATTTTTTAACTTTTTCTATTTCAATGAATAAAAACGAAGGTCAAAAAATATAAAAATAAAGGAGAGCAAAATCATAAATATCTTAATCAAATTTCAGTTAACAGTTAAGGTGTTTGTAATTTTGAACGGTAGGATATGAATGCTTTAAAAAATTTTTAAAATATCAAGTGTCTTTAGAATATTTTTGCCATTTAACCTTCGTAACAATCCATGCATTAAAAATCAGATCAAACTAATAATTTAATAAATGATCAATCCTTATTCCGTTGCTTTACCAAAAGCATCATTATAAGGAACCAATCAAAGCCCGGCTAGACCAGTCAAACACGGCCAAACCATCCAAAAATTGGACAATTATTTATGACAAAAACCAGCTCATAAAATTTAATGAAAAAGGAAATTGAAAAAAAAAAAAAGTTTGAAATGAATTTTCTCACAGCGACTCCATGTCAACCCCCAAACCTGTGGCCACAACTTTGTGGAACTTTTGTCCGATCCGTATTTATAGTCAAATCAATTCCCCCTACCCTTCCTCGTTTACACCTAGTCGATGTGGGACAAAATGTCACATACTAATATCATTTTCTTTCTTTCCAATATCTTTGCTTATTTTTCTATCTATCCCTATTTATCCTCACCACTCGTTCGCTGCTTCTTTTCCACCACACTTACTGATATCATTTCCTTTCTTTCCTATATCTTTGCTTATTTTTCTATCTATCACTAAAATATTTTTTTTTTCTCGTTATGAAAAGATGTTTTAAATCTTTGTTATTCAAATTATATATCTACAATTTTTCCTAAGTTTTATCCTTTTTAGTCAGTTGTAATATGACTCTCCAAAGTGTTTGAGTTTTAAAAATATCTTCAATAATAAAATCATGCATCATTTAACAAAATCCCATATCCTTAACTTCCGTGTTTTCTTTATTATTAACCAATGCCAAAAGAACCCTCTTGCACCAATTTTGGATGTACATGTTCATTTTTAAATGTAAACAAATCAAGTTTAAAACATATATTTAAATTAACCTAATTCATTAACTATTGCTTTCAAATTACAATATAAGACTTTGATAATGACAATTTACATATTTCTAATTGTACCCTCATCAATTAAATATTAAATATAAGTATTTTAATAATGACAATTAAAATTATAATGTATCATTTTTTTGACAAAAAAGAGAGTAATAAATAAAATAAGAATATAGTTAAAAAAATAATTATAAAAACTACTTGAAGTTTAATATTTTGGACCCAGAAAGACTTCTGAAAAAAGTCATATATTATGATTTGAAGGGAGCAATTAAACATTAACTTACAGTTAAGTTTACATCTCTAAAAGAGTTTGAGTCTTAATTTATTAATCATATTCCATTAAATTGATTTTCTATATTTTTATATAATTTTTATCTTATAAAACTAAAAATATGTCAATTTAATTATAATTGGTTCAACCACAATTTGATCACAATCAAACCATTGAACTTTTTAAACCACATTGACTAATTATTTTATGCTTATTTTTCCTAGATATCCAAATGGCAATAATGATAAACTCGATGGCTGGATTCAGACAAAATTATTTTTCTCGTGAGAAAGAAAATGTACCGTGAAGACGAAGCTGTAGCCAGTGTGAAGAACAGAACTGAGGAACTCAGTTCTTCGCCACATCATGTGGAGATATTTTGGGGTCATGAAGAACGTATCGCCACCATAATCTCCATGATCACCCTTCATCTCCATCTGATAACAATGTGGATGCACCTCCAAGCAACGATTATAAGCCTTATGATCCCAAGTTACGAGCACCAGGTGATTCAACAGCTTCTGCGTGTTGTTCCCGATCCGAAAACTCTCCAGGAACAGGTCGAAATATTGAACCCGGTTCAATCCATGCATCGTTCAGGGTCGCCAGTATCACTGTCTTGTCCTCCATTGAAGCTCTTCTCAGAACTCTCTCTAGCTTTGGCTCCGTCACATTATTTTCCTACCATGAGAAATAATGCTGGTCAATCAAACATGAAAGAGAGAAAGAAAGAAAGAAATAATGTAGGTGTATAATTTTAATGCATGTGGAAGAGATTCGAAATAAGAATTAAGCGCGCGCGCGCACATATTCATAGGGCTGTGTGTGGGATGATTCTTTATTACAGGAAAATATCTGAAATTACGGTGAAGTTGACATTCATGCATATTAATGTGCATGTAGGATTTTAAAAAAAGAGGGCGTACCAAAGTGTTCATCATCATGTATCAACAGGCAATTTGTGCTGTTAAAGTTTATAGAGAGAGGGAGGGAGAGAGAATAAGAACAAGGAGACATTAATAATTGATGTAGTGGTCAAGGTATTAAAACCATGTCAGCCATTGAATTGGTTAAAATATAATTTGAGAATTGATAGTCAAAATTTAATCGAATTGTGATCAAACCAAACATAAATGAAGATTAAACCAATCAAAGCATTAGTTTACCAATTCTAGTGAGTTCCGAGAATTTTGTGCTATGGCAGTAGTAGATGACAAGTGAGTTAATGAAAGTGCAAAAGAGGGAGGGAGAGGAAGAGCAAGAAGGCTTTAAAAAGGCCATAGAATCAACATTATAATATGTCAAACTGTCTCATCTCTTTATTCTTTTCCATATCTAAGGGTAAAAATAAGCTAGGTCTTTAATAGGGATTTACAACTTGCCCTACTTCAGCCTAACTTAACTTGTTTACTAAAAAAATTTAGGTCAAACTTAGACTTTTAATTAAGCATATTTAACTAAATAGGCTAGGCCTATTTTTTCATGACGTAGCCTACAAGCCTAACCTAATAGGCTAGCCTATTATTTATGTGTGTGTGTGTGTTATGTAATATGTTACAAGTAAATCAGTGCTACCATTTAATTTTTAATCAATTTATTCTTTTTTTTATTTCTAATTATATTTTCAATCATATTAGACTTCTATAACAATTTTAGTGTTGTTACTTTATTATTATATTGTATTGTAATTGGTAAGTCATTTCAATTATTGTATATTTTAATTAATAAATTAGGTGTTATATATTATAATGGTTTTAAAGTATATTTGAGACATTTAAAACTAAATGCGAAGCTATTTAAAAGGTTTATTTTTAAGTAGACTTTTAAATAGGCTTTTAAATTAAGTCAGGCTTTAAGTAGACTCGGACTTAAGTGGTAAAAAAAACTTTATATAAATTTTAAGTCTTACTCAAGTCTTTAATTTATCAAATAATTTCAGGTCTATTTAGTTAAAACTTAACCTGATCTAGCCTATTTTCACACGTATATCTCTTCCTCACGTCTTTGAACAACCCTACGCCACGCCACAAGTTGCATCCACTGTTACCAGTCGCTCTATCGGATTTCAGCCGGCTGTCCTGCTATTTCCAATGTTCAAAATCTCAGCTTTGAGAGAATTAGATGAAATTTTGTTGAAGCTGAGATTTTGGACATTAGAGAGAACAAACGCCTCAAATCCCTTTCTCTCGCTCCCTAATTCGGATTTCTTTTCTTCATTTCTCATCATCAGGCAATCTATAACCAACAAACTTCAATCTCACGATTCCTGCTAGCTCTTTAATCGCTTTCGGTTCAGTTTCATAATAATTAACGCACGCCAAAACCCAGAATTCAAATCCTTTATTAAATCACATGAACATGCACAAGGCAATCCCAGAATTTCCGGGGAAAGAGTCACCTTGGGTAATTGTGAGATGGGGAGAAAATCTGCCGGAGTAGAAGAGTTGACCAGAAACACCAACAAGACAGACAGCCCCCCCAGCACCATAGTGATCAGCAACCGCCTTCCCACCACGACGGCGCCGAAGGAATCTCCCCACCTCCATGGCCTACTGGCCCCTCCGGCCAAGGATGGTTCCTGCAGGAGAGCTTCTGGTTCATCATCTTCTTCGCCGCCGGCACGTACACGTGCTTCACCTGTATACTCACCCATGCATACACTCAAACTAAGCTCGCCTCACAGCTTATACGACGACGGCCAACTGTGCAGAGAAATGGAAGCCAAGTTGCATATAATGAAGACGAAGGAAGATCGAAGGTGTTGTCTATATATATATATATATATATATATAGAGAGAGAGAGAGAGAGAGAGATGATATATGTTGAATCAGTTGAATTTGGATCTCACAAGTAATATTGTTATATGGTATGCCTGGTTCAGAGATGGCAGAGAGGGGTTTAAAGACAAAATGCCAATAATGGTCAAAAGGGGATTGAGAGAGTAAAATAATTTTATTTCTAATAATAAAATTATTTTAATGGGACATTTAGCACTTACAAGCTCAACTCGTGTCATAAATAATCATATATATATATATATATATGCACTTGCTGCGTAACTTCATTGAATTGATCAAGATTAAAGAGAGCGTATCGTATGCGTCATTTTTACTTGGCATTCTTGAATTATAAGCAAGTTAACAATAAACTATAAAGTGATGATTTATCGAGTCAGGAATTACTCCTATGTTACATTTATTAAATTTTTCTTAAAATTATTTCCGGTTTTGCAGAAATATAATAAAAAAAATAATACTAGAGTATTTCTAAGATGTGGGTCATATTGTTATTTCCATTTTTGCCCATCATATTATTATTTTACAAACCTTTAATCAATTTACATCACCTTGAATTTTAAAGTATAATTTGAAAAAAGAAAATTCAAATGTACCTCATGTGTTATTTAATTATTTATAAAGTGGAGAATGATTTTTTTATCTTATTTATAAGATATATTATTAACTTTTTATTGAAAAATTTATTTTATCCTTTATTAAATGTCAATGAGAAAACATACTCTATTTGTCTCAATTTATAAAACATTTTGAGAGGTGATCCGGTGTCCCGAAATGTAAAACACATTAACAAAAATTAGGTTTCATTAATTAAACTAGTTCCAAGACTACTTTTTCCTCCTTATTACTTCTTCCTGGTAATGTTTATAGGATAGAGAGAAAAAAAATAATCTTATTTATAAGTTACCTCATTAAATTTTTAACATAAATTTTTTTATCTTTCATTAAATATTAAAAAGAGAAAACTTATTAAATTTTTAAAGAGAATTAATGACTTTTAAGATTTTCTTTAATTTAAATGAAATTTGTTGAAAATAAATTATAAATAAGACAATACATGTGACTTTTAAATTTAAATTACTCTATAAAATTATTGATAAAAATTAATAGCAGTTGACTTGAGTAGGACTTGATTGTGGTCCAAAGTTCAAATTGGGTGGAAGACGGATAAATCAATAGTATCAAACAATAAAAAGTATTATGAAAAAATTTATAATTCATGATTTAAATTTGATTTTTTTTCTTAAGATGTTTGGTATAATTTTAAAATTGGAAAATATAAAATATGAATATATATGAGATCCACAAATGTATAATCTTTTATACCAGCTGTTTTATTTTAATAATGGAAGGGTTCTCCATATGGCAATGGAAAATTGAACCCATGGCTTGTCCCCAACCACATGATGACGACCCTTATCTTGTAGGCTTTTGCTACGTAAAAGGCCATTTTCTTTCCACGCCCTTTTTTTATTGGCTGTTAAACTACAGTATATTAGAATATTCTTCCTTTAAAAACAAATAATGAGCCGCCAGCTGCGTTTTACTTTCTCGCATATAAAAAAAAAAACAAATAAAGGCCCACAACCTCTCGTTAAACACTCTAACCCTTCCAGTTAAAAATACTCCCCCTGATATTATTTATAAAATAAAAAAATTAATTTTATTTATAATTCATATTATTAAATTTTTATTATAATTTTTTAACCCTTCATTAAATGTTTGAAAGAGAAAATATATTATTAAAATATATATATATATTTAATAGAGGTAAAGTTGAAAGCTTATTAAATTTTAAGATAGAATTAATGAGTTTTAAAGTTTTTTTTTTATTCTAATGAAATATGTTAGAATTTAGAACTGACTTATAAATAGGATTAGAGAGTATAAGATATTTTTAATTAAATCACACTCTTCAATAAAGTTATTAGTTGTCTCCCAACTAATACCACCTTTTCATATTTACCCCTATTTGATAGGGTGTTTTTCTTTAAAATAAATAAAAATTACTTATTTATTAAGGACATTTTTAGTAAAAAAAGTATATTAATTATACCTTAAATTACTAAAAATATATTATACTTTTAATATTCAATTTCTAAAAAATGCTTTATATTTTTTGACAAAGGAGTATCATTTAGTTAAATATTAGTGTTTTGTTATGTTTATAAATTAAAACATAAAATGTGAAAATATATATAGATAGGCATGCTCTGCAAAGGAAAGTTAGAGTAATTAAAGAAGCAAACTTTAAAAGATTTTAAAGGGAAAGTTAAAGTAATCAATTTTATTTTTTTAAATTTTATTCTTATTTATTTATTATGATTTGAATTACAGAAAAATAATTTCTTATGGTTGTTTTATAAAGAAGAACAAACTTAAAAAGTTATATATTTTTTAACAATTTTTAATATACATACATATATATATATATATATATTTGCTTTGGTTCTTATCATAGGGAACATTCTTAAAAAAAAAATTAATTCTTTATATAAGGTACATTGAGAATTATTTATTATTATTATTTTTAAATTTTTCCACATATTTTAAATTTACTTTTTTGACTCATGTATATTGTATATCTGTCTTTTTTTATTTTTAACAGGAGTAAATTTATTTTTTATTTTAAAATATATTTAATAAGTTAATTATTATTTTTTTATTTCAATAAAATAGTTGAAACTGTTTTATAATAAAAATAATAGCAACTATAATTTCTTAATCAGCTTATTGGTTAAGTTAGTGTTAAAGAAATCATGATACAAAATATTAGAGGCATTAATTAAGGGGCAGGCAAAGGAAATGTTGAATACGTTGACGTCTTGACCGATAACCAGTGTTGACTACGTCCACCCAAATAGTTTGTTTCCTTTTTCTCTGTTTTTTTTTTTTTTCCTTTTATTACGTCAAGTTCTTATTGGAATCCAGCTCACGATAGAGAGTATAGCGATCGAATATCATAAAATGGTGCGTCTGTGATACTAATCCATGTTGGTTTGGCCAAAAAAAAAAAAAATAGTATTCCATGTTGATTGTTGACCCAATTAGTTTGATTTGATATTTGTTTTCCTTTAAGTCCGAGTTTTATACCCATATATTCCAATAATTAACCAATTAAGAATTGGCAGTAGAAAGTTCATTTAACGAGAAAAAAATCGCTTAAGATTACTTATAAGACATATGATTTGACTTTTTATCAATATTTTTTTTTGTTTTTCCCTCATTAAATATGATGAGAGAAATTACATTATTAATATATACTGTATCTATATACATTTATTTAATAAAAAATAAAATCTTATTAAATTTTTAGGAAGAGTTAACGAATTTAAAAATTATTCTTATTTTTCATGTTAAAAGAAATTTATAAATAAAATTTAAAAATAGTGGATTAGTAAGAATAACATTATTAATAAGAAATAGTTAATTAAACTTCAATAATTCAAGTAACTGTTACCTATTTTTTCTTCACAAGTGTGAGATAATTAAAACTAGTTTACTTTTAAGAACGGAGGGAGTATAAATAAAACTTGTGGGACAAGAATTGATCACATGTGTAACATTCTTCAAGAAAGAAAATTTACAAATTTGACTTGTGCACCATTTACATATTAAATTATTATTTTTTTAAATCTCCTACTTCCTTCAAAAACTGATGGTATAATTTATTTTATTTTTTAGGACAGATATTTTTTTTTTCCGCGAGTGGTATAATTTTATATTAATTATCTATATATATAAAAGTAAAACTATAAGCTTACGTCTGATTATGCCAAGTGTCATTGAGTTTATTATTTATTATTTAAAATATAAATAAAAATACCTCACTCTCACATCTCTCTCTGTTATCTCCCAATTTTTCATTAACTTATTTATAATTTATATTTATAATAAAAAAATTCTGTTAACTTATTCACAATTCAAATTTATAATTTAAAAAAATACCACAAGCTTAAATTTCATGATGCCACATGTCATTGATATTTATATGTTTATTATTTATTATTTAAAATATAAATAAAACTACCCCACTCCTACAACTCTCCATTATCTCCCAACTTCCTATTAACTTATTTTTAATTCATATTTATAATTAAAAAATCATTTTAACTTATTTACTATTCAAATTTATAATTAAAAAAATAATGTAAGCTTAAATCTAATGACGCCATATGTCTTGGATGTTTTCACTTTATTATTCATTATTTTAAATATAAATAAAACTGCCTTGCTCAAGTAACATTATAGATTTTTATTTTGAGAATTTCTAGTGTTTATAAGAGTAATTTGGTCAAATTAGTTAAATTATTGTTTAAGGGTGTTTTTGGGAGACTAATGAAGCTAATGGATTATTGGACAGCCTTAGAAAAGGGCTAAATTGGAGTTCAAGTAGGTCGTGGCATGAAAAAAGGCCCAAAACGAGTCTAGGATTCTTTGTGCCATACGCTGTGGTGCATATACAGAAATCTGCATTGTATTTGTCACGAAATCAAATGAAATTTGGAAGAAAGAAAAGAAAGAGTGCAAGGGATGACAAGCAGCGATCGATGGGTGCTAGGGCTCGACCTTAGGATCACTTTGAAAGCATTTAGGGCTCCTTAGACCTCTCCCTCTTTGCGAATTTCTAATGCTTTTGGCTATGGTTGAGGCTTTAATTTGATTGTTCTTAGGTTGTGACCAAACCCATTGACTTAGATAAGCCCTGGGGAGTTAAATCAAACCTCTAAACCTAGATTTATGGATTATATAATGATTTGGAGTTTTTAGCTATGGGTTGGATGAACCCTAAATAAAAATGGAAAGATTAAGAGTAATGTGAGAAATAAAATGGTGTTTTTTAAAATGTTTAAGTATTAAAAAGAATTAATGGAATATGTTAGAAGAATTGTTAGGGCTAAATTGAGATTTTGGGTAATATGATACCCATAATTGTGTTAAATGAGGTAATTAGTGTGTGAATTGACAATTAAGGTGATCAAGCATTGTAGCGGTAGTGGACACATGTGGAGTTGTTAGTTGACCACAATAACTCTGTTAGTGACAAGAGAGTTGAGGTAACCAGATTGTCTAATCTCCCTATTTGTGTGTTTGGATGTTGTGTGATTGTTTATGTAAAACTAATGTTCTTGTTTAGTATTAGTATAGTATTAATATATAATGTTTATGATCTAGAAATTATGTGAAGTGGAATGGCAAATTTATGTTTTAGTGTTATGATTTTTGAAGGCAAAATGCTATCTTTAAGTATAATTATTTACAAAACTATGTTTGAGTATAAATGAATGTTTAGTGAAAGTTATATGTTATGATTATGTGTAGGAGCATCAAACATGCTGGCATGATCATTGTGAGAAGATGAGAGTTCAATCTAGTGTGTTGTTGGGTACATTGTTTGAAAATTCATATAGTACACTAACATCATGAAGGCCCTGATACTCAGTATTATATTATTTGAAAGTTCTAGTACTACATGAGGTAGATTGAGCATTGACACCCTTAGTATTTGTGGACAAGGGGAATTTATAGTCCATAGTAGGCAAAGGCACTCTTAATCGATGTTGCCTCCTACTAATGGTGAGTTTAGGCTAGTCTAATTATATAGACTTGGTCCTATCGAGTTGTCAGCCCTCAAATTCAGTTGGAAAACATAAGGAGAGTATAAAGTGGTGTATTGATCATACATATCATACAATTACCATATGTGTGGATTTATGTGACTTGTTACATGTTTTGTTATGCCACTTCACATACACACAAACTATTCTCAGACACAAGTAGTTGATTAGACTATTTAGTTACTAAATTCTTGACTCACCCTATGGTTATATTTTACAGGTGAAGGCTCTGATAGGGGTAAGGAAAAGGAAGGTGTGATCGAGCATCGAAGGGACTAGTTAGTGATTATATAGTCCCGTTCATTTATTTTGGTTTGTAATGAATGTTGTGTGCATATGCCAACTTAGGACATATATATTATTTTGTGATGTACTTGCATGATGCCTATTGTAAATTGTGGGTATCTTAGCCTAGAATGTTATATTTATGTTGTAATGGCTGTGAGAGGTTGAAATACTAGTGTAAGTATTAATTTTGTGTTGATTTACATGCTTGATTGGTGATTGGAATGGTTAAGTGTATTGGTTATCCCTTATAGAATTTATGTTGAAATTAGGGTCTTGGTGGCCAAATCTTGTCTAGACTATTGTTGTAGTGATTTGAATTCTTGTATAGGTTATTTGTGGACCTTTTGAGTTAGTTTAAGTGGTTCCATGGTTATTACCATTTGGTTTGAGAGTTTAGACACCTTGGTAGTGGTTTTTGAGAGAAAATATGCCATTTTAAGTTTAGGTGTCTAAATCTCGTTTGACTGGTGTGTGATCAGTGCTAATAGCCAAATGGTTTTAAGAGCTACATATGGACATTTGAATCGCTCGAATCAGACATGGGATGATGAAATGACGTGCTTTAAAATTTGGCCTGGAGAGCTGTCATGACAGTAAATTGCTATCATGACAATGGTTGCACATTATAGCGCATTGTCCATTATGCTGCAACGCGAGGCACAGAGAGGAGTGTTTCCCTTTATGCAATCCGTTACGGCATATGTACCCTGTTGCTAAGAAATTGCTCAATTCTACTCATTATTTATATGTGATGAACTTTCATGCTTCCATTGTCTTGTTTATTTATTTTTAACCATATTTTAAACTTAAACAATCTATTCAAAAGGGTTTTCTTGAGATCCCATTTTTTTAAATATTCTTTTAACCCTTGCATTTTGATGACCATTTTTTAAGGTTAGACTAATCTCAGTTATCATAACGGTGTTCTGTATTTGGTGTCTTATATGTTTGGTAATCTTAGGATGACATTACAATTTGGTATTAGTTTCAAGCGTTTCAAGATTGGAAAATGTGATTGAAGTCCTTAATTGATTTGTTTGTTGCATATATCTTTAGAAGTTGGCATATGTATTCATTATATTTACCTTTCCCTTGTATAGTTGTTTACTTGTCCACTCACTCTTTTATGATTACTTCCATCCTTAAGAAGGGAGAGAAGATGGTAAGAAGATGATCCGCTAGAACTACTATTGGTGGTAACCCATCTAATATGGATGTGGTACCAGAGATTAATGAACTACTATTAGAGAATCACATTCCTGTTGGTCAAAACTTGGAGCAACCTAGGAATGAACCATAGGGCAATGAGGCTCTGTTATTGGAGATGAGAAATTTAATGCAAGAAATTCAAAATACAATATTGGGTTAAGGTGTGCCTAGAAATGAAAGGACAAGAGGAGACAGTAGAACCATTGACAATGAAAAGAGGATGTATGAGGAAGAAGAAGAAGCATATAAAGAGAGTACACCCAAGCAATCTGGAGCTGTGGGTGGTAGTGGTTCACAAAGTTCCATAGATTGAGTTTAGAAGAGCTTCTCAAGGTTTCATCCACCTACTTTTGATGGAACAATAAAAGAGGGTGAAGCTGAGGAGTGGATTGAGTGAATAGAGATGATCTTTGAGGTAGTGCCATGCTCAGAGGAGCAGAAGGTGACTTTGGCTTCGGTGTTGTTTGTGAAAGAGGCCAAGCAGTGGTGGAAGTTACTGTGACTGATTCGTAAAGTTAAATGGACTTGGGATGAGTTCAAGGAGTGGTTCTCCAATTTTTATTTCCCAAGTGGCCTTCAGGGCTAAGAAGGAGGTCGAATTTCATGTGTTCAAGTAAGGGAACTTAGACAAAGAAGATTTCATAGCAAAGTTCAACCAACTATCCAAGTACTCTACTTATCTCATGGCAAATGATGATTATAAGTGGAAGGCAGAAAGGCTTCCTGAGAAAATGAGGCTGAAGCATAGACAATAGCTGGCACTGTTTGAGACTACCTCTTATGGTGAAATGTGCAATAAGTTCAAGATAATAGCAAGAAGGGATAGAGAGGCAGAGAAAGAAAAGAGAAGAGATAGCTATGGTAGGTTTTCTCAATCTCTTGGCCCTATTGCTGGGGTAAACAAAAGGTCCAATTTTAGCTTCAGTGGTTCTGGGAGTTTTAGGAAGAAGAAGACGTTTTAGAAGGGATCTCAATTCTAAGGATTTTTAGAGGAACAGTAGACCTAGGAACAATATTAGAGGTTCACAACCATCTCAATAGGCTTCAACTGTGCCTGTATTAACTCTTAGCTCAACTAGAACCTTGCAATGCACCAAGTGTGGAAGGTATCACATGAGCAAGTACTAGACTTGTTTCAAGTATAGCAAGATGGGTCATATAGCTAAGTACTGTGAAGAGGGTAGAGTGGGTACCACCGAGCAGAGATCCATTATTCTTAGGAGGGTATTTGTGTTATACCAAGAGGAGGCTAGCACATCTCCAAATCTAATCAGAGGTAAGATCTTTTTGCATGGTTGCAATATTGATGCTTTGTTTGACTTGGTTGCTACTCATTCCTACATTTTTTATGAATGTGTGATGAGATTGAACTTGTCTACTCATACATTGCCTTATATGATAAATGTGTCTACTTCGACAGGAGTCTCCGTTAAGACCGATTATGCTTATTTTGGTGTTAATCTAAAGTTTACAAATAGGTCGACTACTATTGATTTGATCTATTTGCCTATGGTTGGAATTGATGTAATAGTGGGTATGGATTGGTTGTCAACAAATAATGCTACATTAGACTGTGCAAGGAAGATGATATCTTTGCCTATATATACTGCACCTACAGTGAAGCTTAGTCAATCAAGATTTATGTCTATGATACAAGCAGAGAAGTGTATTCAATAAGGTTGTCATGCTTATATGGTATTCTTCTCCATTCATGTTTCTTGTGACGGGAGAATTGAGAGAATAAGGGTGGTGAATGAATTCCTTGAAGTCTTCTTAGAAGAAGTGTTTGGATTACCGCCTGAGAGAGAGGTAGAATTCTTGATTGATCTTATGCTTGGAACAGAACCTATATCGAAGGCTCCTTATCGGATGTCTCCATCTAAGTTAGCAAAATTGAAGAAACAGATGAGGATCTGCTAGAAAAGGGTTTCATAAGGCTGAGTGTGTCTCTATGGGGATCACCAGTACTATTTGTGAGGAAGAAGGATGGTAGTATAAAACTTCGTATCAATTACAAGCAGTTGAACAAAGTGATGATTAAGAACAAGTATCCATTATCTAGAATTGATGATTTACTAGACTAGCTTGTTGAGGCTATTATCTTTTCTAAGATTGATATGCGGTCCAGTTACTATTAATTACGAGTTAGAGTTGAAGATGTTTCAAAGATAGCTTTTCGTACTAGATATGGCCATTATGAATTTTTAGTGATGTCATTTGATTTAAATAATACTCCAGTGGTGTTTATGAATTATATGAGCATAATATTTTGTCCCTACCTTAATAAGTTTATGGTAGTGTTCATTGACGACATTTTGGTCTATTCTAGAGATGAAGAAGAGCACACGAAGCACCTTTGTACTATCCAACAGATTTTAAAAGACAATAAGCTGTATGCCAAGCTCAATAAATATGAGTTTTGGCTAAGGGAAGTGATATTTCTTGGCTATGTTGTGTTAGTAGACGAGATTTCTATAGATTTGCACAAAGTAAATGATATTCTAAAATAGGAACTGCCTACCTCAGTAACAAAGATCAGAATTTTTTTAGGATTACTAGGGTATAGTCGGCATTTCATTAAGGGGTTTTCACATATTACATCCCCATTGACTAAGTTGACTTGAAAAGATCAACCTTATGTATGGACTGACAAGTATGAATCGTGTTTCAAGAGTTGAAAAGGAAACTAATGTTCGCTCTTGTGTTGATCATTCCTAACCCTCATTTACCATATATGGTATACACGGATGCCTTGTTAAAGGGATTAGGGCGTGTTCTAATGTAAGATGAAAGGGTTGTTGCCTATGCCTTGAGACAATTGAGACCACATGAGGAAAACTACTCGATTCATGATTTAGAGTTAGCAGCAGTGATCTTTGCTTTGAAAATTTAGTGACACTACTTGTATGGGTCAGTGTTTAAAGTATTTGGTTATCATAAGAGTCTAAATTACTTAGTGGAATAGAAAGAGCTAAACATGAGAGAACACAGGTGGATGGAGTTTTTCAAGGACTATAATTCTGAGATCAAATATCATTTAGGTAAAGCCAATGTAGTAGCTGATGCACTAAGCCAAAAAATAGTTCATGTTGCTCACATGATGATTCAGGAGCATTGTTTGCTAGAGACATTTTTAGATACTCAGAGGAAAGTATTGCAGATGATGTTGTGTAATGTGCATTCCACAGTGGTGACTAATGAATTCTGGAAAGAATTACAAGCTGCTCAACTTGAAGATGAGTATTTAATGGGAATCCACAAGGATGTTAAAGAGAAGAGAACCATAGAGTTTGGATTCAATGATGACAGGTATATGACTTATCAAGATTGAATTTATATACCAAGTGATGAGGAGATAAGGAAGACGATCTTAGAGGAAGCACATCGCAGTGAGTACACGATTCACCCAGGTGCCACGAAGATGTATTAGGATATGAAGAAAATGTGGTAGTGACTAGGAATGAAAAGAGATGTGATAGAGTTTGTGGCTTGATGTTTGATGTGCCAAAAAGTCAAGATTAAGCACCAAAGGCTTGGAGGTGTGTTATAACCACTCGAGATTCTTGAATGGAAATGGGACATCATATCTATAGACTTCATGACTGGTTTTCCTAAAACTCAAGGGGGTTATGACGCAATATAAGTGATTGTGGATCACCTGACCAAGTCGGCACATTTTCTTACAATAAAGATGACTTACTTTAAAATATACTGAAGTCTATGTGCATGAGATTGTAAGACTTTATAGAGTGTCGTAGGACATTTTCTCTTACTGTGATCCAAGGTTCACATCAAACTTCTAGAAAGTGTTACAGAGGGCAATGGGTACTAGATTGAGATTTAGTACGGCCTATCATCCATAAATGAATGGCCAGATTAAGAGAACCATTTAAACATTTGAGGATATGTTACGAGCCTGTGCACTAGAGTTAAAGGGTAATTGGGACACCCATATGCCTTTGGTGGAGTTTGCTTACAATAACAGTTATCACTCTAGCACTAGAATGGTTTTATATGAGGCTTTATATAGAAGAAAGTGTTGATTGCCTTTGTACTAGATGGAATTGAGTGAGAGAAGTTTGTTGGATTTAGATTTAGAAGATCAAACCACCCAAAAGATCCAATTGATTAAGTAGAAGTTGTTGACAACCTAGAGTCGACAGAAGAGCTATGTGGATCGACGCAGGAGGCCATTGGAATTCTTGGTGGGTGGTCATGTGTTCTTGAGGGCTTGAGGGTCACGCTAATGATTGGCATTAAGATATCAATAAAAGCTAAGAAATTGACTCCTAAGTTTATTAGTTCTTTTGAGATTTTAGAGAAGTTAGGACTTGCAACCTATCAGATTGCCTTACCGCTAAGTTTGTTAGGTATTCACTATGTTTTCCACGTGGGTCAGCTAAAGAAGTATCACCCAAGTCCTTCTCATATTATTGTGCTAAAAGATGTGAAAATACAAGAAAATTTGACCTATCAAGTCGAACTAAAGCAAATTATGGATGTGAAAGATCAATAATTAAGGAATAAGATTATCCATTTGGTCAAAGTCTTTTAGAATGACATGACTCCCGGTGATGTGACTTAGAAAATTGAGGACAAAATGAGAGAATTATATTTGCATTTATTCTCTCAAGTATGTGATTGAATAAGATCATGAATTTTAAAGGAAAAATTCCTAAAAGGAGAGAAGAATTGCAACATTCTAAACTTTTATTCTGGGAATTTCTAGTTTTTATAAGGATAATTTAGTCAAATTAGATAAATTATTATTTAAGGATGTTTTTGGGAGACTAATGAAGCTAATGGATTATTGGATAGCCTTTAAAGAAGGCTAGATTGAAGTTCAAGGGGTTATGGTATGGAGAAAGGCCTAAATTGAGTTTGGGATTCTCTATGCCATGTGTCGAGATGCATATACAGAAATTTGAATTTTATTAGTAGCGAAATCAAATGATATTCTAAAAAAAGAAAAGAGAGAGAGCAAGGGACGATAAGCAGTGACCAGTGGGTGCTAGGGATCAACCTTAGAGTCACTTTGGAAGCATTTAGGGCATGATTTAGCTTTAGGTAAGCTCCCTAGACCTTTCCCTCTGCCTCTATGCGAATTTATAATGCTTTTGGCTATGGTTGAGGCTTTGATTCAATTGTTCTTAGGTTGTGACTGAACCCGTTAGCTTAAATAAGGCCTTGGAGAGTTAAATCAAGCCTCTAAACCTAAATTTATAGATTATATAATGATTTAGAGTTTTTGGCTATGGGTTAGATGAACCTTAAGTAAGAATGGAAAGATTAAGAGTAATGTGAGAAATGGAATAGTGTTGTTTAAGTGTTTAGGTGTTAAATAGAATTAATGGAGTATGTTAGAAGAATTGTTAGGGCTAATTTAAGGTTTTGGGTAAAATAGTACCTATAATTGTGTTAAAATGAGGTAATTAGTGTGTGAATTGACAATTAAGGGTTTAATCCATATTTGTATGCTTAATTGGCCATTGGAATGGCTAAGTATAATTGTTATCCCTTATGAAATTTATGTTGAAATTAGAGTCTTGGTGGCCAAATCCTGTCTGGATTGTTGTTATAGTGATTTGAAAACTTGTATAGGTTGTTTGTGGACCTTTTGAGTTGGTTCAGGTAGTTCCACTTTTATTGGCATTTAGTTTAGGAGTTTAAACACCTTGGTAGTGGTTTTTAAAAGAAAATATGTCATTTGGGGTTTGGGTGTTCAAATCTCATTTGACTTAGTAGTTGGATGTGTGACCGTAGCAATAGCTAGATAGCTCTAAGAGCTATGTGTGGATACTTAAATTGCTCGAATTTGAACGTGAGACAGTGAAATGGCGTGTTTCGAAAGTTAGCCTAGGGAGCTTGTGTGTCAAATTAAAAGCAAGCCATGTAAAGGAAGCCTGAGTGGGCTATCCTAGAAAACCGAGCTTCAAGATGACTCAACAATTAATGCCTTTGTACATCAATGTTCACTTTGATTGTAAACCTATGACGAGAATATTAGTTGACAATGGCTTGGCGATCAACATACTACCAACTCGAGTAATGCTCAAGATGAGGAGAGACTAGTGGGGGACCTAATTCCAATAAAACTATACGTGGTAGGATTCATGGGGATGGCCTTAAGGGTTCTAGACGTACTACCAGTACAAGTGAACATTGAGTCTAGATCATCTCTCACAACTTTTTTTGTAATCAACTCTACAGCATAATATTAGGCCTTACTAGGCCGAGATTAGATTCTCACCAATAAGTGTGTTCCTTCCTTCCTTCATCAAATGCTTCTCATGTGGAAAGGAGAGGAGGTAGAGGTAGTTTAGGTAAAAAAGATAGGCCTTTCATGGTAGTCACGGATTTTGCTGATGCCATATACTATAATGTAAATGTTGGCCCCTTTACTTTCTATGGAGTTAATCAGCATGGGGCCCTAAAAGGTTTTCCTCATCTAATGCAGGAAGAAATACTACCATGCCTTTAATACAATGGAAGCATAAGCCTATTATAGAATTGATAGATGAGAAACTCAGAAAGAAGGAAGCCTGTATCAATTACAAACATTTTAAAACTTTGTTTGCATGTAATAGAGGAATGTAAGGGTGCCTTAAATTAGAACTTAAATAATCACACTAACCACGGTTAATCAAGGACTAACCCAAAAGGATTATCCTATAAGAGATTAACCTAAACAAATTCTTAACATGTATTTTCATAAACTATTTAAAATAAAGGGATCCTAAATCTTTAAAATATTTCAAGAACTCACATCATTCAATTAAACTTATGTGAAAGCATAAGATTGATTAAGCATTAAGAAACACATTTCAAGATAGGAGAAACACTTCCCCTCTTAGTTCCTCTTTGTTCCCTCCTCCACACAATGTGTGCGCGCGCGCGCGCCCCCAATATAACACTTAGACACCCAAATCCTTATATAACTGATAGTAAGGGGCCAAGGTCTCAATCACATTTATCACAATGATTATCACTTAGTCATTATACTCCATGTATATGATCTATTCGTTAATAGCTCATTACATGCAGGAATTTTCCTTTTCATTCATATATAGTTAATATCAACTACTCACCTTAGACATCAAAAGCATAAAAGGAGACTATAACAATATTCAATTTCTCAAATCATGCATATAATAACTATTTCCACTTGTACAAGTATTTTAGCCCACTCATATAAATAGAAGTATCAAACCACATTTCCAAGGGCCCAAAATACACTTACCCCAACACAAAACCCATAATGTAAGTGAATCAAAAATATATTATCCTAGTTGGTAATATCATAAATTGAATACACATATTAAAATAAAAAGAGAAAGGCCTACAAAAGGGATTATTATCACCTGACATGATGCTCCTTTCCTCTGTTCTTCCTAAATGAGCTAGCTCTTGTAATATGTTAAAAAGAGGGGTGAGTATAATCGCTCAGTAATTAAGGTACATTTAAGTTATACAAATGCATAATAATTGATTATGAATGCAAGTGGCTAATAAATTCATCAAGATAACTATGTAAACAATCATATCAAGATCATGTTAATCATATTAACAACTAATTCATGTGAATAATTTCAAGAATAAAGTCAAGTACAAATTGGCATGATTGGCCACAAGTATTGGATGTTTGTATAAAATTAGCATCGCATATACATTTTTCACATATTTACTACATGTTTTCATTTTCACAATTATAATCATAGTCTCAAATATAGATATCAATCACTTAAATGGCATAATAATAATGAAATGCATGATCAATCTCTTCCTTATATCCCCCTTATTTTCTTTGACATGAAATCCATGGGCCAACAATTGAAAAGGATCATCCATGTGGTAAGACTACTAAAGGCCTTAATCATATCATGAAGGGCTACAGGGCTAAGGTTACTTTACTCACTTATGAACACAGTATCCCCCAAATCACACACTATGGGGTGACATACCTAAGACTAGCTCTATCCAAAACTCCAAGTAAGTCAATAAGGTTAAGTTCCTTAATAAGAATAATGCTACAGTATCCTACAAGGTAAGTAGCGACTATAACCCTTAGGATTAACAATTAATAGCTAAGTACCATATGGATTTTACACAATTTCTAGCTCTTTCACTAAGGAAAACTCCCGTCATATGATCATGCTCATGAGAAAATGCATTTCAATGACTCTCATATATGTAATTCACAATTATCTCATGTGTCCATCAATTTTCATGCTCAACAAGTATCAAGAATCATCATATCTCAATCATGCCTCATGCATCAATTTTCACATTACTATATAAATCACATTAGCATCATATAAAAACTCAACATGCTTATATACAATTCATCACCTTATATAATCCATAATTTATAATCAAGAGTATGCATATTATTATCAACCCTTAATTTCATTTCTCAAATCATGTCACATTATCCCATTAAAGCATAAATTAATATTAATATTAATATTCCATATTACAAGCAAGCTTTCATATTTATTTCTTATTTTCTACATACAACTATCACATTCAAATTCTTTACATGTGCCACAATTAACTTTATCATAAATTATAAATCTAAATAAGGCCACATATGTATTACAAACAACAATTTCAAGTATATATGTATGTATGTGTGTGTGTGTGTGTGTGTGTGTGTGTGTACACGCGCACGCGTGCACACACACATTCATTTAGTCCACAAACATAAATAATTAATTAACACACAAATGTATAAAATAAATTTTCTCCGATTATCTCAACCTTTGAGAGGTCAAAGGTTATCCATCAAATCAATACTTTAAAAGCTTTTCAAAGCTTGAATGGTGCCAAATGAAAATTAATATACAATTAATCATATCACAATATGTTAATAATATTATTAACATAATTTTTACTCATATTCCAACACCTAAGTGTGTGTGTGTGTGTGAGAGAGAGAGAGAGAGAGAGAGAGAGATTGTGTGTGTGTGTGTGTATTTTTTTTTTTAAACCTTAATCTTAACCTCTTGAATTCTAAAATTCAATTTCATATATTTAAACCTATCCACTTAATTCAATAGCTCCCTTCACAATAGTTTCATTGAAATTTGGCTAAAATCACACTTCAAACAATTTTTGAATATCAAAATTTTTCTTTTTATTTCATAAATTCATGCACAAAAATACTTAAAAATTGCAAACTTAGTCTCATGTCTAAAATCATCATTTTATATCTGTAATGATCTATTTCTCATCCCAAATAATCATCTAAATATCAATAAATCAATTTATATTTTTAGATTTAATTAAAAATCTACTCATAAAGGTCTAAAGTTCAACTCTAAAGTTTTAAATTCAAATTCCATCGACATAATAATACTCTAGAATATTTATTATACTACCAAAAATCTTAACAATTATATTTATTCATCATAAATTCATTCTTCTTTTAAACCCTAGATTTTTTATAGTCTCAAAATTAAAAACTAAAGAGGAAATATGACTAAGAAAAATATCTAGGACACTTATATAATATTAAAATACTTAAAATCTTATTATTGGGATGAAATGGGTCTTTAGAAACAAACTTGATGAAACTGGTATTGTGATGAGAAATAAGGCCAGGCTAGTAGCTAAACATTATAATCAAGACAAAGGTATTGATTATGATGAAACCTTTGCTCCTGTTTCTAAACTTAGACTATTAGACTTTTACTTGCTTTTGCTTACATTAAAGATTTTAAACTTTATCAAATGGATGTTAAAAGTTCATTTTTGAAAGGAATAATCAATGAAGAAGTTTATGTAAGAAACCTTCAAGATTTGAGGATCCAACAATGCCAAATCATGTCTATAAATTGAAGAAAGCATTGTATGGACTGAAGCAAGTACTAAGAGCTTGGTATGATAGGTTTAGTACTTTTCTATTAAATAATAACTTCAAAATAGGAATGGAGAATAAATACTATTTTATCAAACTGAAGGTAATGATATCCTTATAGTTTAAATTTATGTTGATGATATTATTTTTGAGGCTACTAATAAGGTTCTTTGTGAGAAATTTGCTAAGATTATGCAAGGAGAATTTGAAATGTCTATGATGGGAGAGCTAAACTTCTTTCTCGAATTGTAAATCAAGTGAATGAATGATGGGATCTTCATAAGCCAAACCAATTACACTTATAAATTGCTAAAGAAGTTTGGATTCAAAAATTCAAATTCAAGCAACAAACTTATAAGTGCATCAATCAAAATGGATAAGGATGAAAAAGGAAAGAAAGAGGATCAATCAAAATTTAGGCAAATAATTGGGTCACTACTCTACTTGACTGCCAGCAGACATGATATCATGTTTAGTATCTATATGTGTGCAAGATTTTAAGATGATCCAAGAGAATCACATCCAAAAGCTGTGAAAAAAAATCTTTGAGTATTTGAATGGAACTATACAGTTAAGACTTTGGTTTCCAAAAGGAGGAAAGCCTGAATTGATTGCTTACTTAGATTCTGATCATGGAGGATACAAGATAGATAGAAAGAGCACTAGTGGAATTTGTCAGTTCTTTGGTGGCTCATCAATATCATGGTTCAGCAAGAAACAAAATAGTGTGTCCTTATCATTAGGTGAAGCTGAATACTTAGTAGTTGGAAGCTGTTGTGTATAAATTTTATGGTTAAAACAACAATTGAAAGATTTAGGGGTTTCTCTTAAGGAAATTCCAATTAAATGTGACAACACCAGTATTATCAACTTAGCTAAGGATCCTATCCAATACTTAAGAACTAAGCACATTGATATTAGACACCATTTCTTAAGAGATCATGTGCAAAAGAAGAACATCATACTAGAATTTGTACCTACCATTGAGCAACTAGTAGATATTTTCAAGGTACGTAAAACCGGACCGGTCATTAAACCGGTCATGGCACTGGGTCACGGGTTAGTGGTTCAATCAGGGTTGAACCGGGGGTTGAACCGGTGGCAAACCGGTCATGATTAAAATAATACAATTTAAATAAAAAGACATTAATTATAAAAACATTCAACCAAATCCAACCACTCAAAAGTCTAACAATAATAAAATACTATATTTTTGGACTTAGCATGCTCTATCTCTAATTTTTTATTTTTTGACTTCAATTTTACTTTTTTTTGTTATTTTTTTCCGAACTCAGAGCTCTGAAAAATTAAAAATGAAAAAAAAAAATCAAAAACGACGTCGTTTTGGGGTAAAAGTCTGAAAAAATATTAACCCGGTTAACCCAGTCAACCCACCGGGTTATCCGGGTTATACCGGGTTGAACCGGGTTGACCGGGTTACACCGGTTCACTCCCTCACCGGGTTAAGTGCAAACTCAGACCGGACAGGGGACCGGTTCACCGGTTTTCGGGTTGACCCGGCCGGTCCGGTCCGGTTTCCAATACCATGGATATTTTCACCAAACCTCTAGCTGAAGAACAATTTACGTTTATTAGAAGGGAATTGAAAATAGTAAATCCCAATGAATTGTAAGTTTCTCATATTTAATCAAATTACATTTTGAATCTTTTACTAACTTAAGCTTCAAGTTGTCTTAAACTGTCTTTGCAGGAATAAATCTATAAATCCTGACCTCATTGGAATAAATCAATGCAAATCTTAAAGAAAGAAGTTAGAAGATCAAGTATAATATGTTTAAAAGTTAGTTATTATTGTTAGAAAATGTTTCTTGTCAGTTTAATTATCATATCTTGCGTGAATTTGCTTGATTCTATGTTTCTCTCTATATGACTACATATTTAGGCATGAAACAAATCTACTCACTCACGTAAAATAGCACTTAAGATGTCTTCACTTTTGAATTGTGCTAAATCACACGTGAAGACATTAGTTTTACTTGCGTGAAATAGAACTTAGTGAATCTTTCTTCTTAAGTTGTGTTAAATCACGCATGATAGAGGAAGGCTTACTTGCGTGAAATGTCTTCCCAAGAGCATGGTATTTAATAGTAGTCATTTCACCTATAAAAATAATTTTTGATCACGCATCACTTTACCTATATTTATTGCGCATTATTTGAATGTTATACTTGCTTCCAGATCACGCGTGAAACTTGTTTGTCACAGATAAGAAATAGCACTTGGTTAGCTAAAAGTGCTAACTCACACGTGAAACTAGTGTCGTCTCACTCGTGATCCTGCATTATCTATATATATCTTCCTTGTTTGCCTTTCATTTTCACATGTGAACCAATGTTCCTTTTTCTAGCCGTTACTCAATCCTTCTTTCTTAATTGCCTCCTTGATTATTCTCTGGTCATTTTAGTACTCGAATTGTTATACCCATCTCTTCTAATATACTTCTCACCCCTCACCTCACTCTGAACTCATCTCTTTCTTTGATCTAAATTCATCTCTTGTCTAAAATTTTCTATAATGGCAAGAACAAAGGAGACTGTAAAGAAAACCAGTGAAGAGGCTATGAAGAAGAGAAAATTCATAGAAGCTCTGATTGAAAAAGGCAATAAATCACCTTCTTTATCATCCAGGAGACTCAAAACTTCAAGAAAATCCAAGAAGCCTACTTATACATCAGAGCCTGCAACAATTGATCAAGAAGAAGCTCTGATTAGAATTGGCCGAGACTTGTCCAACGATGGTATAGATGAGTATTTGAGTGACTACAAAGGCTTATTGGAACTTAATCCCTCATACTTAGCTGAAGTAGTGAAGGCCTTCTATGCAAGCTTTGGATGGGATAAACATAAGAAGATCTACAAGGCCAATGTCTGAGGATGTCCTATGTACTTCACTCCAAAGAGCTTAGGACATATACTTGGTCTTAAAGCAAGGGGCTTAGAGCTTCAAAAGTTTGATCATGCTAATAAAAGAAATGCTCTCAAACAACACATAAATGGAGAGAAATATAAAGCAATTATAATGGCAAAAGATGTACTTGAGGAAGCTTTAAAGCCTAGTTTCATCTTTAGATCGACTTCATTCCGATTCAAGCATCGAATGCTAGCATAAGTTGCGGCAAGGTTCCTTCTTAACAAGAAGACTGCCTTCAATACTTGCACTAAGTTCAAGATTGAGTTCCTGATCAGATTGATCAAAAAGCAAAAGATCAACATGTGTCACTACAAATTGATTAAGATACTACATGTTTCTAAAGTTGACACCAAGAGGAAGAAGGAATAGAAGAAAGATAAAAATCTTTATTTTTGCATCAGTCGTATCTATGATAGGATTTAGTCACTTGCCTTCAAAATTAAACTAAAGCTAACCCTAATGTAATATAGGGCCAACTCTAGGTCATCTCCTAAGGAATGATTTGAAGTCTAATTTAAAGTTATCTAGTAAAATAAATCACTTAAAGTTTGAAGTTGATTAACTTATTGCTAGCCTAATTATCTAGTAAATTAAACTAGCAAACTAAACCTAATTATGAAAGAAGTGGCCTCCCAATTTAAATAGGAACCCTAGGGTATTGCTAATGAAAGAATCCTAATTCTTAATCAAACATGGCAGCTCACTCAAATCCTTTTCCTTGGCTGAAAAATGAGTTTACTTAAGACAACTATCTCAAGTACCTTATCTTCACTAATTCAATTCCGTAAGTGCTATTACAAGCCCCCTAGGTAACCTTACTAGCTTAGCTCTAAAATTAACCAAGTATTTAGTTAAAATTCATTCCCAAATACCACTGCCAAATTTATAGCTAGGCTCAAAACTATAAAAACTCAAGCAACTCATCAAGTATCCACCACACAATTACATGCTAGACTAAAACAAGACATTCACCCATTGAAATCACATATTACCATGCAAATTCATAGAGTAGATGAAATTACAGCAGCAACAAGAGCATGAAATTCAACTAAAAAATCTTGTTTTAACATTACAAATTACAAACAACTATGAAACTAAAGTCAAATTGAACCATAATCAATAATAGTCATAGTATTCTAATGGAATTGAAACAAGATGAAGAAATAGTTGAGCTTAGCCAAGTGAAGACTTCAAAACTCCTCTTCCATCAACCCTCCCCTAGGATTCCGAGAAGATTCTAGCTAAAAAACATCAAGAAAATCTTGCTTCTACCAAGAACACCAAGTGACCAAGTAGGTTTCTCCATAGTCTTGATGAATTGAGCTCAAATCTTCTTCCAAGTGTTTGGGGTAGGGTTAGCCTTGAGAGAGGAGAAGAATAGTGGAAGAATTGAGTGGATTTGATAGTAAAAGGTGGAAGAAAAGGTGGTTGAACGTGTTAGAGTGTAGAGGGAAAAAATGGAAAAAATGAATAACACCAAGAACGAGAAAGAAATTATGGAAGATCAATAAGATGATGATTGAATCTAATTTTGGGGATGAATGGTGTGCAAAATGTGGTTTCCCTTCAGTGGAGGCTCAATTAAAAAAATAAATTAAAATAGAAATGGGAGCCTTGTCATATTTACAAAGTGGCACTCTCCTATTGGTTGGTAGATAATTCTAATATGTGCCTAATTTTTTATATGTCATCCACATCATTTAAGCTGATTTAATCTTTCAAAATAATTATAATTCACATGCAAATGCTCAGCCATTGACCTTAAGAAGTGTTAACCTCAATTGCCCAATTGATGCACAAGTCACATGCCACCTATGTCACATAATTCAATTAAATAACATGTGATATAATAAAATCTAATTAATATCTAAAATTAAATTTATAATTAGAAGTGAAAATTTATTAAATTAATCAAGTTTTAGGCTACACAAAATTATATAAAAATTTTCACACAAAAGCAAAGTGGAAATTACGTCAAACTAAGACACTTAAGAAAGTGTTGATTTTTTATTTAATTACTTCCAAACTAAAATAATTTTTAAAATTCTAATTTTGCCACTCATCAACTAAACATATAAGGTAATTTTTTAATTTTTCTTATACATTTTCTTAATTGGACCAAAATGCCCCTAGTTCACTAAACCTACACATTTAGGCAAAATTTCAAATCTAATGTAATGTATGCACTTGAAGATGATAAATTATTAATAAAAGGGTCCTAATTGACAAATAAAAGTGAGTAATAAATGTGTTCTATCAATTTTTTCACACTTATCTTTTGCATTCAGGGCAAAATGAAGTGAAAAAGGTTCCCAAAAAAAAACACTAAAATAAAGAAACAATGTTTAAAATATCTTATTAGCAAGCCTTGCCTTCTAATTTAGCTCCCTTTCGCCAGCAAACTTCACTCTCCCATTCTCTCTATCACGCACAAAGAGGAAATGAAAAAAAGGAATTAGTGCGTGCGTTTTTTTTTTCAAAAAAAGTTATAGGTCCCAATTTTTTGTCTCCCTCTTCTTACTTTCCTTTGTTTCTTTCCTTTTTTTTTATTGTATACACCTACACATGCGAAAATAAATCCGCCCCCCTTTCTTCATTTTTTTTATTTTATATTCCTTTTCCTTCTTCTTTCTTTCTTTTTATATTATTATTATTAATTATTATTGTTATTATTTCTATTTTTTGAAAAAAAAAATCATAACTTAAGATTTTATTCTAAATTAGATCCAATAATAATCCTCTAATTAAAAATATTTATCTCTAAATACTCCTTCAAAATTACGCATTTGCCCTTAATTAGTTTAATTAATCTTGGGTTAAATTTTGAAATGTTATATAAGGAACGACTGGAAGATTTCAGACGAAATTCGTTTACAAGCGTTAGAACACACGATTACCCATAAGGAAGAAGTTTCAAAAATATATAATAAAAGGATAAAGAAAAAATAATTTCAAACAAAAAAATTTGTGTAGAAACTTATTTTGCCACCTAGCACAAAGGACTAGGTGCTTAGTAAATTTTCATCTAATTGGGAAGGGCAATTAAAAGTTAGTGAAGTACTTAAAGATAATGAGTATTGGCTATCTAGTCTTGACAGGATTCCACATAAATAGGCCATAAGCGAAAAATACTTAAAGAAGTATTAGCCATTGTAAGAGTGATCACAAGGACCTGAGGCCTAGAGCAACCCCAAGATACATAACTTTCTGACAAACAAACATGTACATAGATGGTTATTGTTATGTACATGATGTGTATATATATAAAGTACAAAAACTCGATCCCCCAGCCACTCTAAAATATAGGATTGAATAGTGTCCTATACCTTCAAGGCCTCCATCCAATTCAGCAGTTAAGGATTAATGGTTTGCTAGGGCTGTATCCAACTCGATTACTGATTGAAGCTTTTCTTCAAAGTTGGCCTACAACACCTCCAACTCCTTTTTAGCCTTCTCGAGCTCGAACTCTACAGCACCTTCCTCAGCCCATGCCAATCTTCCTCAATGGCAACCAATTGCTATCTTAGGGTAGCCACCCTATTCCACAAAGAGTTAAGGTGATCCACCTAAGGGTAAACTCCCATACCCCACTACTAGCAACTGTTATGTAAGCCATGGTATTGTTGTACTCATCCTTAATAGATTTGTTCTTTAAAATAAAGTTTGACAGGGATGACAACTTTGCATAACATTGGTTGATTGTGCCATAATAGTCAAGGAGTTGTTGATGAAGAATATCCACTGTTGGTCATTAAACTACCTTCTCCAGGACTAATATAGCTCAAGACTTCTTCATAACCCTGCTCCGGGAGTAATTAGATTCCAACTCATCTAGAACTAGCTGACCTTGTAGGCATCTCCAACAACCTCTTTATCAAAGACTCAAAGATGAGCTAGCAGAGTATTTATAGGGCCGATTAGTGTTGAGATCAATGACTTAAGAAACATGAACAATGAGCTAATTAAATACCATAACAATGTTGTAAAAAGTTAAACTTCAAAAATAAAGGACTCACTTTAGAAGCAATAGGGGTTTTCCCCTTGTTTACAGACTTATCAACCCCTGATGCAAATACCTTTATAGTCCTATCAGGTAATAAAGGATGTTTTTCACTTGCTATGCTTGGCAAGGGCAAAGTGACTATCGGTATGGGCTCTAGAGGAACAATAACTATATCAAGAGCCAGGCTAATGTCCACAAAAATAGGTATATGCTCCACCACAGAAAGGGCTAACAGCCCTAGGTCCTTTAAAAACTTCTTAACCACTAACTCCATGGTCTCTCTCATGGTACTACTTAAAGGAACTTGTGTATTAGAGGTCATCATGTTATCATCCTCCTCTTCATCGAAGATAGCCAAGAAGGTACCATGTCAATAGTGCCTTAACTTGGTTACAATAGTAGGAGTTAAAGTTATAAACATCAAGTCAAAAATAGCCCTAAGAACTGTAGTTGTGTTTGGGAGTAACTTTTTCATCAACCGCTTCTAACACCATATATAGATATTTAGTAATAGAGGTTTCAAAGGGTGCAAGGGCATCCAGGTTACCTCTTAAGGAGGTAAGTAGCTAAGTTGATTAAGCCTAATTATGCTCTAGCAAAATGGAAAAATGTTTGTCAAAATCAAACTTGGCTTTACAATAGTTAGAATAAAATTACAACAACTTACCAATATGGGTCCTCAAAATATGTTAAGGCTACCACTTATTAAAGCGAAGGTAGGTATGCTAGGTACCATGGAGATGTCATCCTTCTCTATGGTCTCCAATCTAAACTTTAAAGTTAGGCCGTAAAGGAATGCATTAGCTAAGATAAAACTAACCCACTATAGCTAATGATGATAGTTTTCTAGAAAAACCTTGCTAGTGGTGGTGGTCATTGGTAGACATATCTTCTTAGGGGAGGTGGTTGAAATAAAAATGCCATCTTGTATGTTAGTCCTCGACCTCTTAGCCAAGGTAAACTTGAAAAATTCAGGAAGATGGTGATCAAAAATTGGTAGCATGTTCAGCTAGCGATCCAAGTCCTTACCTCTATTGGCAAAAGAATTCAAAGAAATCTAATTGCTGTAAAGGATAGGGGGCGAGAGGCAAGGTATAAGAGTCTCCTTCTCATGGTCTTTTAGGAAAGGGGTCACACTAAGATCTGGTAAGTAAGCAATGACCCATAACTTTAAAAAATATATAGGCCTATGGAAACTTTTGAAAGGCTTCTTCTCAACATATTCCCTCATCCCATCATACAAAAGGCAAAGAAACATTGTGCCTAAGGCTCCTTATCTCTTACAATGGAAATATTTGATCAAAGGGAGGTGCTAAGTCTTAGGCTTGCCTCTACTAAGGGAAAAATCTACTGACTTAGTAGCACCCATAAAAAGACTAGGTGCTCTTCATCAGTGACAGCCTAAGTAGAAGGGTGATTCGCATACTCAACAATGAGAGAAGTATACGAACTAGAATTCTTCACCCTCGCTTTGACTTGAGGGCTTAAAGATGCGTAGGCCATATCATTAGTAGGAATTTCATAAAAATATTCCTTAATTATAATAAGAGGCCCCAAAAACATAAACACGTCCAATAAGATTCTAGTCATAGGCATAATTCAAAAATAAAGGCATTACACTATTAGGACCAAAAATAAAGGAGAGACTCGAGAAGCTAGATAGGAGCATCAACATGACTTAAAATAGTTGAGTCAGGTCATACAAACCCACCTCCTTCTAATGATCCTTGTACATAGGAAGATGACATTCTAGCCATGCAGCTTAGAAAGATAAAGATTGGGGCCAGTTGTGCAACTTTTTGCAAGAAGTCTCTTTGAAAGAGACAGTCTCCAAGACTAACAACAACTCCTTTATAGAAGATAGTGGCCAAGGATTAAGGATTATGGGGCTTGATGGCTCTAATTCTTCTAGGGGTATAAATAGATGGTTGGTGTTAGTCACGACAGCCAGGATAAAGCTATATGGAGGAGCACTATAGGAAAATATGAAAAATTCTTAGAAATTTAAAGAATGAGAAGAACAAAGAGAACAAAGGAAGGAAACACTTACTAAAATCAAAGGGAGGCGAGGAGCTTAGGAGAGGTTAGAGATTCTTTTTAAGGAAAAGAGGCCTATTTCAAAAAAGAAACAACCTGAAGGAAAGGAAAAGGAAATAGAAAGATCAATGAGAGGAAGACAAAGCAAAGATGCTTGAAGGGAAAAGAAGTTTGAAAGCATAGTGTAGCAAAAAAAAAAGATAGATGTGGACAAGAAAGTTTATAGTCTCAAGAGGCTCAAGGGAACGAAATGACACTCGATTCTAATTCAAATGTGCCACGTGGCCTATGATAATTGACCGCTCGCATGTGGGGACATTGTTTGGGCATAAAGTTGAAACAAAAACCCAATGAGAGAAACCAAGATAAAAGACACAACTAGCTACAAAACATAGCTCGGTCAATAGGAAAGGAGGACGTGTCATGCCTAATGTAGCCCTCAAGGCTCGGGATGATCACATGCATGAGACCGTTAAGGGGGCATGTCATGAATCTCATGGGCTGTGTTAGTAAATCCCTAATATCTCATATAACAAGCTTTAGATTTTATGGGGCTAACAGTCTCAATTGAATTATTTTTAAAAAGAGAAGAAGGTCACAAAAACAGAGACATCAACGATAATCAATCCTTGACATTCATTAATGCTTTTTAGCATTTCACTTTATATTTTCAGACAATTATAGAATCATGTTTAGTTTTGTAACCTTTATAATTCTGTATTTGGCACATTTATTAATCAAGCACTCATTATTCCAATCTCTTTGCATCTTCAAAGCTGGATAAACTGTGGTAAAGGAGCCTGAGGACACTATTATGAGAACCAGACCAAATTGGCCAGTTTGATCAATTTTACCGAGAACCAGCCAAGTAACTAGTCCAAAAGTGACACAAAATTGGGGGGGTAAAAGAACCGCCAGCAAACCATCTAAACTAAAGGTGAACCAAATAGAATTAGGAAAACTAACGATTCAAATGGTCTAAATGATTCTCTCTTCCCTCCCCTAATATCACAAAATGACATCATTTTTGCCTCTCTTTTTTTAAACACTAGGAGACCAAGATGCAAAAGGGAAACGCATATATCCTAAATTTAAAACCTAAAACTCTTTCAGCTAAATCAAAACCTTAAGCCTCTTCTTATTCAAGTTCGACCCTCAATCATCTTCCTCAATCTAATCACACTCCTCTATTCCTCATCAGTGTCATCACACTTTCAGAGACTCACTGTCATGCTCAACTGCTCATGTTCTTGACTGTCTTCAAGCTCCAGCTGTGTTCCACTTGACATTCAACTTTCTTCCTTTGCCCTGATGAAAAATGCAAGAAATATTTAATAATAAGAAGGAAATAGGGTGTGAGTTGATAGGTTTATCATTTATAGATGGATGAGAATTCTCCCTTATTAATTTAATTATTATACTTCTTTTTATCACATTTACTTTTTTCCTCTTTTTGGATTTTATTTGTTTTTTTAGCCTACGTTGATTTTTGGAAAACATTTGAAAAATTTGACCAAGATGTGTGTCTAATATACACATAAACATGCATTGACACTCGTCTTGCACATTTTCAATTTTCAATTTTTTTAATTTATCAATTTAACTATAATTTTTAATATAAATATTTAAAAGATATTAATTTGATTGTAAATGATCCAACCTCGATCTAACCCCAGTTTGACCTTTGAACTATGAACTGGTGCCTTGACTAGTTCAATAGCCGATCCAGTTCTAATAACATTTCCCGAGGACCTTTTGCTATCTTTTGAAACTCAACATCTTTAGCACGTGTGGTACTTTTGTTGTTTATAGAAAACAATATGATACCCTATAAAACTAGGTGCTTTAAGAAGTTGCTACGATGATATATATTCTAATCATATTTGAATATCATGTCGTTCTGAAGATATTAGGCTAAAAAAAAGTTGTTTTGAACATGATTTTTTTGTCACTAATGGATATTTCATTCAAACTTGAAGGAGCAATAGCATATGAAGATAAGAATAACAAGAAAACCAGGACAACAAAAGAAAATAAAAGACATCAAAACAATAACTAAAACTCAAGTGATCACAACTTAGCCAATTCCTGATCTCAAATAATCTATCCTTTGAGGTAGGTTTGAAGCAAGGGAAGCCTCCATAACATCCACTATTAGAATATGAGATAAAAGAAGTAATGGTGTCTCCACCTACCCTATCGGGTTCACATCCTTATTAGCACTAGCCACTAGGTGATCAGCTACCTTATTGTCTTCATGATGAGTGAAAGAAACAAAAAACCTAGCATTAAAAGTCATAAACTTTCAATAACCAAATCTTTGCAAAGCCATTCACATGGCTTAATAATTATTAATTTGTATAGAAATGAAAACACAACATCATGACATATTATTGAAAACTATAATAAGAAAATGAGATCAATTAGGGGGGTTTAAATTTTCCATGTGAAGTTTTAATTTATAATATTTCTTATTTTTGTGTCAAAAACGTTATAATATTATTCAAGTAAAAGTGTACATGTATGATATATTGTTTATCTAAGTGAATAGGTGATGTACGAATGTGGAGAGAGGAAAACTAAACATACATTTCTCAACCAATTGTATAAAATTTAATTTAAAAATAAGTCCAAAATTAAATATTGAACACGAAATTTATTGATACACGTAAATGCATAATCATCTGAAAATAGAACATGTTGATATCAGGAGTTCCACCCACACTGCAATCGTTGAAATTTGTTCCTTCTTTGGGTCGAAGTCTTTTCACCATCGTGTTACACGGAGGTATGCGTCTACAATTATTTAGGGTCCTCTGTATTTACGTGGGTGGGGTTTATAAACCAGACTTTGGTCTACATTCTGGGCCTTCTAATGGGCCTGGGCCGGTGCCACACTGGACTTAGCAGTCTATTCCTCTATGGCTTGATTTACCAGTAGTTCTTATGATGATTACAGTAACATATTTATCTGGTTTATCTTTTTGGGTAAATACGACTACTAGTAGTAACATTTTGCATGATTACGATGATAGGACAGGGTTCTTCCTTTCTACTTCTTCCCTATCGCCAAGGGAAAATCTTCTTCCACAAGGTAATTATGGCCTTCTGGATCTTTTTCTAATATCCAAAGTATCATTTTTTAACTATTCACATGTATTTTTTCATTAAAGATAATCTCATTCAATGTATGATTGAGCATTAAATGTGTGCATCTCTTCCAACAAAAATTTCAATATATTGAAATATTATTTTAGACGACTTATGTTATTTATATTTTTTAAAATTATTAAATAAATAAGTTTACAAAACTAAAAAGTTTAAGATATGAATTAAAAAGTTCAAAATATATACATTAATTTATTTTTTGGATATGTTCAATGATTTTTAGATAAAATCTATATTGAAAGATGGTATTTTAGTCTTTATATATATATATATATATATATATATACTTAATAGCCAACTAAACGATTAAATGGATGAAAATAAAATTTTAAAAATAAAATGACTGTTTGTTTTGAAAATATTCATTTTAAGGGTATTTGTGTATGTTATAAAAACATAGAAGAAGGGATATGTTATTAAAGTAAACTAGAATGGAGGCCAATTTATTTTACTCTATGAAAAATTTTCACTAACTTTTCTGCCATTTATTAAGAATATTTTGATCATTTTAAATTATAATGTTTCCTTATTTTACCACACTCTAATGCAACTCTATCATGATAATTAAAATTAAAGATGTCAAGTAATCCTTACCATGGTAAAAAATATTAATCTTGGTTTAAAAAGCATAAAAATAATAGAAAAGGAATAGACTTAATTTGAAAGTAAGTTTATAAAATCTAAAACTTTTAAAAATCAGGATCCCAAGTTTAAATAAATACACTTAAAAACCAATCAAGAAAAGAAATCCACAAATATCAGAGTTCAAAGCCATTTGAAAGCATCGAACACTATTAAGACTTGAAAAAAAATAAAAAATAGGGCCCAAAAAATCATTTTGGCAAGTTCAGAACGGGAGATGACACTGCTAAAAAATTTAAAGTGGCATTTTTAATTTGTTTTACTATTTTGATACAACTGTCCTTATTTTATTTTTTTAATTGACAGTCTTATGATTGGCGGGGGATCAAGGACAAAATGAAAGATCAGGAAAAAAGAAATATGCAGTGCAGAATAATGCTTAAACATCATTGATCATATAATGGAAGATTCATCATCTTACAACTTTGTGCTTTTTTTTCAAATTAAAAAAGAAAGAAAGAAAGAAAGAAGAAGCACTTATAACTATACAACAATAAAGATTAAAAAAAGATATAAAAGAATTAAAATTTTAGGACTACATGTTAACTATGAGTATTGAAATTCATAGGTTGCTTCAACTTTGTCTCAAGAACTTGAATGTATAATTAACATTTGCTTTTCTATATTCCTTCATTTTCAATATGAACTTGACTAGCAATTGGCTTGCCACGATCATAAACTCTGATAAATAGGCTTCAATCACTCTACAAAAACCAATTAATGGTGCATGTGTTAGTAGGCTTTCAACGAACCAACTTAATTAATAATTAATTAAAACAACTCTAACATGTCTAAAGACCGGCATGTTAAATATAATATATAAAATGGTGTGTAAATGTAAATTTTGATTTCACCAGTTAAAACAAACCTCTTTATCCAATTATAAGCTTCTTCAATTATGTTTGTACGTCTTCGATGGCGGCGATTTCTCATTGTTCTCTTTATTCCTCTTTTGTGCGGCTCGTTTGAATGACGTTCTTCATACATATCAATAATTTGCAAAATAAAAGGAAAAAAAAAGTGATGTCAAAAATAGAGGAACATTTTGGAGGCTATATTTATAATGAATTAACATTGAGAGAATTCGCCTCCCAAAATAAAACAAACTTATTGCACATTAATCATGATTGCACGTTAACATTGAGAGAATTCGCCTCCAAATATTTTATATTTGACTCTTCTAAAATTGAGAAAAATTCCCAGACAAGCAAGGACCATTTTTATTTATAGATTCTCTTAAGGTCACTATAGAATTAGGCCAGGGAAAAAATAAAAAAAATACTTTATAGGGAAATTAAAGTGGGCCTCACAACTAAGGTCACTTAATGGTCCATGGATCTAAAGAGAAACGTTTAATTTCTAAAAAAAAAAAATCTAAAATCCAATGGAGACATTGGGCCTATTACGTTTGACAATATTTTTGGTGTGAAAAATAAAATAAAATTTGTTCTGGAAAAAACAAAAAACCAAAACATTTTTTTTATTCTGTATTACCTTTTATTCTACAAAATCAAAGAATTGTGAAGAACACCATGTTTCCATTAGTGGTAATTATGTTGATAAAGCAAACCATTTTTTATCCCCTACTTCACCAATTTTAATTCAAACAAATTTTTTTTATTCTATATATATATATATATATATAAACTACTCTATGGAATTATTTTAAGAACATAAGAATAAAAAATAGATTCAAACAAGCTAATTATTACCTGCACCGGTTTGGAACCCTCCAAGAAGGGTGTAAATGTAATTTCTGATCTAGATTCAAAGCCATGTAGCGTCGCCAGTCTTGAAGCAAAATCTTAAGATCAAAGATCTTGTTGTCCAAACCCACACAACAATTGGCATGCATGGTACAAACTTTGTTGAAATCCCTACTTACTTGACAAAACCCTCCAAAATAAGCTGTGTCAAGGAACCTAATCGTCATCTTCCTTTGAGACACAAAGGGGTGAGTCTTGATCTTGTTAAGCACATCTTGTTCATTTAGTTTTGGGTCAATTGTTCTTGACTCAATCCACAACTTATAGAAATCTATAGTCTTAGGATTTGATCTTACGTACAAGAACCCTCCATTTGGCCAATTTTTTACGTTTGTAGAGTTTCCATTAAAGTGATCACAAGCAATTTGAAAGTCTACGTCTTTGAAAAACCTCTCAAATGGGTCTCGAAGCCACATTATATCTAAGTCCTGCATGGGAAGTAGTTTATGAATTAACTAAAGATAAGTTCAGTATACATAAAAAGATTTCGAATTGATGGATCAATGTATCCTCCATTTAATATTATAAGATATTTTTAATTGAATTACACATTTATGAATCAGTTAATTATCTTTAAAATTTTATATTCTTTTTATATTTACTTCTATTTAATAAGTAATTGTTTTCATTAGAAAATATCATTTTGTTTTGCCAATATTAGAAAACATTATTAATCCCACCTCCTAATTAAGGGTATTTTTAAAAAAATATCATTAGTTATACCTTAAATTTTTGCATTGTGCCTCAAAAAAATGTATTATATATTTGAACGGAGGGAGTATGTCAAGGATATATATTCACCTATGATATATCATTAATGCATTCAATTAATTAATGTATTTTAAGGCTACAAAGATAAGAAGGGAAGCCAACCCAATATTATCAAGCAAGACATTAATAACATGTTAGAAATACCAAGAAAGTCTTAATAATTTAAAGAATTATTATGTCTAAATTCCAAGCACTCAATATCTTTTTATTTTAGAGATTGATCGAACTCATGCCAATGGGCAGGACAAAAAGATAGACACATAATGATAGGTGGCGCCCACTATCATATGTTTACAATTTCTCCTTAAGAAATTTTAGTATTGTTCACACACTTCTAGAGGTTCATATTCTCTCTCTAAAGTGTAATTCCTACCAACAAATCAAAACTTTATGGACTTTAAAGAGACCCAAACTCATATGAGAGTTGTTATCTACGTTGTTGATGTATTAAAAATCAGATCAAACTAATACTTTAATCAATACTCAATCCCTAGCCCGTTGCCTACCAAAAGCAGCATTATAAGAAACCAATCAAAGAGCGGCTAGACCAGTCAAACACGGCCAAACCATCGAAAAAATGGTCCATTTTTGACAAAAACCGGCTCATAAAATTTAAGGAAAGAGGAAATTTAAAAAAAAAAAAAGTTTGAAATGAATTTTCGAACGGCGACTACATGTCAACACCAAAACCTCGTGGCCACAACTTTGTAAAACTCCTGTCCTGTCCCTATTCGTAATCAAATCATTTGCCCCCACCCATCATTCTTTACACCTAGTCGATGTGGGGAAAAAAATCACATATCCTCGCCACTTGCACACTGCTTCTATTCCACCACACGTACTAACATCATTTTCTTTCTTTCCTACATCTTTGTTTATTTTTCTATTTATCGCTAAAATATTTTTTCTCGTTATGAAAACATGCTTTAAATCTTTGTTATTCAAATTATATATCTCCAATTTTTTTTAATTTTTATCTTTTTAATTCAGTCGTAATGTGGCTTTCCAAAAAGATTGATTGTAAGGGTTTTAAAAATACCTTCAACAATAAAATAACGTATCATTTAATAAGATCACATATCCTTACCTTTATTGTTTTCTTTGTTATTAAACAATGCCAAAAGAACCCTCTTGCACCATCTTGGATGTACATGTTCATTTTTAAATGTAAACAAATCATGTTTAAAATATATATTTAAAGTAGGGAAAATTAATCTTTTAGTCCTCCAATTTTTAAGTCACTTATAACTCAGTCTCTCAATTATGACTTGCTGTGACTTAGTTCATCAACTATGACTCGCTTATAACTCAATCCCTCAACTTTTGAATCACTTACAAATTAGTCCCTTAACTTTTGTTAATTTTTTTCATATGAGCTTATATCTTACATCAATGAGCAAGAGGAGGATATTTAAAAATAATATATGAGTATTTTTTTATTCCTCTTATTTGATAAGAATTTTTTAAAAAAATAAAAAATAAGGATAAAGTTATAGGTGAATCAAAAGTTGAGGGATTGAGTCGCAGCAAGTTATAGTTGAGGGACTGAGTTGCAGCGAGTTATAGTTAAGGGACTGAATTATAAGTGAGTTAAAAATTAAAGGATTAAAAGATTAATTTTTTCTTTAAATTAACCTAATTTGTTAACTACTCCTTTCGTATAACAATACCCACAGTTTTATAAAAAAGTTAGGCAAAACTTTAATCTCAAAAAAAAAAATTGTGCATTTCTAATTGTATCCTCATCAATTAAATATCCTATATAAATATTTTAATAATAACAATTAAAATCATAATACATATTTTTAAAAAAATAATAAATGAAGTAAGAACATAATTTAAAAGGTAAGTATAAAAAATACTTAAAGTTTTATATTTTAAATTAACACTTCTAAAAATCATTCTAGGTTATGGTTTGAAGGGAATAATTTAATATTAACTTAGAGTTAAGTTTATATCTCTAAAATAATTTGAGTCTTAATTTATTAACCACATTCCATTATAATCGATTTTCTATATTTTTGTATAATTTTTTATCTTATAAAATTAAAAATATATTAATTTAATTATAACTGGTTTAACTACAATTCTACCCCGATCAAATCATTGAACTTTACATCAATACCTTATTTAATTCAATGGCTGGTACAACTTTCAAAACTTTAATAATGAATCACGTTGACTAATTATTTTACGTTTATTTTCGCTAGAAAACTGAAAATCTGTCCAAATAGCAAATAATAATAAACTCGATGGCTAGATTCAGACAACATTATTTTTTTCGTGGGAAAGAAAACGTACCGTGAAGACGAAGCTGTAACCAGTCTGAAGAACAGAACTAAGGAACTCAGTTCTTTGCCACATCATGTGGAGATATTTTGGGGTCATGAAGAACGTATCGCCGCCATAATCTCCTTGATCACCTTTCGTCTCCATCTGATGACAATGTGGATGCACCTCCAAGCAACGATTATAAGCCTTATGATCCCAAGTTACGAGCACCAGGTGATTCAACAGCTTCTGTGTGTTGTTCCCGATCCGAAAACTCTCCAGAAACAGGTCGAATATCGAACCGGGTTCAATCCACGCATCGTTCAGGGTCGCCAGTATCACTGTCTTATCCTCCATAGAAGCTTCTCTCAGAATTCTCTCTAGCTTTGACTCCGTCACATTGTTCTCCTACCATCATAAATAATGCAGGTCAATAAAAAAAAAACAAAGAAATAAGAAATAATGCAGTTGTATAATTTTAATGCATGTGGAAGAGATTCGGAATAAGAATTAAGTATACACACAAACAGGGGTGTGTGGGGATGATTCTTAATTACAGGAAAATATCTGAAATTATGGTGAAGTTGACATTCATGCATAATATTAATGTATGTGTAGTATTTTAAAAAAGGAGGGCATGCGAAAGTGCTCATCATCATGTAACAACAGGCGATTTGCGCTGTTAAAGTTTACAGGGAGAGGGAGAGAGAGAATAAGAACAAGGAGACATGAATAATTAATGCAGTGGTGAAGGTATTAAAACTGGGTTAACCATTGAACTGGTTAAAATACTAGTTTTAAGAGTTGATAGTCAAAATTTAATCTAACCGTAATCAAACCAATTATAAATAAAAATTAAGCTGGTCAAAGTACTGGTTTACCAGTTCCAGCGGGTTCCGGGAATTTTGTACAATGGCAGTGGTAGATGACAAAGCGAGTTAATGAAAGTGCAAAGGAGGGAGGGAGAAGAAGAACAAGAAGGCTTGCAAAAGGCCGTAGAATCAGCGTCATGACGCGTCAAACCGTTTCATCTCTTTATTCCTTCTCTTTATATATATATATATATATAGATATCTCTCTCTCTCTGTCTCTCTCACACGTCTTTCAACGACCCCACGCCACGCCACAAGTTGCCTCCACTGTTACTCGTCGCTCGGATTTCAGGTGGCTATCCTGCTATTTCTAATGTTCAAAATCTCAGCTTTGAGAGAATTAGATGAAATTTTGTTGAAACTAAGATTTTGGACGTTAGAGAGTACAAACGCCTCAAATCCCTCACTCTCGCTCTCTAATTCAGATTTCTTTTCTTTATTTCTCATCATCAGGCAATCTATAACCAACAAACTTCAATCTCACTACTCTTGCTAGCTCTTTAATCTCTTTCGGTTCTGTTACTTAATTGACGTACGCCAAAACCCGGAATTCAAATCCTTTATTAAATCACATGAACATGCACAAGGAATCCCAGAATTCCCGGGGAGAGAGAGTCACCTTGGGTAATTGTGAGATGGAGAGGAAATCTGCAGGAGAAGAAGAGTTGAGCAGAAACACCCCCAAGACAGACAGTCCCACCAGCACCGTAGTGATCAGCGACCGCCTTCCAACCACGACGGCGCTCCAGGAATCTCCCCACTTCCACCTCTTACTGGCCCCTCCGGCCAAGGATGATTCCGGTAGGAGAGCTTCTGGTCATCATCTTCTTCGCCGCCGGCACGTCCATGTGCTTCACCTGTATACTCACCCATGCATACACTCAAACTAAGCTCACCTCACAGGTTATACGACGACGGCCAACTGTGCAGAAAAATGGAAGCCAAGTTGCATATGATGAAGAGGAAGGAAGATCGAAGGATGTGTTGTCTATATATATATATAGAGAGAGAGAGAGAGAGAGAGAGATGATATATGTTGAATAGTTGAATTTCGATCTCATAAGTAATGTTGTTATATGGTATGCCTGGTTCAGAGATGGCGGGGAGGGGTTTAAAGACAAAATGCCAATAATGGTCAAAAGGGGATTGAGAGAGTAAAATAATTCTATTTCTAATAATAAAATTATTTTAATGGGATATCCAGCACTTACGAGCTCAACTTGTGTCATAAATAATCATAAAAATACTTTTATATGTGTATTTCCGCTGTAGAAAAAATATACTTTTATCTATGCGCTTGCTGCGTAACTTCATTCAATTTATCAAAATTAAAGAGAACGTCTACAACAACCACAACAATAACAAACCTTTATCCCATTAATAGGGTCGGCTACATAGATTGCAAGAAGCCATTGTGCTCTATCATTTATCAAACTTTTAGGAATATTATTAATTAAGAAATTGCGTTCAATAATTTCAAAAGTTTCTTAGGCTTCCTCTACCTCTCTTAATCGAACTCAAAGTTATATATTCACTCTTCTCATTGGTGCCTCCCTTGATTTTTTTATAAAGAGAACGTCTAGCATACATCATTTTTACTTGGCATCTTGAATTAAGAAACTGACAATAACTATAAAGTGATGATTTACCAAGTCAGGAATTACTCATAGGTTACATTTATTGAATTTTTCTTAAAATTATTTCCGGTTTTGCGGAAATATAAATAAAAAAATAATACTATAGTATTTCTAAGATGTGGGCCTCGTCTGAGGAAGTAATAATGCAAGTGAAGTTGATGTGAGTGGAACGAAATGTGGAAGATTCTTGCTTCCCAACTATTATCTTGTCCCAATATAATTCTCGCAACTTGGTTTTGTTCTAAATTCTCCATTCATATGGCACGAGCACCCAAAACACGCCCATCATATTATTATTTTACAAACCTTTAATTAATTTACATCATCTTGAATTTTAAAGTATAATTTGAAAAAAAAAAATTCACAACTTCTCATCATGTGTTATTTACTTATTTATAAAGTAGAAAGGGAATGATTTTTTTATCTTATTTATAAGATATATTATTGACTTTTTATATTAAAAAAATTCTCTTATCCTTTATTAAATGTTAGTGAGAGAAAGTACTCCATCCACCTCAATTTATAAAACATTTTGGGAGGTGATTCCATATTCCAAAGTGCAAAGCACATTAACAAAAATTGGGTTTCATTAATTAAATTTGTTCCAATATTACTTTTTCCTCCCTATTATATTTTTCTCTCCATTTAATGTTTCACAAATAAGAATACATTAAATAAGGGTCATTTTTAATTAGTCTTTAAAATAATACAAGGTTAGAATAATTAATATTTTTCTAATTTTATACCTGATTTATTTATTTCTATTTGAATTCCTAAATAACAAATTATTTTGATTGTAAAAAGAGTAAAATTTGAAAGTAACATTTTTTTATAATTTAAAATTTATAACCAAAATTTTTAATAAGAAAAAAGTTAGTTAACTTCATCTTATATTAAGAATCGAATTGATATATTTACTAAGAGTAAAATTAAAACTTATTAAATTTTTAAAAAGAATTGATAAATTTTAAAATTTTCTTTAGTTTAAATAAAATTTATTAAAAATAATTTATAAATAAGACTATATATAACTTGTAAATTTAAATTACTCTATAAAATTATTGATTAAAAATTAATAGCAGTTGATTTGACTAATAACAGACTTGATTGTGATTCAAAGTTCAAACACTAACAAAATTAAAATTATGTGAAAAAAATTGTCATTCATTATTTTAAATTGATTTTTTATTCTTAAGTTGTTCAATATAATTTTAAAATTGGAAAATATTAAAATAAAAATATGAAATCCATAAATATATACTCCCTCTGTTTAAAAATATGAAGCATTTTTTGGAGTTTGATATTAAAAAATGTAAAGTATTTTTAATCTTTTAAAATATAATTATTATCTCTTTTTTTTAAAGTGTCTATATCGATGAATGATTTATATTTATTGTAAGGTATTTAATAAAGATAAATATAAAAAAATTAATTTAAATTAAGTAATTATTTTATTGGAGTAAATTTAATTAAAAATATTTTATATTTTTTAATAAAAGGAGAATTTTTTATACCATCTTTTTTATTTTAATAATTAATAATGGAAAGGCCTCTTTATATGGCATAATTGAACCCATGGTTTGTCCCGTACCACATGATGACAATCCTTATCTTGTAGGCTTATGCTAGCTAAAAGATCATTTTCCAACCACGCCCTTATTTTATTGGTTGTTAAACTTTGAGTAGTATATTAGAATATTCCTCCTTCAAAAAAAAAATGATGGTGATAGCCGCCAGCTGCGTTTTACTTTTGCACATAAAAAAAATGAAGGTCCGAAGCTTCTATTTAAATACTCGATCATTTAATTAAATATAAGTGTTTTGTTATGTTTATAAATTCAAACATATAATGTGAAAATATATAGTAGACAGAGTAATCGAAGAAGCAAACTTTAAAGGAAAAGTTAGAGTAATTAATTTTATTTTTTAAATTTATCCCTATTTATTTATTATGATTTGAATTACCAACAAAATAATTTATTATGGTTATTTTATAAAGAATGACAAAATTAAAATGTTATCTATTTTTTAAAAATTTTTAATATATATTTTTTCCTATCTTTATTATGCGGCACTTTTTAAAAAGATTTTTCAATCTTTAATATAAGGTACATTAAAGGTTATTTATTATCATTTTTCAGTTTTACCCATATTGTAAATTTATTTTTATGACCCATCATATATTTTGTATTTGTCTTGTTTTATTTTAATAGGGATAAATTTAAAATTTTTCATATTAAAATATATTTAATGAGTTAACTGTTATTTTTTTATTTCAATAAAATAGTTAAAAATATTATATAATAAGAAGGAGAGTAACTCTAATTTCTTAATAAGCTTGCTGGTTAAGTTAGCATTAAGGGCATTATAGAGCAACAAAATATTAGAGGCATTAATTAAGGGGCAGGCAAAGGAAATGTTGAATATGTTGATGCAATTTTGACCAATAGCCAGCGTTGAGTGCGTCTACCCAAATAGTTAGTTTCCTTTTTCTTTGTTTTTTTTTTTGTTCGTTTTATTACGTCAGGTTTCTATTGGAATCCAGCTGACAATAAAGAACATAACGATCGAATTTCATAAAATGGTGCGTGTGAGATACTAATCCATGTTGGTTTGGCCAAAAAAGAAAAATTACAATTCCATGTTGACCCAATTAGTTTGATTTGATATTTATTTTCCTTTAAGTTCGAGTTTTATACCCATATGTTATAATCTAACTTGATTTAAATTAACCCAGATTCAGTATACCCTCAAATAAAATAGTTGGGATGCTAAAAAAAATCTTAAATAGATTAAAAAAAGAATATAGCAAAACCACCTAAGAATTGACAGTAGAAAGTTTATCTAACAAGAAAAAAATTGTTTAAGATTATTTATAAGACATGGGATTTGATTTTTATCAATATTATTAAATACTGAAGAGAGAAATTACATTATTAGTGTATATATATATATAATAAAAATTTAAAAATTTATTAAATTTTTAGAAAGAGTTAAATTTAAAAATTATTCTCATTTCTAATGTTGAAAGAAATTTATAAATAAAATTTAAAAATGGTGGATCAAAAAGAATAACAATATAGCATTCCGTCCATCTCAAATTATAAGATACTTTTAGACAAAATTTTACATATTAATAAAGCTTATTAAATACATTTTACAACCTTACTTTTTCAAGATAAAAATATAAACTTTTAAAAATGTCCTTCATTTAATACTGATAAAAAAATATTGAAGAGAGAGATATATATGAAGGATAATATTAAAAAAGTATCATTAATAAAATATTATTTTTATTAAAATATTTTATATTTTAAAATGTTAAATCTTTCGTATTATAATTTGAAATGGATGGAGTAATTAGCCTCAATACTTTAATTAACTGTTACACATTTTTTTCTTGAAAAGTGTGAGATAATTAGGAACGGAAGGAGTATGAATAAGACTTTGTGTAACATTTTTCTAAGAAAGGAAATTTTTGACTGGCATACCATTTACATATTAAATTAGTTAATTTTTTTTTTAATCTCCTACGCCGTTCAAAAACCGGTGGCTTAATTTTATATTATTTTTTTGGACAGATATTTTTTCCGGGCAGCCGCATAATTTTATATTAATGATGATTACTTAGAAAAACTCGTCCTAGTACATAGAACTCTTGGGAGATACTAATTATTTACTCCTACGATGTTATCTTTAATAAGGTAGAATGGGATCAATTTTTTTTTTTACCCTTATTTATAAGGCATATCCCATTTAACTTTTTTATCACAATTTTTTTTTTCCATTTACATCTCATTAAATGTTGGTGAGATAAAAAATTATTAAAATATGTACATTTAATAAAAATAAAATTAAAAACTTATTAAATTTTTAAAGAGAGTAAACAAGTTTTAAAACTTTTCTTGATTTTGGTAAGTGATAAAAACATGTTAGAACTTGAAAATAATTTAGAGTAACATGATAAACCAGTTGACTTGAAATAGATAATTGTAGAACTTATAAAAAAAAACTGATAAATCTGGAGATATTAATATATATCAGTTGAAAAATCAAATTAAGAATTAGTTATTCAATTAATAAATGAAACTTCGAAGTGAAGAGTTGGAATAATGTGCATAATCATGTGCTTAGTCTTTAATTATTTAATTAACTCAATTACTGGTTAATTTCATTTACTTGTATGGTCAACCTATATAGAAGCGAGCCTTTTCAAGTTTAATGATGTCTTTCCTATTCAATTAAAGGAAAATGATAGAAAAATATTCATGAAATATGCAAATAACAATGAGGTCTCATGAAATATAATAATTCTTCTCAAATTCCTAAGAAGCTTTCTAACATTAGTGTTTTTGGTAAAATAACTATAATCTCCTAATTTAAAATGAAAACAAAAAAAGAAATGGACTAGTAATTAAAAAATTTGCAAAGTGAAATTTTCATTTGCTATTCTATTCTAGTTATTGTCAGAAGAAAAATAATAATTATTTAAATCAAATTATTCACTAATATTTACAATATTTAAATTTTAGTAATTAAAAATTTTATAGAGGAAAAGGTGTAATTACTTATCCTGTTGTTATCATTGTTAGAAAAAAAAATATTATTTAAATCAAAATAGTTACTACTATTTAAATACTTTGACTTTATGATATTTACAAACTTGGGTATATTATAATTATTTTACATTATAACTATTTTACAAAAGACATTGATACTGGAAAGGTCACAAGCGATTTGAGAAGAATTATCATTTTGTGGAACTAAATTGTCATTAAATATTTTAGGAGATTTTTCTCATTTTTCCTTCAATTAATCATATTATAATATAACAAAAAAAAATCGCATTGTATAGGCAACCAAACAACAACGTGCTTGAAGAACCCGATCGTTATAGCATTATGAAATTCAAGGTCTGCTGCCCTTTTGGGTGTTTAGATTAATATAATTCTCAGTTTTCATTCAAAAAAAAATCAAGATCCAAAACCTAATTAAAATAATTAATATAAAAACAAAAAAATTAATTAAATGGATCCTTACACCCTTTTTTTATGTCTTAAACATAATAATTAAAGTTAAATGTAAGCATTTCCTGTTTTAAACATGATAAATCAAAAATGTAAAAATATATATTGATAGAGGGACAATATAAAATATAAGAACTTAATTAAAAACAAAATAAACAGCAAAGAACCAATTCAAAATTAAAAAAAAAAACTATAAAGACTAACAGATTAATTTTTTTATAATAAATAAAAACTAAAGTAGTTTTGTGTGTAAAAAATTACTGTTGAAATATTTTAATGCGAAATGGTATTGACTAGTTTGATGATTACATGAATTGGTTGAGATTCAATAGATATAACTTTCAAAAAATGATTGGTATACAAAATCATTAAATATACCAAAAAGGTATAAAAATACCAATTCAAAATTGACTGGAAAATAAAATCCTTGAAAATTATAAACCGGAAATTGGGGAGACTTGTGGCACAAGAATTGGTCACATGTTCCTAACTTTTTTTTGAACGAAGTATAATTTAAAATTTTGACTAGTCTACCATTTACCACATTAGATGTTTTCATCTCTTAATTACTCCATTGAAAAAATATGGTTCAAGTCAATTTTATATTAATGTTTAATTAGGCTAAAATTAAGGTGAATATATAACATTGATCAACCCATAGATATGAATAATATATATATATATATATATATAGGGATTGAATCTAAAGCTAGTAATTTGAGCAGGTCGAGCTTATTCGAACTGAACTTATTTAAATTGGACTCAAAGCATCATACCTTTAAAAAAAACTCATATAGTTAAGTATGGCCCTAACTTTTTCGATTGGGTTTAAGCTGGCCAATCAGGCTTGACCAAAATTATCAATAGTCGAGTTTATTTGAATCGGCTTTAAAGTATCATATCATTTTAAAAAAGTCCATATAATTAAACTTGGTTCTAACTTTTTTTGGACAAGTTTGAGCTGGTCCAAATTATCGACTGTAGTTGAATCCTTAATTTCTATTTGAAACTCATATATAGGGATATAAAAAAAATAGTATTTTTTCAATGAAGAGAAAATACTACTTTTGGTCCTTATACTTTGTTTTCAGTGTTCCAGGTCCCTATTATCCTCCATATGCAATGTTAGTCACTATATTTTCAGTGGCACGTTGACATAACACAAATAGTATTAACAATACTAACATATCAATTAACACTATTAATTTTATATTTACATGTCTAATTTGATGTCGGCATGGAATTTTTTAAGAAACAAAAAAAAACCTACATCATATGAAAATAAAAATGCCGATCTTGACTTTTAAATGATAAGAAAAACCTGAGCAAAATGTATTAATAAAAAATTAGTGTTTTCCTTTAAATGAAAAATGTAAAGTGTTGGAATAAGGTGATTATTCATAATCATCATTTAATTTACTTAATTATTCATTAATTCCGTGTACAGGTATGAGCAAAAACTGTGGACTCTATTGATCATGATAATTTAACCTTCTTATTATTTTAATCAAAATATATAATGGAAAGCTTTTCAAGTTTAATCATCACAAGTTTTCTGAGTGTCAACATATGATACCTCATAAAATTAGGTGCTTTAAGAACTCGCTATAACACCAGATGATATATATTTTAATCATAGTCGAACAGCGCGTTGTTCTGAAGATGTTAGGCCAAAAAAGTTGTTTTAAATCAGATTAGTGACAGCTCAATAGTTGTTAATTTTTATATAAATGACAACACAACATGATGACATATTAATGAAAATTATAATAAGAAAATGAGATCGATTAGGGGGGTTTGAGTTGGCCATTAAAGTTTTAATTTATAATATTTTTATTTTTTGTCAAAAATGTCATAATATTATTCAAGTAAAAGTGGACATGTATGATATACTCCCTACGTCTTTATATATAAATTTTTTTAAATTTTTTATTTTTAAATATAAGATGTTGTTGATATATTTTTTAATGAATATACCCTTATTAAATTTAAAAAATATAAATAAATACTCTTATTAATTTATTTTAAAAAAATATTTTTTATTTATAATAATTAAGGGTAAAATTAAAATGCTGCTATGCTTTTAATTAGATAATCAACTTTATTGACTTATGTGATTTAGTTAAAAAAAAATATCTTATATATAAAAATGAAGTGAGTATTGTTTAATTTTTGTGGTTATGTGATGTATGAATTTGGAGAGAGGAAAACTAAACATACCTTTCTCAACTAAATGTATTAAATTTAATTTAAAAATAAGTTGAAAATATTAATATCGAAAAGTTGTTGATATGGAAATTAAGTGATGCATAAGAAAATTCACATATCCTAATTTTAGTGGAAACAACACTTCATTCGTCCCAAATTATAAAGCACTTTTAAAAAAAAATTTTGTCTTAAAATATAAGACACTTTAAGTAGATCAAGATTTTATTAACTGCACCCAATTTCAATATTACCTTTTCTCTCTCTATAATTAATTTTTATCTCTTTTCTTTTTAATATATTAAATTATGGGTATTTTTAGGAGTTCATATTTTTATTTTAAAAAGATATGGTTGTTAAATATATTTAATAAGGTTTATAGTATATAAAAATTTTGTCTGAATGTATCTTATAATTTGGGATAAAGAAATTACCTTAAATCAATATATATATACATCTTATATAGATTATTTATTATATAATACATTGTTGTTATTAATATTATTAATACATTAAAATCTACATATCATGATTTTGATTAGATAAAAATATATTAAGTGTATAAAATTAAGTATATAAATCTTCTCATTTTTTCAAGTAATACTCTTTCTTAAGAAGATTGATCAAGTTGACTCATTTATTATCTCTCCTCTTTATAAGAGCATAATTGAAAAATTATAATAAATATTTTAGACAAAAAACTAAATGTTTCTTACAAATAGAAATAAAACTACACTACCAAAAGAAGGAGTATTATTTTAATTATATAAGTTTAAATTCATAAATTTCTTTTCAATTCGTATGTATAAAAATTATGAAAAAAATAATTATTCAATTCAGAACATATTATTAGAAAAATAAATAAATTTTTAATTTATTCAATAATTAATAACTTAGATTGTTTTATTTTTGTTTGATATAGAAATAATTTAACGGAATCCTTAAAATGTATCTATGATTTAATAATTATAATTATTTTGTCATAACCAGAGCCTATGAAGCCATGATATTTGGAGATCACTGCACCACTTTTTTATTAAAATAAAATCGAGTCAGTCATGTCATATAGCTTCTCAATTTATAATATAAAATTTATCTCATTAAACTGTTAACACTCATGCATGATTGAAAATTTGAAATTTTTTTGGTTCGTATCTGACATCATTGACAAAGATGTCATGCCAATCGATTTCAAAATTCCAATTTCCTCTTGAAGACCGAACTTTTGCTGATTTCCATTTGAGTATCGGGACTTTTCAATTTGATTTAATAATTACAATAATGACAAAAACACTTTTATAAAGAAAATATTTTTCCTTAATTTTTCAAAAGAAGAAATCACTATTTCAAAGGAGAAAATTAGAAAAATGAACTTAGCAATCTATATATATATATATAATGTTAATAAAATAAATAAATACTCATTTGTGTCACGTGATTATACAAACGTGTAAACTGCAAAAATGATCCCAGATATAATTGATTTATCATCATAATACAATCTGTATAATTAAATAAAAGATGATAAAATTTTTAGTGCTTGAAATTTAATTTTTATTAGTTTATAATAGCTATATATATATATATATATATATATTAATGAAAAGAAGTGCAATTATTTAGAAAAAAAAAACTCAAAAATTTTAATAAATAAAAGAATAAAGCATAAGACAAGGGATTTGATTAATATTTTTTGTTAAACTGTTAACATTATATCTCCTTAAACTGTTAACAATCACGCATGATTGAAAGATTTTTTATTCATATCTAACATCATTGACAAAGGTGACACGCCATTCTGTTTCAGAATTCTAATTTCATCTGTACACAAAACTTTTGCTGATTTCAATTTGAGTTGGGGACTTTTCAATTTGATTTAATAATTACAAGAAAGAATGTTGGATTGATAAGAGAGATTTCAATGTAATGCTTGGAATCATTTGCCTGTAATTGAAAATCAGTTAGTTGACAAAAATAATTTTTGTAAATAAAACTTTTTTATTTATTTTTTTTAAGAAGAAGAAATCGCTATTCGAAGAAGAAAATTAGAAAAATGAACTTAGCATATATTTATATGTATGTATGTATATTCTGTTAATAAATAAATACTCATTTTGTGCCATGTCATTGTACAAACTTATAGAAGTGCAAAAATGATCCCAGATATAATTAGATTTATCGTCATTATACAATTTGTATAATTAAATAAAAGATAAAAAAATTTTAGTGCTTCAAATTAAATTTTCATTGATTTGATGGCAGTCATGTAGGTTAATGAAAAGAAAAATATATATTAAGTAAAAAAAACTAAAAATTTTAATAAATAAAAGAATAAAGCATAACATAAGAAATTAGATTAATAAAAATTAAACTGATTTGAGTTTTAATTTATTTTCATTTAACTACATAATATATATATATATATACATGCCTAGTTACCAGAGTACGTATTTTATATATTAGATTAATTTGAGAGTAAATTTTATTTTTTAAAACTTAAAAGGCTAATACAATAATTTTAAAAAATATAAAAAATTAAATCAATAATTGAGATAATTTGAGAGGACAAAAAGTTTTATTATCTCATTAAAAAATATATATTAATAAAAATTTATTTAATTCTTACAGCCAATTGATGAAGAATTTATTAATGCTAGCTGCTAGGTCAAAGGAGACCAAACTATCAATATCTTCAGATCGAAATGTGAAATAGAACACCCTCAAGTGATTAACCCCCAAACAATTTCTTAATGAAACGCATAATCCTACAAAATTATTGAATAATACTTTTTTTGGCGCGACTAATTATTTAATCGTACACACCTAACCACCTAATAATTCTCAAAACAACGACGCTTGAACGTCTAAATCACTCTATTGCGGATTCCACACATGGATGAGACGCTAAATTATTGGCAAACGCAATACATAATTCTTTTTTCTTTTAATTACGGAGGCACTGAATATTTAAGACAATAAATTGAATAATGATGTCCATATAAATTAATAATATTAACATATAAAAATTATGACTTTGTCATTATCCATAATTATAAACAGTTTCGATTTTTTAACTTAATAAAATCAAAAATTATTTCCTTAGTAAACATAATGAATTTAAACTTAATAAACATAATGAATTTGTCTGAACGAAAATCAAAATAATATTAAAAAAAAATGCGTTGTCCACGGCGGCCTTGAAGGCCAGCCAGCCTCCAAGCGGGAACCTGCTTGGCTGCTTCGGTGGTCAAATAGTCAACATGACCAGCGCAATCATTTTGCCACGCGTTTGTTTATTCAGAAAATAATCAATATAACTTTTCCTTCTGGTATTTTAGTTTGTTTTGATATTTAATAATTCATATCTTTTCGTTACTTAAAATTTTTAAATTTAATTTGTCTGTGTAACATCCTGATTTTTTTAAATAAAAAAAATATTGTCTTAAAATTTTTTTAAAAAAACAAACTCAAAAATTTTAATAAATAAAAGAATAAAGCATAAGACAAGGGATTTGATTAATATTTTTTGTTAAACTGTTAACATTATATCTCCTTAAACTGTTAACAATCACGCATGATTGAAAGATTTTTTATTCATATCTAACATCATTGACAAAGGTGACATGCCATTCTGTTTCAGAATTCTAATTTCATCTTGTACACCAAACTTTTGCTGATTTCAATTTGAGTTTGGGGACTTTTCAATTTGATTTAATAATTACAAGAAAGAATGTTGGATTGATAAGAGATTTTCAATGTAATGCTTGGAATCATCTGCCTGTAATTGAAAATCAGTTAGTTGACAAAAATAATTTTTGTAAATAAAAATTTTTTATTTAATTTTTTTAAAAGAAGAAATCGCTATTCGAAGAAGAAAATTAGAAAAATGAACTTAGCATATATATTTATATATATGTATGTATGTATATTCTGTTAATAAATAAATACTCATTTTGTGCCATGTGATTGTACAAACTTATAGAAGTGCAAAAATGATCCCAGATATAATTAGATTTATCGTCATTATACAATTTGTATAATTAAATAAAAGATAATAAAATTTTTAGTGCTTCAAATTAAATTTTCATTGATTTGATGGCAGCCATGTAGGTTAATGAAAAGAAATATAATTATTTAAGTAAAAAAACTAAAAATTTTAATAAATAAAAGAATAAAGCATAACATAAAAAATTAGATTAATAAAAATAAACTGATTTGAGTTTTAATTTATTTTCATTTAACTACATATATATGCATGCCTAGTTACCAGAGTACGTATTTTATATATTAGATTAATTTGAGAGTAAATTTTATTTTTTAAAACTTAAAAGGCTAATATAATAATTTTAAAAAAATATAAAAAATTAAATCAATAATTGAGATAAATTTGAGAGACAAAAAGTTTTATTATCTCATTAAAAATATATATTAATAAAAATTTATTTAATTCACGGCCAATTGACGAAGATTTATTAATGCTAGCTGCTAGGTCAAAGGAGACAAACTATCAATATCTTCAGATCGAAATGTGAAATAGAACACCCTCAAGTGATTAACCCCCAAACAAATTTCTTAATGAAACGCATAATCCTACAAATATTGAATAATACTTTTTTTGGCGTGACTAATTATTTAATCGTACACACCTAACCACCTAATAATTCTCAAAACAACGACGCTTGAACGTCTAAATCACTCTATTGCGGATTCCACACATGGATGAGACGCTTAATTATTGGCAAACGCAATACATAATTTTCTTTTTTCTTTTAATTACGGAGGCACGAATATTTAAGATAATAAAATTGAATAATGATGTCAATATAAATTAATAATATAAAATATAAAATTTATGACTTTGTCATTATCCATAATTATAAACAGTTTCGATTTTTTTAAACTTAATAAAATCAAAAATTGATTTCCTTAGTAAACATAATGAATTTAAACTTAATAAACATAATGAATTTGTCTGAACAAAAATCAAAATAATATTAAAAAAAAATGCGTCGTCCACGGCGGCCTTGAAGGCCAGCCAGCCTCGAGCGGGAACCTGCTGGGCTGTTTCGGTGGTCAAATAGTCAATATGACCAGCGTAATCATTTTGTCACGTGTTTGTTTATTGAGAAAATAATCAAATATAACTTTTCCTTCTGTATTTTTAGTTTGTTTTGATATTAATAATTCATATATCTTTTCGTTACTTAAAATTTTTTAAATTTAATTTGTCTGCATCATTAATTCTTATTGTATCTGATGAAAGTAAATCTGTTGATGTATACTAACTATATGTTAATTCTATTGCTATTAGTTAATAAAATTATAATGTGTTGGATATTGTTTGAGCAAAATGGTTATTAATCTTTCTATTTATTTGTTATAATCAGTGATGGATCTAGAAAAATAAATTGGTGGGGATAATTTATATTTAAAAAAATATTTATATTAATAAAAAATTATTAATATTTTTAAAAAATAATTTAACTTTGTATTGTATTTATTTTTATTAAGAATATAACATAATAAAAATTAGATTCTAAAAAAATGCATAAAATAAAAAAATTACTTTTTGATGGGATAAATTTTTTAGTCTTTTAGATAATAAATTTTATATGGGAGAACTGAATTTTTATAAGGGGCAAGTGAATTTTTTGAAATGATGGGGGCAAATGAAATTTTCCAATGGGGGCATATAAAATTTTGAGATCTTATTATGCAATATTTTCTTGGCTTGTGGAGGTAACGTGGATCCGTCCTTAGTTATAGTTGTCGTGTCTTATTCTTTTTGAAGCTTCATTCATTGATATTTAAAAATTCTGATCTAATGTCCAACTTTTTTTTTTTGTCTTCTACTAATTACAACTTAACATAATTTTAATAAGTCTGTACAAAGAAGAAATAACAAAGTTTATGTACATGTTTGCTATTTTAAGTCCTTAGAATAATGTTACAGACAGATATAATTTAAAAGACTTAAATCAACAAAAAAGTATAACTAAGAATAAAAAAACGCTAAAATATAGGGATCAATAGTAATATTTTTTCTTATTTATTTTGTGGGAGAATTATAATAAGGTTCTAAATAAAAAATTACTATTTTTCTAATTTATTTACAAGTCAAACTTTTATATTTACATGTTTAACTTCAATATTTATAAGTAGATGAGACTTGTATGTAATTAATCTTATACGTAGGATCAATATGGAATTCTTCCCTATTTCAATCAACTAGTTTGGGTCATATTCACTCACCTTTAGAAAAATCATACAATTTGTTACAATTCCATTATTATATATAAATATATCAATTTAATTAATAAACCTTTCCATGTATGTATTTATGGGTAATACTGTATTAGTATTATATAAATGGACAAATGGGTGATTCTCTATCCCTTCGTCTTCATTTTGCCAACCACGTTGTTATTTTCTTTTCTTTCCTCTTTTTGTCTATCTTTTAGGCAGAACGTTAATTTATCAATAAGAATTTTAAATAAGTTAGTTTTTTTTTTCCTGTTGGAGTACACTTTTTGTGTGTGACTGGAGGTAGCATTTTAGCTAGAAGAGATAATTCAGATCAACTAGGCAAGCCGACCTGAAAATTTTTAAAGTTGGTTTTAGAGTTAAAATTTATATATATATATATTGGGCTTATTCAGACAGTCTAAAGAGCCTAAGAAATTCAAGTCAAACTTAAATTTAAATAGGCTTAGTTAGAATATCTTAATTTTTTTATTATAATAAAAAAATTAACCTTAACTTTATCTTCCACTTAGTTGTTACAAACTCTCTTTCGAAGTCTCAATCCAAACATTTCACATTCCCAAATGAAATTTTAAAGTTTTAATTGTTTTTTTTGAATACTTTTTAAAAAATATTAAGAAAAAAATAAGCACAAGATGTTTTATATGTTGTTTTATTTTTACTCTTTCAATGCTTGATCTCTCTTTAATAAGGACAAAGAAAAGGTGTACTGTAGTGTTATGTGCTTAAAAAAAATATTAACTTTGTAAGATAAAAAGAGAATTGGGCTAAAAAAATAAATAAAATAATATTTAATAACTTGGGTATTTAGACCAACACGAATAAGCCCAAAAGCCCAAGGTGTTAGGGCCGCATTTGGGTATTTGATTTTTTACATGTTCAAGTATTTTAAACCCAACCCATATAATTTTGGCTTGTCCCATTTAAATTACCGACTCTAATTCTAGCTACCTTCACAATGATATTTTATTTATTGAAGGAGATTTTTTTTATCTAAAAAGTCCTTTGTTTTTATTGGCCACTGAAAATCCTTTAGTTAATTTGGTGGATCACATACATTATAGAATTATTCAAGAGTGTCTTCAGGTGAAGAAGGGAACAAAAGCTGGAATTGTTTTGCAGCTTCCATGCTTCATTCAAAGAAGATGGATTCACAAGGGTTTATTATTATTATTATTATTATTATTATTTGGAAGCTATTTATGGCTTCAAAGAGGATATGGATCTTTAGTATTGTTTGAATGAAATTGATTAATAATATTTTCTTCTTGTGATGCCAAACTTACTCTTACGTCTTTTCTTCTCTCATTGGCGTGTTATGACAAAAGGGATTGTTATTGATGGATTGATGGATTATCATATAAATGTTAAATTTTGATTAAAACAATTTTAAGGTAATGTTTGGATTGATGGATTTGAATTTGAATTTTAAATTTAGAATTCATGTATTTAAATAAATTGTTTGCATAATGTGAAAAATTCAAAGAAAGAAGAGAGTTTAGTTGAAATTCAAAGTGAAAGCAAAAAATTGAAAGTGATGATTTACCTATTCAATTGATGAAAGATTAGGATAAGAGATAAAAGAATAGGCTAAAGTAATAGAAGAACCAACAATGAAAGCACGAAGGGAACGAGATGGTTAATGCCCTATTTGGATATACATGTAGCATCAATTTTGTGTTCAACAATATTCAAAGAGAAGAAAAATGGATAAGAGAAGAAAATGGATCATATTTGTTTGTATTCTTTTGTGCTTCTTTCTCGAGCATCGGGCAAATTTATTTATTGTAGTGCATCTTATAGTAAATGCTATAAGATTCAAGCTAAATATATCTAAGGAAAAATTAATAATTTGGTTTCTGTAGTTTTAATTTATTATAATTTAGTTTCTGAACTATGATTTATTGTAATTATAAGAATTGAGTTGTAGTGATCAAAATTTAAAAATTATTTATAATCAAGTCAAATTTACATTGAATTAAAGTTCAAGAAGTGAGTTACAACTAAGTCCAAACTATAAAGATCAAATGATTATTTTTTTTATATTTAAGTTAGTATAATAAAATTTAAAAAAAAAAAGGTCTTACAACAAGAAAAAGATTATTCCCATGAAATAATTCTTATTTATCATTAAAATCATTACATTATGTATCTTTCAGAATAGCAGATAATTTTTTTCCCCAAATAAAAATAAAATTGCATATACAGTAATGTTCATTTCCTCTGGCTCTGTGATCTCTCTTTCCATATGAATAAAACGTCCATATTCTTAAGGAAGTAAGCAATGGTGAGCAAAGCGGCAAGAAGAAACACCCACCAACAATATCCATAGCCTGCACCTCCACTTTCCTCAGACTCAACCAATCTCTGATCTAAATCAGCATCCCTGCAAATATAAACCAATCTTAAATTAAATTCCTTACAATCTTCACACGTCAATCTTTGCATTAAAAGATTTGATAATAAGTTCTGAAATTATCCACATTTTTATGTTCTTGTTGAAGAAACATGCAGCAAATACTTGCCTTGGGGCTAGCTGAGATGGTAATGCTGGTGTTTGTTTTTGAGGTGGTTCAAATGGTGTTCTGGGTTGTGATACTGGTTTTGTTGGCTTTTTGGTTGATGTTTCCCATTGTTACAGCTTCTAGAGGCTCTTCAACAGGAACAGGAATATTTCTTGCCTGCGAAGAAATGAAACAATTATTGAATTTTTAAAGGAAGAAACAAAATCTTAAGAGGGTTTTTGAAATTTTCTAATATAACTCACCAAGTTCCTGAATTGGAGACTATGTAACATGTGAATGTATCTTTCCTTTGCTAACTTTTGTTTCTTGTTAAACCCTCTCCAAAACCCATAAACTGATCCCATGTTCAATACTTTCTTTGCATATATCTTCCATGTGTAGCTGCAAGTGAGACAGAATAAAATGAAGTTTGAGAATTTAATCCATCAAGGTTTTTGTAATTATCTCCATCGTTTTCAAGAAATTCATGAAATTAAGGTTTATATTGGGGCTTTTTATCTGATGCAAAATGAATCTGTATCAGTTGAGTCAATGAGTCATCACTGAAAGTGCTTTAATGAATGAAAGATTGAATTGTATGCCCCAAAAAAAAGTGAGAGTGCACCATTAAATTAAGGACAAATATGAAGTTTTACCATTCATTGATACGTGAAGACCAGCCATTGACATGTTGTTCCAATAATTAGAATCAGTCTGGCACTGCTCAAAGAAATCAGCAATCTTGTTGCTTGATTCATCTCCATTGTAGGGGTTAATATGAAAACCTGAGATGCCATCAACAATAATTTCTGCAGGACCTCCTTGATTTGTTGCAAAAGTGGGCAATCCACAGTTCATTGCTTCAATAACTGTGAGTCCAAAGGCCTCATACAATGCTGGCTGCACAAAAGCTCCTTTTGTATCTGCAATGCATCGGTAGAGCTCGCCATTGCGATGGCGATTGGTTTGTGCTGCTATCCACCTGAACTGACTCGTGAGTTGGTATTTCTCCATCAGATCATGCATCTTCTTGATCTCTGCCACTTCTTCTCGGTCTTTGGATTTGGATGGGTCAAAGAATCCTCCAACAACCACAAGATTTACCAAATTCCTCAGCTTCTTGTTCTTCCCATACCACTCAACTAGGCCAGTGAGGTTTTTCACTGTATCAAGCCTGGCCATTGAGAAAATGATTGGCTTCTTCCCTGTCTTCCAAAAACCCTCTGTTGCCAATACATTCCACAGTTTGGTAGAGGTCATTATGGTACATATATATAGTAAAAGAAAGATTCTTACCTAAACATGATGTTTAAACCAAGTTAATCACACCTAAAAAATGTCAAAGGTGAAACTATAGAAAAGTGTTAAAGACATATCTGTGGACCTTGTTATTGTTAACTTGGTCTACCTAAAAATTTTGCTGGGAGAAAACAGGTAGGAGACTCACATGTGTTCTTCATTGTTTTTTCTTGTTGTAAAGTAGCTCCTCAATGGCAGGATGAAATGAGGTTAATCGCCTTTGTTTTTTCAGTGTGAGGGAAGTAAACCGATTGATCAGCTCCTGGTGCAGCAATATTGAACTTCGGATCAAAAACACTGATGCCAGAGACTACACGAGAAAGTCCAGGCATGGTAAATGCAGTGTGGCTTTCATACTGTCCAGGCTTATCCTTGCTGATGATAAAAACAAATATATTTGAGTTACTTTCCCAGTAATTAAATTTTTTTTAACTCTAGTGAGTCCATAGACAAAATTCAAAATTAAAGACATACTTTCCAGCAATCTCTTGGTAAGTGCTTGTTATGATGAAATCAGCAGCATTCATTGAGATCATGTCAGCTGTGAATTGACATGAAAAATGGTACTTTGCATCAAAATCCTTCCACTTGGCATCTGAATCCTCATATTTGGTCTTCTCCAAAGCATGAGCTATAGTTGCCTTCATTAGTTATAAAATCAAAAGCTTCAGTTCAAAGCGAGAAATGCTGAGACTTATTAGCATGCCTAAAATCAAGCAGGGTGATTAGTTCAACCTGAGGGACACCAAGTTTACTAGCCATTAAAGATGAAACCAAGTTCCCATCAGTATAATTTCCAATAATGAGATCAGGCTTCCCTTCCAAAAATTCTATAACCTTTTCACTAGCATCCTGTAATGATGCAGGAGGAGAAAAAAAAGAAGTGAATATTATGCTTTATTGTCTTCTCTTATGAAAAGAAATGAAGCCATGCATGCCTGAGAAAATCTCTCTAGATAAGGGTAGATATCAAAACGAGAAACCCATTGACGAAGAATTCCTTTCTCTGTCCAAAAAGGAACCCTAATAATATGGGAATACTTGGTATTGGCAATAGTTTCCAATTCTTGGTTACACTTAGTCCCTCGTGCATCTGGTATAAGACGTGTAACCTGTGAATAGAACAAGAGTTCTTAGAATCTGAAGAGGAGGAAGCAAAAGGAAGTAATGAAATGAGAGAGGAAACAGAAGCAGCAAATTTGTTGTTTAGCCTATCTACCACAAGAATCTGAGGCTTCACACTAAGGCCTTGTAGCTTTATTTTATTGAGTAACTCTTCCTCAAAGGCCTTTACTTGATCAAGAATGTAAACAACCTATCAGAAAATGCAGCACCAACAAAGAGAAAAGATCATTCAGTTAGAAGGTACTTTGAGTTTCTTAAGTACACTTCATATTGCAAAATGAAGCATCGAGGCAAGAGAGTTTCATACTTGGCCTCCTGTGTCTGGTAGTCCAAGTACATCTGTTTGGCCAAAGTATCCATGAACTGAGAAAATGACTATGTTGAACATGTTTGGTAGCCTGTTGAAAAATGATTGCAGTTTCTCAGAGTCTGGTGCTTCTAGTACCTCGGAAAGCATTTTCATTGTCTCATTACCCTATTTGCAGTATCTCCCCATCCTCTTAGAAATCCCCATTCTTTCAACCTGTTGACAGCAATGAAGATCACCAAGAATAGGATTAGTTCATTCATCTGCATTTTGTTCCTTGGGAAAAATGAAGAAAAATATCTGAAAGAGTATTGCTTTTGGGTTTTATCATTAGTCATATTGTTCTGGTGAAGGTTCCAAAAGAAAAGTGGCATGTAGTTTATGAATCCTTCATTCTTGTCGGTTGTGTTGTTTTTTTTTTTTTGTTGGGCAAAGCTGGTTTTCCATTATATCAAACTGAATCTTACTATTGTTTTCTGAGAAGAAGAAACATTCATAATGTGCTCAAACAGATCAAGAACAGAGAATTATCTTTTAATGGAATACATAAATTCTAACTTCTATAATTATAAATATACATCATTTACGACATATATTGCTTTCCCTAGCCTTAAGTCAATTTTTCCCAGATGGCTAGGTTTCCATTAATTCAAAGAAAAGGATGGGTTTTGACCTGGCCTCAAAATTCTGGTATGCTGTGTCTTTGGGAAGCGCAGAAAGATAAACATCAGCAACCTTCAGTGCAATCTGAAGCTTGTCTACGGTATTCAAAGTGTCATTGATCATAAGATTCTGCAGAATCATATAAAAAAAAAATCATTCACTGTTTTATATTAATCTCTGATATCTATATCTACAAAAACAAGTTCTTGCCTACTGTACCTCTCCACGATGGTTTAAGTCTAGTAAGTAATCAAGCAATGGCTTTGTACTTTCTGTGTTCTCACTCATCTTGGAGCTCAAGAACTTGGTAGTGAAATCCAGACCTTTTCCAATGGAAGAAGAAAGAGCCATGCGAGGAGTAGAGAAGTCAATAGCCTCAAAATCTATCTCCAAAGCATTCTCATCGTTTGCCCTGAATATGTAATCCATTTTTCAATATTTTTTTAAAAGAACCATCTCATCTCAAGAGCTTTAATTTAAACCTTCAAATTAATGAGTGTGAATAATTTCCATTATAACTCTACCATTTCTCATCAAACACCATTTCCTTGAACTTCAAGTATTCTGAAACTTGAAGAGAATCTACTTGCAAGTCATCTCCATTCACTTTGACGTATTCCCAGTAGCCAGGATTAGGTCTCACACTGCAAAAAGCAACATGGGGTGGACAACAATGCCCATCCGCTGCTCCTGCAAATGTTTCAGTTTTTTTTTATATAAAGAATCATCAATTCATTCAAAATAAAACGAGTAAATAGAAGGAGGGGCACTTGGTCAACTAATCAAGAGAGTTGAATCAATTATCCTGAAATTTGAAGTTTAAATTTTAAATAAAAATGTCAAAGGCACCACGAGGTATGTGTGACTGTGTGAGGTGTCATTGATAATAACAGTCCCACATAGCGGGGTTCGGATTAGGTTGATCCGGACAGCCAGTGGCAGTAATATCTTAGGTTTTTCAGGATACCAGGCGATGGAAAAAAAAGAGCACAAATAGAAGCCCAAGTCATCTAGATAAATAGTGTCATGTGGGTAAGGAAAAACAGCAAACCTAACTCACGAATTAGACAGAAAAGAAGAAAGCAGACCACATAAGACTGAAGCAAATGTTTCATGTGTTTTAACTAGGTTACTTCATTCAATGTAATGTATAAATTGTCTGAGTGCCTTAAAAAGAGACAAAGATGTTTGCTATGAAACTGAACCTGAGTGGTACTTAGGATGAAACCAAACAAGCCATGTAAGAGCTTGTTCCTCTCAGCAATGTCTTCAATTGATTTCTCCAGGTCATCCATTATGTGTTTTTTTTTCATCAGCCTTTTCCCACTTCCACGAAACCTGTTTCATTTCATAGAAATAAATGAAGGGCCAAAATGGTATAATAAAGAAAGGTCAGGATAGCTTTATCTTCGTCTCAATTAATTAAGTACATTTTCACTTCAATCCTCTACAAAATTAGTTATTCTGACTTTGCATTCAAGTACTTTCAACATTGTCCTCAAGGATGAAACCAGAAAAATTTATAAGGGGAGCAAAAAATTTTACTCAATATAATATTAACAATTTTTTAAATTAATAATTTTAAATATTTATAACAAATAATAACATTTTAAGTAGGAATGGAGATGCATGATAATACAAGGTTAGGAGGAAAATATTGTTTTAATACAAAGAATTCTGGGAAAATTAATCTGGAAGACCTTATAATTTTCTTCAATTTAAATTAGGTACTTATATTTTTATTTTGTTTTATTCACCCTTTATAATTTGATCAATTTAATATGTTACTCCTTGAAGGTTAAAATTTAATTAATATAAAATTTTCTAAAACAAAAACACTTTAAAATTTATAGAAAATTGATTTCATGCTTTTGTCAAAAAGAAAATTTAATTTAATACATGTTTACATTTTTATTAACTTTCTTAAGAAAATTTTATTTATATAAAAATTATTTAGAACACATAACCTAATGATTATATAAATTTTGAGTTATATGTTATAAAAAAAGTAAATTTTGACTTATAAAAATAGGAAATTAATTCTAAAATTATACAATCTTTTAATAAAAAATTCAAAGTTCTTAATTTCACTTTAAAAAGAAAAAATTTAAGGATTTCAACCTTCAGAAATTAACAATTTTGATAGATCAAACATAAGATCAAACTGGTTTAAAACACAAAATAAATTATAGGGACAAAAATTAAAATTGAGAAAATTTATAAAGACTTGCAAATTAATTTTTTCAAGAACTTTTATACATAAAGTGGGATTATATTATTACATAAAACAAACGTAATTAATAGAGGAAAAAGAAAACATGAGTGAGATAATACGTACTGGGCAAAGCAGGTCTTCATGTAGTAGCGACTCTGCTCAAGGCATCAGGCATGGGTATCTGCAATTGAATCAGATCTCTTCAACGCAGAGTTTGATGTTGAAGCCATTTTGAGAAGAAGAAGCCAATGAGGTATGAGAACAAGCACAAGATGATTATAGAGAACTGATATGGAATGTGTTATTTATAATACAGATTGATTTGAATGAGCAGAAAGAAAAGGTTTTAAAAAGCAAGAAAAAGAATATAAAAGATTTTTGAAAGTGGAGGGAAAAGAATGTTGAGGAAGATGAGTTTTGTGGGCTGGGTGGGGTTAAAAATATCTCTTTTCTTTATTCCTTCATCTCTCACTCACCATTACATGCATGCATTTTACTTCTTTTTTCGTTTTGTGTAATCATTGTTGAAGTTGTAAAAACAAAGTTAACCAATTTCAGATTCTTACGAATGATAGTTAATATTCTTAACTTGTAAAAAAAAAATATTTGACTTTTCAATTAATGATCATAATAAAATTTATCCAAGAATTACAACCTGGTGTAATTACAGAGAAACAATATAAAAGCTTTACTCTATAATTAGGACCGGAAAGAGTACAACTAGAGAAAACGTCAGGGATTTAGTTGCAGACTGTGTATTTCTTCCTCCTAAGATTTCTGCATCTTTATGGCTTAAAAACATAAAAGTGTGTTGTGATGAATTTTGATCAATGGCAAGATAATGTACCTTATTAGTTATTACATGAACAACCGCGTAATGTTGTATCAGACAACTGAGACAACTTCTGGGGAGGTAAAACCTAAACTTTTCTCTAAAAAAATTTTAGGGTTAATTAAATTATGAGTTTAGGAGCATTTAAAACTCTAAATTCATTTTTATTCTTAACTTGTAAAAAAAAAAATATTTGACTTTTCAATAATGATCATAATAAAATTTATCAAAGAATTACAACCTGGTGTAATTACAGAGAAACAATATTAAAGCTTTACTCTATAATTAGGACCGGAAAGAGTACAACTAGAGAAAACGTCAGGGATTTAGTTGCAGACTGTGTATTTCTTCCTCCTAAGATTTCTGCATCTTTATGGCTTAAAAAAACATAAAGTGTGCTTGTGATGAATTTGATCAATGGCAAGATAATGTACCTTATTAGTTATTACATGAACAAACCGCGCGTAATGTTGTATCAGACAACTGAGACAACTTCTGGGGAGGTAAAACCTAAACTTTTCTCTAAAAAAATTTTAGGGTTAATTAAATTATGAGTTTAGGAGCATTTAAAACTCTAAATTCATTTTTATTATAATATTCTTCTTCAACATTTGAAAACTATGCAATGCCATCATATCGTAAATAAATATTAACTTTAACAGTTAATTAACTAAAAAAATGATAGAAAATGAGTCCAAAAATGACAAAAAATGATTTTAAAAATTACACAAAAGACCAAAATTATAAATTCTTACATGGTAATACTTATTTGTAATCGTATAAGTCTTTTCTGTAATTTTTTATTTTTTATGTAATTTTTTGATTAATTAACTGTCAAAATTATTTTAACAACAATAGAGACAACATTATATCATTTTTAATATTAAAAGGAAACATTATAGTGAAAATGAATTTAGAATTCTAAACACTCTTAAACCTATAGTTTAACGCTAAAATTGTTCTTTAGCCCAATTTTTAGAAAGCTCAATTATGTGACGTTAAATTTTTTTAATATATATATGATACGCACACATTATATTTTATCAGCAAAAATAAATCTATGTAAAAACACATTAAAACAAATACCAAGCAAAGTGTCGTCAAGTTTCTGCCTTCCTCGGAATCAAAAATTAAAGGATACGTACTTGCTATAACAAATGTATAATTACAACATACTAAGGGATGCAAAGAATACATCTTAGTGTAGCTTCGATTTTGTTGTTGTTGTTATTATTATTATTATTATTATTATTTATTATTATTATTTAAGCCATGATATTCAGTCATATATTCTTGAAAAATTACTCCCAAATCCCTTGAAATAAGTCTAACTACAATAATAAAATTAAGACATTCCGATAAAATGAATTAGTACATATTGATATCTTAGATTAATATTTAATCAGGCTTGAATTAAATGAAATAAAATTAAAACATTCCGATAAAAATGAATTGATAGCCTAGATTTCCTTTGGCTTCAACATTTCATGCATTCTTGAGTTAAAGGCACTTCAACTATTCACTCAAAAATATTTGATTTCCTAAACTTTTATGTGGTATAATTTTTTCTGTCAACATTTAAAAATAATGCCTTCTTAACATTTAATAATTAACAAAGAAGATTACTAATCACCATGATTGCAATTACCCATAAAATTATTGTTTTTATCCCATTTACATTTATTTCTCAACTCCAAATTTTCTTCCTTGTACATTTTATTTTATTTGTCCAAGTTATGCAAGTGCATAAACTCTCACATTCTCATTCAACTTAAATTTAGTGTTTTTGTCAATTCATATATTTTTCTCCAAAACTTGTCATGAGAAATAGTACATTATTAGTAGAGACTATTTGTAACATAACAGCTACTCCCTCATCCAAAAATATAAAGCAATTTTAACCAAATCTCACCCCCAATAAAATAGTTACCTACTTTTAAACTAACCCTATCTTTTTATATTTACTCCTATTAAACACTCTATAATAAATATAAAGTTATTATCAATAGAGACACTTTTAGAAGAAAGGCTATGGACTAAAAATGCCTTATATTTTTAAATATTTAACTCCTCAAAAAATGTCTTACATTTTTTAACAAAGAGAGTATTAACTATTACACAATAGTTAATAAATATAAGCATCAGATAACTTTTATAATTATTTTTTTAACTATACCTCTACTTATTAAAATTTCAATTGTCATTATTAAAACAATTATATAAGAATTTTAATGAGAATATAATTAAAAAAATGTAAAATTCTTAAGATATTAAAATTTTACCTTCCTTTTATGGAAAACCATGATTTAGTTATCAATATCCTATATTATAATTCAAAGAAAATATTACATACTTTACCAAAAATAAAAGTCTAAAATAGAGTGGATTAACTTAATTAGATGTATAAGCCAAGTGAGTAATATTTAGATACGTTAGTATTCTCAAGCAACAAGCGAATTAATTTAAAGGAATAAAGCAACTTTTAATCTCTTAGGTCTGGGAGTTTCATCCATTTGGTCCCTCAACTTTAATTTATATTATTTTAATTCTAAATGTTTCATAAATTTATTTAGGTAGTCCTTAAATTTACAAAAGAAATTAACACCATTAGATTATATTGATATAACTAACAGAATAATAAAATGGAGGCCATGTATTAATATTGCGGGAAGTCAGTGAGGTGACTTGGATAATAAAAAACATTGGGAGAATGACAAAGAAGTCTCAAAAAGATTAATTAATTTTACAACTCAATCTTTTAATTTTACAATTACATTATAATGAATTTGTAACTTGTTTTTTCAAATTTTACCATAGTTGAAGAATAAAAAAATTATTTTTCTCATTAAAATTTGAAATATAAGTTACAAATTCATTACAATATAATTATAAAATTAAGAGATTAAGTTATAAATTTTTAGAGTTTGATACTTTGTACCTAGCTTGAATTAATAAATTTCTTTGAGATCTCTGTAATTTGTCCAAAAATATTTTTTAAAAAATAAAATTTGTGTGTGAGAGAGAGAGAGAGAGAGAGAGAGATGGATTAAATAGTGATGCGTAGCCTCCATTTCTGCCGAGGACGATGGGAAACGAAGAGGAGCAACAGCACGAGAAGACTCCATCTACGGCCATCATCATTCTTCATCAATGAACTACATGGAATATATTTGACAGCGGAGAAAGAGAACTTGAGAGACCTCAGGACTTGCGAGAGTTGGATGCCGCCAAGGGTGAGGGAGTTAATGGTAGAGGAAGGACATGAGGCCTGTGCCGCCCAGCAGTAGAACGGTGACAGCACCTAAACCCATTGGGGCTTGATTGGCGTACAAGAGGGAAGTTTCAAGCTTGATGGAGTCCGGGAGGCGAGAGTGGCACCACCAATTGCGTCAAGAGAGGAGTGGTGACGGTAAGGCGATCATCGGAGGCAGTGTCCTGCTCTAGTGCAGCGAAAACGGTGGCCGAATCCGTGGATGATTTCTTCATAATCCAAAGACTCGTAATATAAATCAAGTTAAACAAGCAAGCCGCAAACATAATGGTGAAGATAAATAGTATCAGCGAGGCGCAGAGAGATGTTAAATTATGAATTATAACACAATAAAATTATAGATGAGTAATTAGGACCTTGATAGATTTAAATTATTTGCTTTATTTAATCTACGTTCAGTTTTTCCAAAAGGCTATTTTGGCAAACACAATTTGAAGTAATAACTTGATAATTAAACCAAACATTAAGAACTGAAATGATAAAATTGAAATTGGAAGGTCAAATCAATTAAAAAAAGACCCAACTGAATCCAAAAAATGGAGTAGAAATCAAAACTCAAACTTCCTAATATATAACATTCCAACAAACACATGACAATTCATTTTGATTTTGTCACGTAGAACAGATGACCAATAAGTTAGGCCCACAATGGCAACGAATACTTGAGATATTCAGCAAATTACGTGTAGGTTTGCCAACACCGCCTGAGACAGAAGCTCTTGAGACCAGTTCCAGGGTTAAAACTCAAGGGATAACACACCATCAGAGTGATTCATAGCTCCAAATTATGACCACACGAACATGATTCATAAACAGACACAGCTTAACAATAAAACATGACCCTCTTCACATTCTCTTTAAGAGCAGGAAGAGGCCTGACCGCAGCACTAGCACCTGGTGAGCGAGTGCTACGTCCTACACCTGGTCCACGTCCAGCAGCAGCACTCATTGACTCGCTGTCTGACGTGGCAGGTTCCATATAAAATCGAGCTCGGAAAGCAGCCAAGTGTGCATAGTATGCAGGAGGGACTGCAGTGTGTAAAAAAAAAAAAAAAATCATTAGAATTAACCAACCTATAATGAGCACTATACATGGAACCATCAACTATTTCAATGTGTTCTTGTTTAAAAGAGACCACTCACCGATTGAAACAGATCGCGTGCATCTTGCATAACTGCAGAAAGTGTTGGATAAAAAATCCACAGTTAACAACTGAATAACTTTGAAGTTGCAAGTAAAATTAAAGATTATATAGATGTCGAGGCGAGCCAAAGCTGCAAATCAACAAAATATTGAAGAAAGTACAAAATATTGAAGAAAGTACAAGATCAAAGCTTACGTGTAGCAGAGGTTGTTAGTCAGTGTCTGAAGTGCATCAGCAGTAAAATTGTTTTCATCCCATAACACGTGGTAATGGGCAGGTCGGCTTGTACCCTGTGGCAATTCAAAGTTTGAACATTAAATAATTCTACAACAGGTCATAAAATAACATTATCAAAGGACAAGACATAAAAAAGTCACCTGTATCCCAGCATGGCTACAAAGGTAGAAGTCAAACTCAGTTGGATGACAAATTTTGGAGTCTACAACCGTACCTGCCAGGTTTCCAGGTGTCAGTTCAGTGTCAGACAAAGGAAATTAGACTACACAGTGAAGTATATTACTCCAGAATGTAAAACCCACCAGGCAATATATTCCCACTACGGTCAACCGAATTCCTATCATGATGGTTGTTTGCAAACAGCCTAGTGTGGTGGCGCTTTTGGACCACGACAAAAGTGACAGGAGGCTGATAGTTAGGTTCTAATGATGCACACGCCTGACAGGTAAGAATCAGAAAACATGAATTAGTAAGATGATCGGAGAGAATTCTCATGACAAGAAAAAATAAATAAATACCTTGCGAATAGCATCAAGCTCAAAAAGTAAAACTTGATAAAACTGCCCTTCACTCACACCATCCCTGCAAATAAAACAATCATCAGATAAAAAACGAATCAAAAGAAGCACCATCACTCATGACTAATCTTTTAAAAACATGAAAGCAACATACCTGTAAAATATGATGCGTTGTGGCTTCTGCCCTGTGGCTCTTCGAAAAGATATGAGAAGCTCCCTTCAAAGAATCAAACAATAAACATATTAAACACTAGAGAATATATATTAAAATTGCAATCTGAAATTAATGAAATTTCATATAGAGAAACAAAGAATGGGGAGCCAACACATGCAAAAATGCACAGGGTCAGAGCTTACTTGATCATTCCACCGGTTACTGTCCCCCTTGCTGGATCTTGCCATTGTTTGAAAAGGTCTTGGATGAGCTCCTGCCTATGTGCTTGAGCACAGACCAAACCAGAATACTTGGTAATTTCAGGCCAATCTTGAGAAGCCACAACCTAACATTTAACCAAGGTGATGTTAGTTAAAGTGCAAAATCAGCTGAAGACTAGGCTGATCCCACTCAAAGATAAATTCAACATACAGCTGCTATCGATGGACTAGAATCCTCCCCAGGGTGTGGATGAGTAACATCAGCTCCAAATATAATTGTGGGTCGGTCACTAACTAATGGTATGCGTCTTGAAAGTGCATCAACAAGCACTGTGTTCCTTCCACCAACCTTCACATTGATTTTTAAAGCAACATTTGCAAGATACTGCTTGTTCATTTTAAAGACATGTTTTGTCAAACAGCACTGGGAAACAACCCCAAGATCCGTTTCACAAATACGTTTCAGATCACCTGCATAACATGTCATGAATCCACAACTCCGCTTGACATACAAAACACAAGTTGCAAAACAGAGTGGAAACATTATTACCATAAAGAGAGCCATTATTATCAGGCAAAATAACAATAAGCAGATCAAGCTCCTTGTTCTTCAGTTTTGCCTTGGCATCATGATAGCGGGATTTCAGAACCTTATCAACATGGTCATGGCGGGCACTGACCACAGGCAGTACTGGCTCTGGATTAAATGCCTGGATGCATTCAATAATAGACAAATTATTCCGAGCAAAGATGTGTGAAAGATTGAAAAGCAAAGATAAATATAACAGGAAACTTCCTTACCATGCCAGATATATAACACATCTGTGCAAGTTCATAACAAAAGCCACTAGCCACACTGTCTTGAACGTTTCTTGAAAAATTTATGCAGATCCAGTTGTTAACAGTCCCCCCATTGACCATTTTCTGAAATACAATAAGTCATACACGTTGCACATAGAGAAAAGTTACTTTACATCTCCAGTATCAAGGACAATATCATAACCATCCATTAGTATTAATAAACACAGGAGGAGCAATATAAATTGATCATAAGCATGTGCAGTCACCTGACACCCAAAAATCCCTCCTACTCCCCCCGGAGGAAAGTAAAATCACCTCCCCCCTCCCACCAACAGCAACCCCCACCATCAGCAGAAATATATTTAAAAAAAAGAAACAAATCCAAAGATGACAACTGAAGAGCTGTATAGAACATCAAGGCATAGCAAACCGATTAAATTACCTTATTCATCATATTCCATTGGCCAACTTGAGGAAGGCAGTCCTTTTCTCTTCCGGTATCGTGATACTTCAGCTGTAGAAAGTGAAACCATGTTTTCATTAAAAGGAATAAAAATCACGATTGCATGGCAATGATAATTGGTAAGTAGTAATATAAAAAAGAAATACCCAAGGTGCAGGAAGAATGCGAGCTTCAACTTGTGCAAGTTTCTCACTGATTTTGATTCCAAACTCTCTAGCATAAGGATCTTCATGGTAAGCATTATGATGAACCGTCTGAACACAAACAACACAGAATGTATTGGAAAGGGCATAAATAGTAACCACTTATCTTCAAACAACAGCATGCATTTACCAGTGCAACGTGGAAAAGAAATGTACTCCAAATGTATTCTGTATTCTTATTACCAGTACCCTAAAATTAAGCTTAATCAAAGACACAATCCCTATACACCTCAGCATTAAGAATTCAGCAGATCATGGAGATGCAAAGCAGACATCAAAAGTTCACATAGCTGAATTGAGCCAATAGTTAAATCAGTGATCCAACAGCCACATCAGACCAGCAGCCAATCTGACTTCAACAACTATAATACAAACTAGGGACCTACCAGGGGTCCACATTTTAAAACCGATGGGCAAACACGAGATCCAATTTGAATGTCATAGTGAACATAATCCCCAAAATGACTCGCATCACCCAACAAAAGATACAATACTTGAAATAAATAAATAAAAAGACATACTTGCATGATATCTCGCTCCCTCTCAACAGGTCGCTGACAGGTGACTTTAAGCAAAGCAGTAATCTGCCTCTCATTCAACCTCTTTGAGTACCTTTGACCTTCTACAATCTTGCAAACCTATATCCGGGGCAAACAATTAGCATGCGCTCAGCAAGATACTTAAAGTACAAGTTCACAATTCACTGTTTACCTCCATTGGTAAATAGTTCGGTCTATTAGTATTTCCCACTTGTAAGCAAGGCCACTGTGTGTGTTGAATGACAAATCCGTATGTCTCATAAAAGTACTCCACAACAGATTTTACAGTCCCCCTCTCATCAACAGGGAATCTACAATCATTGACAACCAAAAACAAAAAGAACATCAACAGGAGATTCTCTAAAATTTGAGCAAGCACATACGCACATGAAATAGCACTATTACTTACGTCAGCTCTCTAGTTGCCTGTGATGTCAAGCCAGAGATGCGATATTTTCTTCTCATGTTTCCCCGGTGTGTTACTTCAACTTTGACACCACGAAGTGCTTTTTTGATCTATAATTCAGAAAATTTGAACAACAAATGCCAATTTCTCATCATGCATGCTATAAAAATGTATCCAAGAGTATTACTACACCCAAAAAAAACCCTTGCCAGGATAAAGTCATAGAAGAGGAATGATTGAAGATTCAATAGTACCACCGTACTATATAATTATATAAAGATAATTAACAGGAGGGACATGTATGAAACCAAACCTTTACACGATCAGCATCAGATAATGGTCGGGTGGTGACATCCCTGTTCAGCAGCTGAGTTACAAAATCAATTACTGGCAATGGTTCAATAAATGCTGTTGATGACATATCTGCAAATCCGCAAAATAGCATTAAGTTTTTTACTTTTCCTTCCATATGACTTGCCAGAAAACTTCCAAGCATCTTCTTTGAAATAGTATAGAATGCCTTCGTAATTATAATATATTAAGTCAAACCAATTAATAATAAAATCAACAAATTTAGTGTTGTTACGATCAATTAAACAATTTTCATGTCAACAAAAAAATAATCAAAAAGAATATAAAGACAAAGAATGGATTAACTTAAAGTAATATAAATACAACACAACATTAACGCCAGGAAATACTAGCATTACATAACATACCAATGTTAAGTGATAATCCCATCTGAGTTGGACGAATGCTTTGGTAAAACCCACGCCAGCTCTCCAAACCCTCACCTAATGGTTGCCTCCTACCTATATCAGGTGAATAGAAAGATCTTCCAACAGGACAATACCTACACTACCAAAATCTAGTTAACAAAACAAAAATCCTGATATACAACAGGACACTCAAAAGATCAAAATGTACAGAAACCAGGAAGACAACCATGTCCAGTACCTAGTGGTCGGTAGTTCACGCAGAACAATGTCAAGAACCTGAAGGGCTTCCTGGGGTGCATCTGTTTGTCTTCCTTGCAAAAACATTCCTAAGTGGTGAAGGTCAGCTCGGGCAGCAAATTTGATCACAACTTTGAAATCCCTCACTCTCCTGTATATAAATGCAAAGCAGCAAAAAAAAATTATAATATAAACAATGAAGTAAAAAACATTAGGAACGACTCGGTAATAAACATTAGTAAACCTTTGAACTCCTGCTCCTGCTCCTTCCTCTTCATCAATGAGGGTGATTCTAAACTCATTCGAAACAAAAGGAAGAGGACCAGCAGTGTACAGGCTCTTGCGACCATCATATGCAGGTAGTCTCATGCCAAGATGAGACTCACGGTACAGCCTAACAAGCTGCTCCATAACGGCACGGTTTACACCTCTTGATGGCACTTCTGGAGTAATGGTTACCTGCTCCCATTAAGAGCAGCATATCAGAAGCTGAAAAAGAAAAGCATAAGAAATTTATGCCAAACAAAAGAAAGCCGAACTTACATCATATTGGTGAAGATCTTTGTTAGGTAACTCAGCAAAGAAGTGGTTAGCTTTCACTATACACTTTGTGCCAGAGCTACCCTTTCCAGGCCGAAGGGGAAACCTCACTGATTTACTTGAGGCTGGTGGGCCAGAAGAAGCTTCTGGATGAATGGTTAACTGCTTAGTTTGCTGTTCCAACTGTGACATCTCAGAAGGTTGTGAAACAGAACTGGCCTCAGATATCGCATACTGAGGCGTCACCCCAGCTTGATATGAAGCTGGGGTTGCTTGGTGCAGCTCGGGAACATCTGGTCGGGATGGGACACCATATGAAGGTCCTCCACCGTGTCCACTTACACCAGCACCACCCCGACCACCACTAAATCCGCCACGACCTCCCTGTTGAAAAGATCCTCCCCTCCCCCTGCCTTGATAATCAGGGGGGCCACTGTACTGCTGTTGGGGTAACCCACGACCACGTCCTCCACCATAGCCTCCTCGCCCTCCTTGAGGATACCAGCCTCTACCTCCTTGGGGTCCTCCAGCAGACTGTTGCGGGACTTGAGGACTCCTTTCAGGAGGGCGTTGATGGCCTCTTCCACTTCCCCCGCTCTCATGACTCTCGGAGCTTTCACCTCCACTGGGACCTTCAGTTCTCTTCTTTCTCACCATGATGAAGACTGTTGGCAGAAAAAATAATCAAGAACTTCTAGAACCACCAGGAGACAAATACACAACTAAAGTTCAAATACACCCAAAAAAAAAATCAGTGTTCTCATTTCTCACGTCCAAATACTTAAACTTAAACAATAAGATATTAAATTCATTTGAGGGACACAAAAGAAAAAGAATCAGTAAAGACATTGACTCTCAAGACACATTGCAAACAAAAGTAGCAGCAGCCATTCTTGAAAAACACCCCAATAGAAATACCGGTCACTAAGATTGAAATATGCAAGAAAAAATTACTCAGCAGCCAACCATCCAAAAAGCAAACAGCACGTACATCCTCGATAAACCAGCATTTACCTAAATGATAAAAATTTAAAATAGATCGAATACAAAAACTCCTAGCAAAGAAACTTCTCCACGAACAAACTGCAGAACCAAAAAAAATAGAAGTCACTGAAAACACGTCCACAAAATCCTAACACCTTAACCCCAGGTGCAGAAAAGGGAAAAGTTAAGTAAAAACTCAATAACCAAAAACCTAACATAGATCGGATACCGAAACACTTAAAACCACATCAAGTAGAGTCCAGAGCAGTAGATCTGCACCGGCAACACCAAAAGACACAACAATAACTCGACCTCACTCAGATAAGTCAAACAATCAACATACCACCTTCAAACAGTAAAAACCATGACCACAATGAAGTCCTAAACCATCGGAAGCTAACCAACAACGGAACCCTAAAAATCCAGTACGCTTTACCAGTAAAACCTGCTTCTTCTAAAGGGAAAGCGGTGATCGTTCGGCGTCAAAGACCCTGAAAAAACTGTCAGTGCATTAGATTAGAGTATATCAGAGTAAAATCCTGAGAACGCCGAAATCGCGCTACAACCGCGCACCTCTCACTCCACTTCGCTTTCCAGCAAAACAGAGAGAAACCGTAGGTGGAAGCAACTTGAAGGCTCACTAAGTTATCCTTCTTATAAAAACTCCAGGGTAGGTCTTTGAAAATGACCACTCTGTCCCTACATGCCTGCTCTCGGAGACGTGGGACCCGCCAAAGGTTGAGCCCCGGCACTCCCACATGGATGATGATGTGGTCACTTGGAGGATTTTGAATGGCTTGCATTCCCACGTGGACAGTGACGTGGATTGCCGAGACATTGGGTTTTGATGGGGCCCACTAAGTTTGTCGGGGACAGCGAGGGGGCGAGCCGCATGATTGGCCCACGACGGGTCATGAATTCTCGATCATGCCACACAAGCCGACGGGGTTGGAGTTCCTGTCACGCGCTTGGATGGAGCAAGATATGATACTCGCTTCACTTACGGGACAAGTGTCTATTAGCTTTGCTGCAACCGCGAGTTTCAAACGCTTCGTGTGTCCTGATGGGTTGGGATCCAACGTTCTTTATGAAAGAGGTCAAATGATTTAATCATTGACAAGCAATATTTAATGGAAATCATTAACGTTATTGTTATTGATAAAAAATTGTTGACTGTTACTCTTGAGAACCAAAATACAAACTTTTTTCCAACTAATTTTAATCTAAAATATAAGTAATTTATTTTTTATTTTATCAAAAAATATATGAGTAACTTTTTTTAATTAATTTTAATTTAAAATAATATATATTTTTATGAGAATAAAATTTTTATTAATGTACAAATTATTGTTGAAAGCCGTTTGTATTTTGAAATGGAGAAGTAACTTCCATTAACAATTACTGACTATTAAATAATTATTTTATTATTAACTTTATTTTAATTTAATTTTAAATTTGAAATTTAAAGTAAAGACGTTTTTTTGGTAACGTAAATTGAAGAAGCTTTGGAATTAAAGTTTATTTTGGGAATATATATATACACGCATGTTGTTTGTTAAATTTTTATTATGTTTAATTAAATTATGTTATGAATGCAGCTATTTTTTTAAATGCCCGCTTTCCATGTTCCTTGACATTTATTAGATATTATTAGCATACCGTTTGAGACTTCTGAACTATTCATCATTATTATTTCATAACTATTGCGATGAGACCTTTAAATTATACACTGACTTATTATTTACTCCCTCTATTTTAATTTATAAAAAATTTTTAGATAAAATTTTACACACTAATAAATCTCATTAAATACACTTAATAACTTGGTCCTTCTTAAATAAAAATATAAACTTTAAAAACTATCTATTATTTGATATACTGAAGAGAAAAAACACAAAAATTAATTATAAAAAGAGAAGGGATAATATTAAAATTAGTACATTTAATAAAATTTTAATCTACTAAAAATACCTTATATTTTAGGATGGAGAAACTCTTTTAAAAGTGCCCTAAAATTTGAAACAAAGGGAGTAAGACATTTTTTATAAAATATTATAATTATAATATAATTATAAAATATAGGATATTTTGAAGTTTGAAGAGATATCTCTTTCATTTTTCGATTTTAAAAAATTGTTCAAGTAATATATGTGTATGTGTGCAACATCATATTTTACCAGGGCTCCCATAAATAAGTAAGGTAACATATATAATAAAATAATAAAAATGAATAAAAAAGATATTGAAAAATGAAAATAGAAAAATATTTTACAAGAAAAAAAATAAATAAATGAACAAAATGTTAAAATATTTTTGATATAAAGATAATAATAATGAGACGAATATAATCAAATCATTTCACAATTGCAATATAGCAACATATGATAATTTCAAAATATAACAATCAGAATGTAATAATATGTAAGATATCAATTAATATATACTCCCTCTATTTAAAAATATAAGATATTTTTTGAAAAATTGTATGTTTAAAAATGTAAGACATTTTTAATCTTTCAAGGTATGATCATTATCTTTTTTTTAAAAGTGCCGTTATTGATAGTGATTTTATATTTATTATAAGTGTTTAATAGGATAAATATAAAAAGATAGGGTTAGTTTAAAAATAGGTAACTACTTTATTGGGAGTGAGATTTAATTAAAAACACCTTACATTTTTTAATGAAAGGAATAATATATTTTGACCCATGCATATTTTACTTGTTCATAAGTATTGCAAAAATTTATTTGACATTTTTTTTGAATATTTGTAAGAATTTTTTATCATTTGAAGGTTAAGTATAAAATAAAAAATGAAAATTTTAAAATAATTTACTTTTATATACTTGTGATATATTACTCTATGTAGATCTAAATTTAAATATAAATTTATTCTATTTTATAATTTGTTTTACTCAGATATATTAAAGATATAAAATTATTTTTAATTTTATTTTATGGAAAATTTGTTATTTTGTGTGAGTTAAGATGTGAAATAATAAAAATTATTCATCAAATTATACACATATTTTTTATAATTTATGTAAATTAAGTTTGTATTTTCATTGGAATAAAATATTTTTTATTTATTATCTAAATTTATATTTTATAATACATTTAATTATCTTATCATATACAAAATACAGGCAATAAATGATAAGAAGAGTTCCTACCTTACCAAAACTATTAGGTATTATATTATTTTTTTATGAATCCATTCACAAATATTTTTTTATTATGGGTCCAGTACCTTTTTTTATGGCTCTCACATGAGATTTTAGTTTGCAAAAATTATTGTTCGAATAAAATATATGGTAATGTTCATTCAACTATAGGTGAACAGTAACCACATGCACTATACATATGTGTGTGTGTATATATATATAATATCTAATATTAATATAATAATATGGGAACTATGGGGACTTGAAGATCTCAAAATATTATAATAAGGAAATAACAATAGAGAAGATTACAATTAATGTTTAACCTTTAAATAATAATTAAGATATGAAGATAACAAAAGATGTATAAAAATATGATAAGACTGAGTTTGTTAGATAAACTTAGGAATGAGGTCTATATAAGAAAAAATAAAGGTAAAGTAAAGAGAAGGCAAGAAAAGAGGAGATGATAAATATCTAAGTTGACTAAGATTTATAGAACATATCATGGCTAAGAATCTTGATATCATAAATGAATCTTGTACTCCAAGTCAACCTTTTTTATCTTATGTAGTTTTTTTAAAATTTATTTTACTTATTAAAATGTCTCACTCAGCACTGCATTTAATACATCATCACAAACTTAATGGTGTTAGTAAACATGTCAACAATCTTAACACTATTTATGCGATGTTAACGTCCCTCTAAAACTATAAGGACTAAACGTTATAAATGAAGAAAAGTAAAAGAATTTAGAATGTTCGAAAAAATGCAAGTACCGATAATAAAACTCAAACAAAGTAACAAAAAGTATTTTTTTTTCTTATTTTAAATTTTAATTTTAAAAATCTTAAAATCCTTCACATATCATAACTTATCTGCCTATGTTAACCTCATCTTGCATGCTATATACATTTAATAACATTTTAAATTTTAAACTTTTATATTTTAAATAACATTTTTTCCTTTTCACATCCTTGCACGGGCCACACACTAGTTATGCATAAACATTATGAGTGCTAGTTGTAAATAGAGGTAAAATTGAAAAAAATAAGCCACTTATTCAAGAGATTTAAAAAAAATGGACATATTTGGTTTTTCATTGGTCAAAAATCAACTTGCCAAAAATTCATTTTACAAAAATTAGTTTGGTAAAAAATATCTTGTAGTAACAAAATTTGAACTGGAATGACAAGAAAAAGAATAAGAAGAGGTAGACTGAGGAGGAGGATGGAACATGGAAGAACTAACATGGAAGCGGAGTCCAATTTGTGACCAAATGAGGGAAAAGAGAGAAAAAGAGAAGTCATACGGAGGGGTTTTGAAAGCCAAGAGGCTAAGGGTTTGCGCAAAAGAGAGACAAGAAAAAAAAGGATGCACATTGTATAAAAAAGGGGGGGGGGTACACAATTGTTCTCCTTAATTAATGCTCCAATGTTACATTTCCATTTTAAAAGCTCCCAAATGGATCGTTGATAAATTTAGTTTACACTTTTATAAATTATCCAAACAACATCTTACATTTAGAAAATGAAAAAGTGCTTTCAAAGAGTTAGATGTAACAAATCTGAGGAGGGCCTAAATTTCATGATGCACGTTGGAAGTGACCTTTATTATGGATTAAAGGATGTAAATAAATCACCCTATTAGTATTTGTATATAAAAAAATATGAGGTAACATTTGAATTGATAGATTTTAATTTTAATTTTAAATTTCATACTAAAAATTTATGTATTTAAAATTCTTTCATTGAATAGCATAAAAAATTTTAAATTCAAAGAAACTAAAAAAAAAAGGAGATGAAAATGAAAATGGAAAGAAATGAGAAGATTAGAGCGATTACCACTTTAAATAACCAGAATATATGAGAGATTTGAAATTATTAAAAAAAAATAAAATATGAATTGACATTTGAATCAAATTTAAATTTATAAAATTACATAAATTAGATGATGGATTTTCTGTCTTGATTTAGATGTAGTGCTTGTTTGGTTTTCTATTAGTCAGAAGCCAGTTCGTAAAAAATTCATTTAATAAAAGTTAATTGTTATAGTAAAATTTGTGTTTAGATATATTTTTTTCAAAAATCAACTTAGTAATTAGTAAGATGAAAGTTGTTTAGATTATATATAATGAAATATACTTTTAAATATATAATTATCAAAAAAGAGATTGATGTATGATGATTTGTGATTTTTGTTATACAAATATAACACATCAAAAGTGTTTAAAAACGTAATAAAAATTTTAAATAACATAAAATTTGATATGCTAAATAATACTCCTTCCGTTAAAAAATGTAAGATATTTTTTGAGGAGTTGAATATTAAAAAATGTAGGGTATTTTTAGTCTTTTGAAGTATAATCATTGCCTTTTTTTCAAAAGTGCCTCTATTGATCATGACTTTATATTTATTATAAGGTATTCAATAGGGATAAATATGAAAAGATAGGGTTAGTTAAAAAGTATGTGACTATTTTATTGGAGGTGAGATTTAGTTAAAACTGCCTTATATTTTTAAACGGAGGGAGTAAGAATTAACAAAATATAAAGTTTGATATATTGAAAAATATATATATATATATAGCAAATAGTTTAGATATTATTTCTATACAAAAAAATAAAATTCATAATTATTCTATCCAATATATTATTATTTTTATTGTTAACATATTTAAATACATATGACTGCAATCTTCAATATTCTCAATTTCTCATGTTATTTAATTAATAAATATACATGGAGGACTCGACAATTCAAAAGGAATCGAAAAGGCTAAACATGAATAAGGGGGGAAAAAAAGGATTTACCATCATGTGTGGCGTGTGTTTTTCTAAGAGGTAACATAGAAACCTAATAAGACAGTCAATTCTCATTTGTAAAGTCATTTTTTTTAACACATCCACATAAAAACCATGTTAAGGGATAAGATGTCTCATGTCAGCGCATAAAACATTTTTACAATAAAGTAGTGGAGTATAAAAAATGTGAACATTTGGATTGTCCATAAGAGTTTGATGAGCCAACCAATCCCTGCATTTATTGGTTTTCATAAAAATATAATTAAAAGTGACTGTCTAATTTTTTTATAATAAGATTTCTGATTTTGTTGATAATTACAATTAAAGAGTGATTTGTAGAGAACTCATTACATATTAATGTGAGAGTTTCTGTAAAATCAAAGTAGACATTAACTTTATTAATTTTTTCATCCCAACAAATGTTAAGACCTTTTACGATATCTATAAGTTTTACTCCTATACTTGAAGGATATTCAAGATATTTAAAGTTTGCAATGCCACTTTGAAAAGATAGAAATAGTTAAATTAGCTCAATGTAAATTGAATAGCATTCTCAAATTTAAACACTTCCAAAATTCACTTTCATTTTATAATTTTTCTCAAACAACTTTTAACTTTTGGGAAGTGCTAGGAATACATACTTCCCAAAAATTAAAAGCTATCTAGGCAATTAGAGATTGAGGAAAACAAGATATGTGTTGCTATGTTAAGAAGAAAAACGGCTAAGATAGAGATGAATTCCTTCACAAAGGTGAAAATCTCTCCAAATGATTATGCAATCCTATGTCATGTTTGAGAGAAGAACTTTAAGAGTGTCGAAATGAGGGGTGTTAAAACCTTGGGGTTGATATCCTATGCGCTGATAGTTATAATCTTATCATTAATGATTCTTATTGTGAACACCCACTACATGAACTTATTTTGGACACCAGAATACTTATCATCAGATATGGGAATATTTCCTTTAATTTCTCTTACAATGATCTTAGTTTTTTTGTAAATGCCATTATTAGGATGGGTTTGTATAATCATAATTCTATTGTCACCTCTTACTATCAACCCACTCAAATATAAGGAAGGGTAGATTGTGAAAGGTGGCACCCTATATGGGTTTCGTATTTTGTACAGCTTTATCTGTTTTTAATGGAGCTTTATTTTCATCCAAACAAAAAAAAATTTTAAAAGCTACTTGTCTAAAGACACTCTTAATTCTCATGTGAATGTAGTACAAGAGAAATTCTTTTTTTCAATGACGACATAATGGCATGGCACGAAGGTAAAATAGGACGTGCTTGCTTGGAGTACTATGCTTAAAACAAATATGTTTCTTTTTTTTTTGTAACAAATATTTTATTATCCCACAGGCTTCCATGTCATAGGTTCACCAAAAAGTAAACAATCATATCCCTTGATATTAATTAGAAGTTGAATTGTCAACTAATAAGTCTTGGTATCATGTTAATCTATACTCTGTTTCTTTTTTCAAAGAATAGAAAACTAAAATGCATAAAAGGCAAGAAAGAAGGCACTCCAATACATATAAAATTAATCGACAATAATTACAATAGTCAAATAATCCATGTGATAGGTTTTTTTTTTTTATATATATAGTAACAATGTGATAGGGTTGGTCACTTATTTGAAAGAAAAAGGAAACTAAACTAGATAGCGAACATAAATTAATCAACACAACATCAATCAAAATCGAATTACATTTATTACTTTAATACTACATTAAAATATATTTTTAATTTAATGAATACTATAATTTTTCATTGTTAATTGGCTTAAAAAATACATGGTTATTTTGATTAACATAAAATATTTTAGTTTAACTTTTTTATTTTTAGATATAATTATTATTATCAACTAATTTTCTTAGATTGTGTAATATAATTTTTTTCTTTTATATATAAAAATGGAGGAAGTATATTACTAACTCATAAAAATCAAGAAAAGATAGTTACATAATTAAAATTGTCTAAAAATTATTTTTATTTTCATTTTCACCTTCAATAAATACCATAAATTAAAAACAAGCATATTTATCTTCTTATTGAAAATTGAGCAAAAGTGTACTCCATCCGTTTAAAAATATAAGATATTTTTAATTGAATTTCACCCCTAATAAAGTAGTTACTACTTTCAAACTAACTTTATATTTTCATATTTACCCCTATTAAATATCTTATAATATATATAAAGTCATTTATCAATAGGGATATTTTTTAAAAAAAGTAATAATTACACATCGAGAGACTAAAAGTACCTTATATTTTTTAACATTTAATTTCTTAAAAAATGCTTTACATTTTTTGATGAAAGGAGTATATATTTGGAACAAAGCAATAATGTTACGTGATTTACTTCTCTAGTCTTGTTTATAAATTATTTTTAACACATTTTACTAGAACTAATAAAAATTTTAAAACTTGCTAACTTTATCTAAAACTTTAATAAGTTTTAAACTTTACTCCTATTAAATATACATAATTTAATTTAATATCATACAAGAAACCATGCACAGCTCAAGATTATTAAAATATTGAAATATTCTAAAAATAATCACGCCGTGCATAATCTACTCTACCTTACTAAAAGAAAATTAACAAAGAAAAACAGTGTCTTCGATAACTTCTTCATTCTAAGCTTCGGGTCTTTCACCATCTTGTTTTGGAGTTGCTCTTAGTAGTTATGGTTGTTTTTAACAAGGAAATTATAAAATGACAATTGAGGGAAGCTATTAATTATACTTGAGAACCATGAATTTTAGAAATCTCAAAGAAAGGCCACCGTCCTTTGTTTTTTTTTTTTCTCAATTGATATCCTCCCAAAAGGCAAATGCTTTTTTTAATAAAAAAATCAAAGATATGTTGGAAATATTTGAACGTTCAATTAAGCTAATTTTTTCTGCAGTAGTAATCCTAATAGAGGATGGATATCAAAAAAATAAATATAAGTTCAGAATTTTTGAAAATTTTGTCCTTACAAATAAAATGTCAAAGATGGGTTGATTTTATCAACAATTGCCCATTCAGCTTTGTTTTAGTGGTTATACTTACAAACTAATGAAAATTCAATGTAAGTTGGGATTTTTTTAAGTAGTTGGAAAATGTTGGAAAAAAATTATATTCCCTATACCAAAACCTTTAATTTGTCCCTTTTTAAATTTTTAAAATTTTCGATTCTTAAATGTAATTAAAAGTTCTTTGAAGATCCTGGAATGTCATTTTCCCTTTTTAATGCCCCTTGTGTACATCATCAATACAATCAATAACAACACAATGCCGTAAATTCTCCCTAATACAGTTGTAACTGATTTTATAGTCCAATTGATAATTTGATATCAATATCAATATAAATTTAATAACAAGGCTTGCACTATCCCCCCCTCTCTCTTTAATATATATATATATTTATATATAAACCCTTCCACTATTTGTTTACTCTTTTTTTCACACTTTTATATAATGTTTGGGACAGATATTTAGTTATTAAATTATGATTTGTTACGTTAATGTCAAGTTTCTAATTAGATACCACCGAAGATAAATTAGAGGAAATCATCATCACTATATTTTTTACGATCAAAACATTATCATTATTATTTCAAATAACTTGCATTGGATATATATAAGAAACTAATTAATCGTATGAATTAACAAGGATGTATAGATAAGCACATAAACATAATCAATGAATCATAACAGTCTTGAATTTTACGTTAACTCAGCTTGTTATGAACATTATTCACCTGATTCATTGGAATTTTAAAAGTGATTGAAATGTGGCCAAAAAAAAAGGTCATTGAAATCTCATCAATTTAAGGTGCGAAACTACGAATTATGAATTATATTCAAATTATTTTATACATCTATAGGGCACATGACAGTCTAATTACATTTGAAATTAAGGATTTCATTTAAATAATTTTAAGAATTCGAGTCACTTTGGTGAATGTTAACATAATCTTATCAATCTTATCAATGCAAATTGATTGCCAAAAAAAAAAATCAATACAAATGAAATTTGACAATCATTCCAATAAACATTTCTTATAATTACTCTCTTCGTTAAAAAATATAAAACATTTTTAACTCAATTTTACTCACACTAAAATATTTATTTGTCTTTAAACTAACTATATTTTTTTATATTTACTTTTATTTAATAAGATATTTCACTTTAAGATAAATATAAAGTAATTTATTTAATAGTGGTGCTTTTGAAAAAAATAATAATTATATCTAAAAAAATTAAAAATATTTTATATTTTTAAACATTTAATTTTTTAAAGAATATCTTACATTTTTAAATAGATGGAGTAACTATTTTAAAGTCTCTCTATTCATGAGAGATTTTAAACCTTCTAGGATTTAGTGGGAGTATTGGTCCCCCCTTTTTGTGAGAGCATTTAGTTGTGGATAAATTTCATAATATTTAATTGTGTTTTCATAGACTTAGGTGTAATTCTTTTTTAGAAGTTTTTTTTTTCCCAATCACACCGGTGTCAATCATTTTTTTTTATATTTTGCGATCTTATATATTTGAATTTTATATTATATAATAGTTTGTTATGAAAAACAATTCTTTTTTTTTTCTTGTATTACAATGACACTTTTTCCCCCCGCAAACCACATGATACAGGTATTGTTGTCTGAGTCAAAGTCCAATTAGAAGAAACTCTCCCAACATAATTTTTAAATACTTTTACAGGGTGTCGTTATTTCTATTTTTAGCAAAAAATTTTATTTAAATAAAATAAGATTTTTTTTACCAGAAAATGAGATTCACTTATTGATAAATATAACATCAAAATCCCATATCCCATGACATTAATCCCAATAGCATGCCTAATGTAATATCAAATTGTTTTCTCTAATATATCAGTTTATTATTATTTTTAACCATGAGGAGTAAATTCTGGTAATAACAAAAAATATCTCCTGCAAAATGCTAAAGATAATATGTAAATATCTTTCAATAAATTGCTGCAAAAACAAGAGTTGAGTTTCAAAATCCAAACCGTTCATTATTTAATCATAACTTATGTGAATTACGAATGAATATTATAAGACAAAAATTACTGTTGAAATTTTCAAATAAAAAATATTTGTATTAATATTATTGGATGTGATTGAAAATATTTATATTTTTATAATATATATATATATATATATTTTTTTTTCCCTTAACTTTCTTTAAAATTATTTAAAAATTAATATATTTGATTATAAAAATATTAAATATAACGTTGATAAATACGCCTATATAGCGGCTCGAAAAAAAGAAGATGAAAGTGAGTGGTGATTCCAAAAAAGAAAAAGGGGTGAGCTGTGACAGTGACAAGTAACGGTAACAAAATTCAGGTGTGTTGTGCCCCCGCAGCTGGTCCTCCGACACGTGGCAAATGGTAGGCCCCATTTTCTCACATCTCACCCCCGCGCATCTTCCTACATTAATAATTAGTAATTAAATATAATAATATTTTTTTTGATGAATAAATATAACAATATTAATAATTAATAATTAATAATTAATATTTTGAAGATAATTATTTTTAATAATTAACAGACCAGTTTGTTTAAAATTTATAAAATGATTTTAGTTAATCAACACAAGAGAAAGTTGTTGAGAGAATATTGAAATAATCATGGACATTTATTAGAAATAATATAGTCCATCCGTTTAAAAATATAAGGCATTTTTAATCGAATATTATTTTTAAAAAATTAGTTACTCACTTTTAAATTAACTCTATCTTTTTACATTTATCGCTATTAAATACCCTACAATAAATATAAAATCATTATTAATAGGGATATTTTTTAAAAAAAATTAATGATTACACCTCAAAAGACTAAAAATATCTTATATTTTTAAACATTCATCTTCTCAAAAAAATACTTTATATTTTTGAACAAATGGAGTATTTTTTTTTTGCATAGAATGTTTTCATTAGTATATTTAAATTTTAACTTAATCTCTCTCTCTCTCTCTCGCTCTATATATATATATATGAGAATCATTTTACTGAGGATCCACAATCTTATCTGATTAAATTATTAAAGCCATAAATTGAGGATTGAATTTTTAATATAGAGCTGGTAATTCGTCATACTTATTCAAATCAAAATTAAAACTTTCAAACACATAATAAAGTTTACATAGCCAAATTTAGCTTTGGTATCTTGGACTTTTAAATTTATTCAAGCTGGAAAGAATACTCGAATGATTAATTTTTTTTTTTGTTTTCTTCCTATTGAGTCAATGTCAATTTTTAATTAAAAAAATAGAATTTTTCAAGTAGCAGAATATTATAGTGCATATTTTCTTCTATTCTTACTGTGCAAAGAAGATTTTTTATACTTCTAAATTAGCTTTTAAGATTTTTTGGGTTCATTTAGGTTAGTTTATCAAGCTTAACTTGAATTACAAACTCTACTATAATATGCCTACTAATATGTACATGCAATTCCACACAAAAAAAAAGTCAATGTTTTTTAAAGTACACAAATTTAAAATAAATATATCTAATTTAAAATAATTAAATATAAATTTGTTTGAAAATAAACAACTTATCTATAAATATCAACATATCATCATCATCATCAACAACAACAATTTATAACAAGCCTCATTATTTATAAGTTAAAAAAAAAAGTGTATGCCTCATTCCAATACTTTCTGTAATACATAGATCTCATTTGTCTAATTATTTATTTATTTATTTATTTATTTTTGGACCCATCTATATAATTTAGTAATTAGTATATATAATGTATAATGAATAAATTTAGTACTACTCACAATAAGTTGAATTTTTCTTTTCAATGGAAAATCATCTAGTGTTGGCGAAAAACATCTTTGTCATCCTACTCAAGCACACGCCAGAGGCCATTTTGTAAACAGGAAATACTACGACTGAATCCACTACATGTGTACATTAATAGGTTTAAGTTTATCTTCACATATATGTTTATTAAAATATATTTATCTTTATGCATATCATTTTTATAATAAAGTAAGTATTTAGGTATGTTTTTACCAACATGTATTTATTTGATGTATACTGTTGAACACAAACTCTATCATCACTTTCATAAATTTTATAGTTTTCAAAACATAATAAATAACATGAAAATGAAAAAGAAGAAAAATTATTTTTAATATAAATAATATCATCTTCAGAAACGTTTTAATCATTATTAAAAAGTGATCAGTTAACCTATAAGATAAGCCTATGGTTGGGTTGTCAAGTGATATCAATGGAGCAAGTCCTGCCAGTGAAATAGATGTTAAGTGGCTTATGACTCTTTCACAATTGGGGTGCAACACATGTACCATGATTCATTGTCCTTTTCATATTATTTATATTTTCACGCGTTTGATTTTTCCCCCAATAAAATTATTTTATTTAAAGCTAATGGTTTTTTAATGATAGTTTGGGTTGTAATAATATAAAAATACATTATTCAATACAAGATTTGGTAATGGGTTAGGTGATTATAGTACTTGCTGGCTGTGTAAGTCCACTTGAAGAGCCATGAAGATTACACCAATTGGCCTGTTGTTTTCCTATCTATTATAAAATATAAGACCGACATTGTAATTACTAAATAATATAATAAAATTTATTTTTAATTTTGTGTAACTATATGAAATCTTTTATATTTAAAAAAAATTCAATTAATATTATTATAAGTATAACACAAAAAATTATAATAAATCGTACTCTATAAAAATAGTGGAACTTATGCGTCGAATTTTAGGCAGTATACATAAGTCCCCCAAATTATGGATAAATAATTTGTATTTAATGGAAAACAATTTAGTAGGCTCTTTTATCAATATATTTGAACTTGACATATTTCTTGAAATTTTTTTCCTGTCACATGAATAGATTAAAAGATTTGGAATTAATTAAAGTTTAATGAATGACTATAAATAACGGCTGTGGCTGCTATCATTAAAAATCTTATTTTTTCTCATTTGCTTGTTAAAGAAAAAAAAAATCTAGTCACTTCAACATATAAAAGAAAACTACTTCTTCCCTAACTTGAAAATACATTATTTTTAGTAATGAATACTTGGTTCAATTAGTAAGAAATTTGTATCAACTTAATTAGAAATCTTTCATTCAAATTATGAGAATGCCCAAAACCAAAAGGATCCTATCCCAACCCGATTTAGATTAATTCTAATCATCATTAAGTTCCCTCAATTTGATATAGAACAGACTTAGGATACTGGATCAATCACCTTAGAACAGCAAAATAAGTGCTGTTATAAAATTACAAACAGTTTCTTGTTCATGAAGATGAGTCGAGCATATTACCAAGACGCTCACTAAAATAGATAACTCGTACACCTAAAATGAAATATTTAAATCAATCCGTACATTTTTTTAATTGATTGATTTGATGCAAGGGATGTCTTACAGAGCATAAATATTCAATTCAAGTATATTTACCAAAAAAGTAGGATCACCTCTCAGCGCAGGACCAAATGAGACTGAGAATAGCCACATGAAAATGACAGCTATGATATGAATCATTAGATTTAGAACCCTCAAAACACTTGTTCATGGGACCACATGAAAAAAACAGTATCAACAATGGCATTACAAAGACAAAGATTACTATTAGACCACTCTTCCCACTAAGGCCCCTTTAAAGCTCAAAGCTGCCTTCTTTTTTACGACTTCTAATATTTCATGATCTGTGTATCAATTAATCAGCGAATTTCAATATAATATATAGGCACATACTTTTAATGCAGTGAAATCACTTAAAATCTCTGATAACAGAGATCATTTCATTCAAACAGAACCTTCTAAAGCTTCATATCATTTTTTTTTTTGGTCCATTTTCTTATTGGACAGACAAATGTGCAGAAACTTTGTAGGCTTTTGAGAAAAGCTCAGAAAAAGGAGGTCAGCCAATAAAAGTATGCCGTTTGATTCAGAAAATGGTAGTCACTAGTAATAACTTTTCTTATCCACTCCCACACAATTTGTTTAATAGATAGTGACTTGAACGGTGTACAAAAATAATGCACCGCATTCTCCAGGCTCCCAATGATTCACAATGAGAATCAAACTTAAAAAGTCTATTATGGAACAACCATAACCATTCTTTGCATTATTGATTTGTTCATCAATTTCCTCCACAAATGTTATGATCTTCTCACCCTTCATTTCTTTCTGGCCTTCTTTGTGTACCTGTGACAAGGAAAAAGTCCAAGTCCAAATCCAAAATCAGTTCGATTTCTTGTAGAGAAAAATTTCAATCTAATTAAAGCAATTTATCTTGGGGTTTCAAATTCAAGTCTTAGAATATGTAGTCATGTTATATAAAAATGCCAAAAATATTTTTAAGGTATTCATAAAGCCATCTTTTGTAATAATAATTCTATATAACGGGAGTTTAGATTAGTTTGGATTGGTGGTGTTAATACCCTTTTATTTCCAAAGCACTGAGCGATAAAAAGAAAAAATAGATCTAGTTTTCTACTTACTACCACATCTTCATTTGTGATATAACGTGAACTTTTTAATTTTCATAACTCTGCTGTTGATTTGATCCTTTAAAAAAAGTTCCCCGCATCATCCCATTAAGCTCCTATAACAAACACATAAGGAATCAATAATTCACTTCATATATCATTGACTTCTCTTAAGAAAGTTCCTCCACGTGTCTTTTCTGCCACAAACTACTACAGATGATGCTGCCTTGTCATCAAATAATACTAAAAAGCTCTATCAGAAAGGGAGCAAATAGCTGGTTAGCTAGTTTGGAACTCATAGTTTAAAGATTTGGTCCTTATAAATCAAAATTTTCAATTCACTCCCACCAGTCCAGCTAGCTCAGACAGCATTAATTACTGCAGATATGGCAAAAAATGTGAAGATCTAAAAACCACATCATTATCCTGTGAGAAAAGAAGAACCATATCACTGAATGCATGGGCTTATGTGAGAGCATGAAGCCTTCCTGGTTCACATGAATGACTTCTGCATGTCATATTGCACATGGTGGACTACAATATCATGGTTATTTCATTGCACTTTTTTTTTGGCCAACTATGTCATTGCACTTTATGGAAGTCGGTTGAGGGCTTCGCAAATTGCAACTCAAACCTCTTTCTTTTCGAGTCTCCTGCATTCGCTAAATATTGAGCGCTTGTTACTTTCTTATGGCAGCATAGGCTCTATTTTGTTTCAACGTGGAAGAGTGTCTCCCTCCCTCCCTCCGCGGTCTGACTGTCTGTCTATCTAACCCTTTGAGAGTGCAAAAATTTTCCTTGTCATTGACTTGTGCGTGTTCCAAATCAATTCAACATTTCGCCACGCCATTTCATTTGGATCTAATTGCATAATTATAGGTACAGGTATTCAATATAATACAGCATGATACAATGATATGACAAATTTTTAAAATTTTAAAATACGGGTATAAAAATATTTATAATATATATTTTCACATTTTATGATATAGGTATATATACTTTGATTTTTACACAAAAATTTTTAAAGTAATATAAAGACATTTATAGCAGTCAACTAAAATGTTAAGTGTTTTTTCAGGTTTTTAAGTGATATAGTAAAAAAGTATTAAAAAAACAATCATATTACAAATGTTATATAAAATACATATGTAAAAGTATCCTAAAAGTATCATACCAGATACAGATACATTTACTTTTTTAAAATATCCAAATATAGTGTAAATTTTGGATTTTATAGGGACCAGTTTATCGACGTTTTAGACAATGGGGGATGAGTTTAAAATTTTTTAATCTAGATTCCTATTCAAAAATTGATGTAAACTATTAGGGTCAATTGATTAATTTTCTCTTCAACAAATTACCTTCCTAACTTTTTTAGAACATTACTAGTCTAGAGATCAACCACACTTCGTGTGAGTGTGCCTCAGTTCTCAGGGTGATTGGTTAATGGTTACAAAATAAGATGTAGAATCTCAAAAGCACCGATACATGAAAATGGTTGGAACTCTTTGTTTTTTTACTTCTTTTTATTCAATCCCAACTTTAGAAACCTAATGCCTTAAGATTTCTAGCTCCATTCGATCCCTTTCTCGTGTTTGCCGCTCTGTCACTCGCCTTGTCGACCATCATCTTTCTTCAACGGTGCTTCTTCAATCGATCCGTCGGCGTTTTCACTTTTCACTTTGCTCACTGCCTCACTGTCTAAGCTTTACCTCAGCATCTCTATCTCTTTAGTCTTCGGGCTTCAATCTTTAGCCTTAGTGAGTTCATCTTTGCTGTATGAGCTCCACTTGAGGCTCTCTATCTCTTCTTTTTAAATCAATGTTTAATGCTTACTAGTTGGTATTACTGCTGGTGCTGGATACTTATTGTTCAATGCTCACTAGTTACTGCTGAATTGAGAGAGGCAGAGCTAACTGATCAGTTTTCCTAATTTAATGCTGAATTACTAATTTAATTTTTTTATTTAGATGGATTATTTTGCTGAGTTAAATATTGATTTATTTTAAATTTTTATTAGCTCTCTTCATGTTAAAATTACAGAAAATTGTTTACAATTTTTCAATAGAAATTAAATCCGCAATGGCTTCTAATTCTAGACCCAGTAGTAGTTCAGAAAGTGTGAATTCTCAGTTTCAATCTAGTAATGAAAGACAGAAAGATAGTACTCTTTTGTGGGCTTATGTAACTTTGGTTCCTCGAAAAAATGAAGGGGAAGGTGAGAATAGAAGTTGAAAATGTAATTATTGTAATAACTAATATAATGGCTCTTATTCTAGAGTTAAATTTCATTTGTTGAGGATTACTGGAACGGATATTGCTATATGCTTGAAAGTTGAAGATAATTGTTTAGGTGAAATGCGAAAAGCTCAAGGGGAGGCTAAGAATAGAACAAAAACCAAGACATGTGCCATTGCCAACTCTAACTGAGAGCTTGTCCCCTTTATGTCAAAGGGGTTTTACCCCTAGTCAAAATGAACACAATTAGGGAAAAAGGAGGGCAAGAAATACAATAGAAAGAGCTTTTCAATAAGGAGCTAGAGATAATTTAACTGTTAAGATTGCTAGAATGTTCTATTCGACTAGTTTGTCTTTCAATTTGGCACGTAATCCATATTTTATTAGTGCATTTCAATATGCTACCAATAATGTAATTCCTAGTTTTAAACCTCCTGGTTATAATGCACTAAGATCCACTTTGTTGCAAAAAGAAAGGGGCAATGTTGAAAGGCAACTTGAATCAATCAAAGGGACTTGGAATCATAAGGGGGTAAGTATAGTTACAGATGGTTAGACAAATGTACAAAGAAGGCCATTAATTAATTTTATGGCTGTAAGTGATAGAAATTCCATGTTTTTTAAGACAATTGATGCAACTAGTGAGTATAAAGACAGATTTTATATGATTGACTTAATAAAGAAAGTGGTTGAAGAAGTGGGGCCTTATAAAGTTGTTTAAGTAATCAGTGATAATGCACTTGTTTGTAAATCTATTGGTAGGATTGTGGAAGATGAATATCCTCACATCTTTTAGACACCATGTGTGATGCATACACTTAATCTTACCTTGAAGAATATATGTGAAGCAAAAAATATAGAGGCAAATGAAATTGTTTATAGAGAATGCCCGTTGGATCATTGAGGTAAGGGATGATGCAGTCTTCATCCGAACGTTTATCATGAATCATTCTATGAGATTAGCCATGTTTAATGAATTTGTGTCATTAAATTTGCTTACAATAGCCGAAACAAGATTTACATCAACAATTGTGATGTTGAAGAGATTCAAACTTATCAAAACTTCTCTTTGTACACTGATTATTAGTGAAGAATGGAATGCTTATAGAGATGATGTTGGAAAGGTTACTACTGTGAAAGACATAATTCTTAATGAGCTTTGGTAGGGGAAGGTTGATTATATTCTCTTTTTCACTAAACCAATTTATGATATGCTGAGATTTTCTAACACAGATAGACTCAGACTTCATTTGATTTATGAGATGTGGGATTCAATGATAGAACAAATTAAGGAATCAATTTATAAGCATGAGAGAAAATTGCTTTTTGAGTACTCTTCATTTTATGAAGTTGTTTACAACATCATCATTGATCAATGGACAAAGAATGTCATTTCACTACATTGTCTTGCCTACTGACTAAATCCTAAGTGTGTTATTCTTATTTTTTATCATGAAATTCTTTTCTTTACTATTTTTACATCACAACTCCAATTGATGTTATTATATTATTATAGGTATTATACAACACAATGGCTTGAAGGTGGACCAAATAGAGTCTCTCCACATAAAGATGCTGAAATATCAACTGAGAGGAAAAAGTGCTTTGGAAGGATATTTCTAGATGAAGAAGAGAGGAAATTGGTTATGAATGAATTTTTAAAGTTTTCTAGGTGGATGTTCAGATGAGTTCGCTTTTATTGATTCCATACAAGATAGATAGATATTAGAGCCTAAAGTTTGGTGGAGCAATCATAGTGCTGATACTCCTAAACTTCAAGGGACTGCATTAAAATTTCTCAATCAATTATGCCCATCATCTTGTTGTGAAAGAAATTGGAGCACTTATTCTTTTGTTCATTCACTAAAGAGAAACCAGATGCTTCTAAAAAAAAGCAAAAAATTTAGTTTTTGTTCATTCAAATCTTCTTCTTCTTTCAAGAAAGAGTGAGAAGTATTCCATTGAAGAAAGTAAATTGTAGGATATTAGTGGAGATTGTTGGAAAATAGATGATGTTGAAAATCTTGAAGTTGCAAGTTTAACTCTAGATGAGCCAATTTTGGAGAAAGAACTTATAGGAGAAAGTGGTACTGTCAATAAAGATGGGGAATATTAGAATTATTTTAAGTTGATAATTATTTTTTGCCACTTGGTAGCGTTTAAGTGCTTAACTACTTTTGTATCATATTTTGTGACGGCATTAAACATCTTTTCTAGATTTTTGGACATTCAAATATTTAATATTTAATATTTAATTATTTATATAATCATACCTGTATCTTAATATTTTGAAAAATTGCCGCGTCCACATATCATATTGTATCATATCCGATACTTGTACCCATATCGGTGTTTCTTAGTGCAAAATTTTACATTTATAGGCTGGCACATCTGAGACATCCCATTAAGATCTACACAGTACACAGACTAGAATTTTGGGTGGTTCAGGAATCATAAATCTGAGTATATATAAATTGACATTCAATTATTGCTTTCAATTTTCTATTAAATATTTCCAGCAAATAGACTATGTAATAAACATGAAGTGTCACCTCAATGATTATATTGGATCTTTTAAGCAAATTCAGATTCATTTTCAAGGAATTTGCAATTTTTATAATTTAATTTAGATTACCGAGCGTTATCATAGTATGAAATTGAGTGAAAACTGAGTGTTAACGTTCAACAACGGAACACATTACATGTATTGGATTTATTATTTTATTTTTATTCAACAAAATTCATCCATCGACAGCTTTAAGAAAAGTTACCCATAACAGTTATGGCTGCAGCCAGATCTTGATTTGTCCTCTTGGGTAGCAAGAAGGCTCACAATTATTCCCTCAATGACGAAAAGCAAAGCGGAAGTGGACCAACATTGGACTGCTTCATGGCCATGCCCCTTGCTTACAGACACGAGATAAAATTCACAAATTAAAAACTGTGCCATTAGAATGGGCTGGGAAAAACATGCTTATATCTCGGATGCTACGCTCCATTTCAGAAGACTAAATAGACCCAGGAATCTAAAAAAACTTAGATTTTCTAAGGTCGACTGGGACAGTCTTATTTCTGCGAATGAATCTCTCATTATGGAACAATTCAATTACTGTTGATGGCATCAGGCAAAGAAACCTATGCTAATGATAGGGTGCACAAAAGAGATTAGGCGGTTGAACACACCCTGTGCTGTTCACAGTGATATTCTTGTACGATGATATAAAACAAGCACTTGCACAAAAGTCTCTAGGTGAGTTCAAATATGTCAGAGAGAAGAGAGAAACAGGTCAATCAAGGAGTTGCAGTCAAAATGAAACAAATGAAGTCCAGACAAATAGACCCAAGGATAGATAAAAAATTCATCTTAGTTCATTTTGAATACTGTATTTTATCTTAACATTTTTTTAATTTAATAAATATTAAAAAATACAAAAAATATAAAAATAAAATTTAATCCTTTTTTAGGATTATATTTTCAAAAATAATCTTGCTTAATTTTTTTTAAAAAAATCTCTCTCAAATTATCCCAACTATTCAAAGATATTGAGAATCAATTTTTTTTGAGACTCAACTATTTTTAAATTTCTCTCCTTAAATCTTTTTTTTTCCATTTATGTTTTAAAATTAGACTTTTCTTTCTCTTCCTTAATCCAATTAATAAAAAAGGTATTAAAGAATGGCTAAAAAAAAAGAAACAGATACATGCAGCATGAACACACGAAACACACGCGCACACACACACTTTCGGCCATGCAGCAAAAAAAAGAAGAAAATAGCAGAAACAGAGACACAAAACAGCAGTAAAGAAGCATGCATGAAGCACAGACCACAGAGAAAAGCATAGAAACGCAGAAGAAAATTCAGACGCATGCACACAGCAGAGCAGAGCGAGAAAGCACGTAAACTCTCACCTCACACGCAAGCTCTTCCCTGTTTCTGCTTTAAAAGGGAGAAGGACTATTCTGCTTAAGGAGAGAGAAGGACTATTCCGACTAAAAAAGGGAGAGGGACCGAGAAGGAGACGAGCTTTTTCCTGAAAAAAAAAGAGTGGGAGAGCAGGAGCAAGAGACCGAGAGAGATGAGTCTTCTTCTGAAAAACAAAGACTGACTAGACCAAGGAAGGAGACTGATCCAAAACTGAAAAAAAGAGCCAAAAATGCGAGAGAGAGAGCCAGAAATGAGAAGCAGAGATGGTGAAGACAAAAACAGAGTAAAAACACACTGGTAACGGGACTTTCAGCAAGATGAGAAAAGGAAGGGAAGAGAGAGACTAAGAGAGAGCAAAATAGAGCATAAAAGATGCAGGAGAGAGAGGGAGAAAGAGACTAAGAAAGAGAAAGCACGAGACCGAGAGAGGAGGAGCAAAACACAGCTAGATGAAAAATGAAGAAATAAAATAAATCATGAACAAACCAGAAAACTCAAAAGGAGGAGAGAAAAATTGAGGAAAGAAAGCACAAAAAAAACAGAGCACACACATGAGGTTGGAGGGAGAGCAAGAGAGAGAGACAGAGATGGAGAATGAAGAGGAAGCTACAATAAAGAGCTTCACGTTGTTGGAAGGGGACCTCATTGACATCACTACCATCTCCTTTCCTGCGGATTTTACTTGAAGCTGTGAAAGTATTGCTTCTAAGAGTGCTTAGACCAAGTTAGTGACATTCAACTATGGCTTCGTCCTCAAGTGAGATTATGCTATCTTCGAAGGTTTGGGCTAACTTGTTACTATTTCACTTTTACTTTAGTAATTGAATATAAAAATTAAAAGTGGCTTCGTGTTTCATGGTCTAATAAACTATGGTTGATTATTCATAGTGGTTCAGATTAATGGTTTCTCAATGCCATTTTGTTTTAAAGTTTTCAAATAATGCACTTCATGATTCTGGGTCACAAATTATTACTTTCAACTTCACTGTCTCTACAATTATTAATTTGTTTTATGTCTTATTGATTGTGATGAAACAATTATTATAATTACAATGATAATTTTTTCTACCTGTGGCTTTGGAGTTTCATTTCATTACAGTCATAATTTCCATGGTGACTATTTATATTTATCATATTGCAGTGTTCTAATTTCTTCTTTTACATGCCCTGCATAATTTCTTCTTGCTTGTCATTTGCTGTTGGGGTCACGGATGTTGCGATTATTAATTTGTATATATTGCCCATTATTGAAATTAATTCTCTCTTTATACAAAATATTTAAGTCTCATGTGAGATTTCAAGAATCTTCGTAGAGACTTAAATTAATCACGTTATCGTGTAGGATAATAAATCCTCACAGATATTGTGATTCACAATTTTTATGGTAAATAAATAAATAAATTTTGTAAATAAAATAAAAAACTTATAATTTTAATTAATTAAATTAATTAATTTAAATTATAATTATATTTACCCATTATATCTTTTGGTCATGTGAGATTTTTGAAACTCCGTAGACCTTTAAGATAATCGTACTACCGCATGAGTCAATAAGGTTTCGCAGGTATAACGATTAAGATTTCTATATTAAAAAATATGTGTTATATAATTACATATTAAAATATATTTAAAGTGAATATTATTTAATTCTTTTATTGTGTGAGACTTTGAATCTCTGTAGATATTCAGGATAATCTCGTGTCGTGTAAATCAATAAGGTTTCGCAGATATAAAAATAAAACTTATATATTAATATGGGTTCAAAGGGCCCATCATTAAATTTAACTCTCTTTTTATAACCCAAATTAATAATTTATTTAAGTCTCATGTGAGATTTCAAGAATTTTCATAGAGATTTAAATTAATCACTTCATCGTGGGGATAATAAGTCCTCACAAATATAGTAATTATCAATTTCTATAATAAATAAATAATTTTTGTAAATAATCATATAATACACAATTTAAAAAATTAATTAACCAAATTAATGTGTTTAAATTGTAATTACATTTACCGATTATATTTTTTAATTATGTGAGATTTTTGAATCTCCGTAAACTTTTAAAATAATTGTATTATCGTATGAGTCAATAAGACTCTGCAGATATAACGATTAAGTTTTTAATATATAAATTATATAAAAGATGTATTTAAATTTAATTCCTTTATCGTGTGAGGTTTTAGAACCTTCGCAGATATTTAGGATAATCATATTACATATAAGCTAATAAGGCTTTGCAGATATGTTGATTAAAATTCTTCAAAACATGCATCTACATGCTAAAAAAATTATTATCAACTCTTAAAAATGTACATAAGAATATAAATAAATAAATTAAATTGCCAAACTCTTTTATCGTGTGAAATTCAAGAATCTCCACAGATATTTGGAGCAATCGCATTATCGTATGAATCAATAAGGTTTTGCAGGTACTGCGATTAAAATTTTCAATCATAAAACATAAAGAATAATAATTTTAAGCCCTTTTCTTTTCTTTAATTTGAAATTCAAAAATTAAAAAAATAATTAAAATTAAGTTACTTCTTGTAATTTAAAACATACATCAAAATTTTAGAAATTGTTTTATTTGCAAAATGGTGAATTATTTTTAATTAATTTTCTTTTTAAAAAATATTTTTACCAACAAACTTTTAAGCCCGAACTACGTGGACTTTGATCCCCATCACAGGGTACGTAGGCCTCAGAGTCAAATTCTGAGTCAAGTCTGTCCTCCCTCATAAATAAATAAACATTTCTCACATAATTCTTATCATTTTTATCAGACACATGAATACAAAAGAGATAATTAAAATAATTATAAAATCATATTTAAAGAGCACAACAAATTTCAGGTAACCGTTCTGACGAACGGGTGTTGTGAGGTGCCTAACACCTTCCCCACACTCAACCGACTCCTGAACCTATTCTTTGATTTCGTGGACCACCCTGATCCTCCTTTTAATCAGTTTCCTGAGATTTATCTCAAAATCTTGGTGGCGACTCCTCGTTCGATCTGGTTTCCGCCGCGAAGGCCGAGACCTCCGCTCACGCGCAGTCCGCGTCGCATTTTTCCAGGTGCGACATTCATCATTAGCTGTTTCTCATTTATATGACATTGATCAACTACAGTAGCATTATGTTGGGAAAGAATTGAGAGGAAATAAGCCACTTTGATTTAAAAACACCAGCCAAGCACAATCAATGCAAATTCAACGAAAATAATGACAGCCTGAAAAGAAACAGAAGAAAAAGAATAAACAATTTACCTATAAACCAAATTTGAATGTACTTCAGAGGGTTTTGTGTTCAGAGTGGATGTTGGCAGAAAAAAATTGTAAAGATTTAATTCCACCAATTATAGGAGTGCTAAAAACAACTTGCTGCTGCATGTGTTGTTTCTATATCTCTGCCAAAGGCCACAAGTGTCCCCATAATTCCTTCTCTAATATTGAGTTCCTCTCTACTTCTAGGTTGCAAATATGGAGTTGTTTTTGGTGCATAAATGAGAACTAGGTTTCTAAATGCTTCTCTCGCTCACATCTTCTATTCTTCTTCTGTAATGTAATACTAATGTGTCCCAAACCAGAATCACAGCAAAGAGTAATAAATAAGACAGCAACAGCAATAAATATGAGAGGAAAATACTTAGGTTTTGATATTAATGTGATGAATAACCGAATCAAATGTACATGGGAACTCTGATTCTGGCCCAAAACCCTATTTCCTCAAAAAGAAGATAAAACACTCTAGCAATACAGATTACAAGCTTCAACATAAGAGTCTCACTCCCATTGGCATTCGAGAGGCCAATCTCTCCTTACTATTCCACTCTCATTCTCCTCGGCCTTCCCTTCCTAAACAAAAGACTACTAATACCTTCAGTGGTTGACACATAGCCCATACTATCCAAAAGATCTCAATCATTACAAAAGATCACAAAATACTGTTCTTTATAGCTATGGACTGAAGGGTAAACTTTTGGACTAGTTCAAGTATTTCCACTAGAGTTATTCTTCCCCTTTGACTTCCTCTGATATGTCTTAGGAAAATAACGGGCCCTATCATCACCCTCCCTTAAAAGCTCCATCTTGTCCTCAAGGGGAAAAGTTGGAAACTGTTTGCAAATTGCTTCTGCACATTCCCAAGAGTTCTCAAATTCAGGTAAGCCTTGCCATTTAACCAACACTTCTCGCTATTCATTCATAAGCCGGCGCACGTTTCTAATATCTTGAGGCTGCACTTGTAATTCAAACTTAATAGAAAGCATCGGAGGGATGGTAGGCTGTGCCACAGCAGCTGAAACTGTTTGTTTGAGCTGAGAAACATGAAATACGGGGTGAATGCGGGCGGTGGTTGGAAGTTCCAGCTTGTAGGCCATTGTTTCGATCTTCTTAAGAACCTTGAAAGGTCCATAAAAACGCGGGCTGAGCTTCTCATTGCTCCTCTTGGCTAAGGTTTTTAGTCGATAAAGGCGAAGCTTCACATAAACAAAGTCCCTAATCTCAAATTGCACGTCCCGGCGATGCTTATCAGCTTGCACCTTCATTTTACTTTGAGCCTTAGCTAAATTGTCCCGTAATTGTTCAATGATCTGATTTCGAGCTTGAATCTGTTCATTCACATCTTCCACAATTGAAGGGTTTGCAACTAAATTTTAGAAATGTAGGTGGATCCTGGCCATATACCACCTTGAAAGGTGTCATGCCAGCCGCACTGTGGAATGAACTATTGTACCAATATTCAGCCCAAGACAACTATTTAGCCCATTGAGTTGGTTTTTCATTAGCAAAACAACGCAAGTAAGTCTCCAAACTCCTATTTAACACTTCCGTTTGTCCATCCGTTTCCGGATGATACGATGAGCTAAGGCAAAGTTGGGTTCCAGCTTGCTTGAACAATTCTTGCCAAAATTGGCTAATGAAAATTCTGTCTCGGTCTGAAACTATGGTTTTAGGGAAACCATGCAACTTCACAACCTCATTCACAAACTTTTCAGCAACATCCTTTGCAGAAAAAGGGTGGGCAAGAGTGAAAAAATGAGCATATTTGGAGAGTCTATCCACTACCACTAGAATGGTGTTGTACCTTTTTGATTTAGGAAGCCCGGTAATGAAATTCATGCTAATGTCTTCCCAAATGTTTTGAGGGATGGTCAACGGCTGTAACAGACCAGCAGGAGTTAAAGCTTGATATTTATTCTTTTAACAGATCTCACAACTCGCCACATATTGCTGAACATCCCTTTTAATTCCCTCCCAATACACCACATTGGATAGCCTCTTGTAGGTGCGTAAGTAGCCCAAATGCCCCCTGTCGGAGAATCATGATATTCCTTCAATAACAAGGGAATTCTGGTGGATTTTTTTGGTAAGACTAACCTCTCTTTATAGTGTAGGCAGCCATGAACTAAGCTGTACCCTTCCACCCCAGTTTTATCAGTTAGGAGTTGCTGTAGAATTTTGCTCAGTTTTGGGTCTGCTTGCACCTCCTTCTCCCATTCTTCCACATCATTACATTGCCATAATGAGAATCCCATTAGTTCCAGTGATTCTTCTCTTCTGGATAAAGCATCAGCAACCCTATTCTCTTTTCCGGGCTTGTAAATAATCTCAAACTTGAAGCCCATTAATTTTGACGCCCATTTCTGCTGGTTTTCATCAACCACCCTCTGCTCCAGCAAATATTTCAGTGCCTTTTGATCTGTATGGATGATAAATTTATGCCTCTAAAGGTAATGGCGCCATTTTTTAACTGCCATAACAATAGCCATGAGCTTTCTTTCATAAATGGAGCATTGTTGGGCTCAATGTGAGAGCTTTTGGCTAAAATATGCCACTGGTCTGCCTTGTTGCATCAAAATTGCCCCTATTTCGGTACTAGATGCATCAGTCTCAAGCTCAAAAGGAATGGTAAAATCGGGCATTGCGAGCACTGGCATTGAAGTCATGGCAGTTTTGAGTTGTTCAAATGCCTTTTCCGCTTCCACTGACCACTTGAAAGAATCCTTTTTAAGTAAATCAGTAAGGGGGCTAGTAATCTTCCCATAGTTCTTGACAAATCGACGATAGTACCCGGTCAGTCCAAGGAAACCCCTCAAGGGCTTCACATTCTCAGGCTTTGGCCACTTCACCATCCTCTCTATCTCAACGGGATCAGCTTGAACTCCTTCTCTTGATATCAGATGCCCTAAGTATTCAATCTTTGGTTGTATGAAACTACATTTCTTCAAATTAATCACAAGCTGATTTTCCTTTAGGATAGCAAATACAGTCTCCAAATGCTTTAAATGAGTGGTTAAGTCATCACTATATATGAGAATATCATCAAAAAATACCAATACAAACTTGCGTAAATACTCCCTGAATACCTCATTCATCAAGGATTGGAAGGTTGAGGGAGCGTTGGTTAATCCAAAGGGCATCACTTTTAACTCATAATGTCCTTCATGTGTTCTGAATGCTGTTTTGTGTTCATCCCCAACCTTAATCCGAATTTAGTGGTACCCAGACTTCAAATCCAGCTTGGAGAAAATTTTGGCTCCCTTCAATTCATCCAATAGTTCATCTATGGCTGGAATAGGAAATTTATCCGGGATTGTAATTTTGTTTAAGGCCCTATAATCAACACAAAACCTCCAACTTCCATCTTTCTTCCTGACCAACAACACTGGACTTGAGTAGGGGTTGTTGCTTGGCTGAATAATTCCAGCCTGTAACATGTCCTTCACCAAACCTTCTATTTCGTTTTTCTGCATATGGGGGTATCGATAGGGCCTTATGTTTGGTGGCTGCTCTCCAGGTTTAATAAGAATAGCATGATCTTGTGAACGGGTTGGAGGTAGGCCTTCAAGAACTTGGTAGATAGTAGGGTATCTCTCCAATAACTCCTGAATTTCAGGAGAAAAAATGAAAGTACTTTCATGCTGCCCGTGAGCCCACTATATTCAATTAGAAACCCCTCTCCTTTCTTTCCTACAAAGCGAATTAGTGACCTGAAAGTAGCCTGAGCCCGAGTGAAAGATGGATCACCCTGTAAGCAAATTCTCTTTTCTTTCTTGCCAATCTTCATTGTTAACTCGCTCCAATTGACCTTCACATCCCCCAGGGATTTCAACCACTCCATTCCCAAGACTACATCAACCCCTTTCACCGTGAAAGGATAGAAGGTTTGAATGATTTGATACCCCTGGACACTAAAACAGAGGTCCTTACACCTTTTCCTCCCTTTTACAACAAACCCATCACCCACTGTAACTGTATATTCAGAAATCTCATCAAAAGGTAATTTCAATTTACTCTGCAGATTTTCAGCGATGAAGTTATGGGTAGCGCCACTGTCAATCAGAATTATCACTTCAGTGCCTCCGATCCTCCCTTTAACCTTCATAGTGTGATTATCGCCGAATCCACCCATGGAATTGAGAGATAATTCCATCTGTGCCCCTTCATCAGCATTTTCAAATTCCCCTCCTTCAAGTTCAGCCTCTGCATCATCTTCCTCTCTCTTTTTTCGCTCCCATCTCCATTATTAGTACCTAAAGGTTCTTGTTTTTGCACTAGTGGGTCGGGCTGTATTTATCTCCACACTTGAAACACAGTCCTAATTCACGTCGCCTTGTAATCTCAGCGTCTGAGAGTCGTCGGAGTTTCCCGTCCTCTTCGTCGACGATCCCCAATTCGAAATGCTCGCAGCCTTGGAATGCTCTGTTTTTGTATCCGTTTTCTTCAAATTTTCGGCAGCTGACGACGATGTAGTATGCGTGTTGCAATTCCCTTCAGTCACGTGCGCAACTCGTGTGGAATAAATGGGTTGCAGCGTTTCGAGTTTGGGCCCAAACTGAGGACATTGGGCTCGGGTGATCCTGGTTTCTCTGCAATCTCCAAGTATCCGATTCCTCTCCTCTATACACACCGCCATCTCTATCAGCTCTCACAATGTCGGAGTTTTCGTTAGCTTCAACTCAGCTCTGATCTTTGGTTTTAACCCAGAACGGAACGCGCCGATCAAGCATTCTTCAGAGGCCTCCTTCAGTGGCGTAGACAAGAGCTCGAATTCTTCAACAAATTCCAACACTGTCCTGTCCTGTTTGGATGTGAACAGTCGCTCATATTCCCCCCTGGCTGAGAGGAGTGAAACCTGCGTAGTGGCTCACTCTTGAACTCCGTCCAGTGACTCAGGAGTATCCTGGTCTCCAGCCATTAGTACCAATTTAATGCCTTATCCTCAAGACATACCACCACAGCCTCAAGCTTATCTCGTTCTGCAATGGAGTTAACATGGAAATATCTCTCCACCCGAAAAAGCCATCCCAACGGGTCCTCGCCTGAAAAAATAGGTAATTCTAACTTTCTATATTTGCTTCCGTCTGTATCACCGCCTGGGTTGCTCACCGAAACCTCCTCATGACCTTCCTGTTCGTTTGCACGTGGCCTGGTTATCTTCTTCTCTATTTGCACCAGGGCATTATTAATAGTCTTCAATGTTTCTTTAATACCGTTTACATCTCGGGTCAATACCCCAACCGTCTCCTTTAGTTCTTGTACCTCCAGATCAGCATACTGGACCCTTTCCACCATATCTCCTTACACACCACACCTAGAGATTGTACCTGCTCTGATACCAAATAATGTGTACCAAACTAGAATCACAGCAAAGAGTAATAAATAAGACAGCAACAACAATAAATATGAGAGGAAAATACTTAGGTTTTGATATTAATGTGATGAATAACCAAATCAAATGTACATGGAAACTCTGATTCTAGCCCAAAACCCTATTTCCTCAAAAAGAAGATAAAACACTCTAGCAATACAGATTACAAGCTTCAACATAAGAGTCTCACTCCCATTGGCATTCGAGAGGCCAATCTCTCCTTACTATTCCACTCTCATTCTCCTCGGCCTTCCCTTCCTAAACAAAATACTACTAATACCTTCAGTGGCTGACACATAGCCCATACTACCCAAAAGATCCCAATCATTACAAAAGATCACAAAATATTGTTCCTTAAGACTATGGACTATAGGGTAAACTTCTGGACTAGTTCAAGTATTTTCACTAGAGTTATTCTTCCCCTTTGACTTTCTTTGATATGTCTTAGGAAAATAACGGGCCCTATCAAATACATAAATATTTTCACATTTTCCACTGTGGCGATGGCTGCAAAAAGTAATACTTACAAAACAGTTGTTGAAGGAAAGAAATATTACCTGGGTTCAAGCAGTATGTGGGTGCTTGGCAATCTGTGGTTCTGACAAGACCTATGACTTACACTTCTATTACCGTTCCTTACCAGAAATCCTGGCAGTTGCAGATCCCGCTCTTAAAATGATGAAATCTAGTTGCATCTCTAACTATTATTTCCCTCTCCGTTATAAGGGTCATAAATTTTATTGCAGTGTGGCAGTCAACACAAATTCGAAGATTCTTTGTAACTACTATAGGCCTCCTAGGGTTAATATTAAGAATTCCAAATGCAATGGCTAATTTTTCACTGTGATAAAGGAGATTCTGTTCCTTCTCCTCCTCTTCAACATCATGAAGGGAAGAACTATAATCTGCACAGTATCCAAATTTTTTCATCTGCACCAGAAGTTCCTCCAACTTTCTATTAATGGATGCTGATTGTGGATGGGATTGATCTCCACCAATAAATCCATGGATTACTCCAGAGACCTCAATCCAACTGCATCCTGGACTTTTCTTGTAACCTTGATCCCTTTGTATGATTCTAAGGCGTGCTGCATCATCCCATCTCCCTACAGATGAATATATGTTTGACATAAGGACAAAATTTCCAGTAGATTCAGGTCCCAGCAACTGGATCTTCTCTGATACTTCTTCACCCATTTCAATATTTTTATGGATCCTACATGCAGCAAGCAATGCACCCCAGACACGAACATCAGGTTCAAATGGCATCCTTTGAATGAAGGTATATGCCTCATCCAAATGTCCTGCCCGGGCCAGAAGGTCAACCATGCAGATATAATGTGCCAACCTTGGCTTCATGTCTAAGTCTTGGGTCATGGCATTAAACCAATATTTCCCTTCCATGACAAGTCCTGAATGGCCACAGGCAGATAAAACAGCAAGGAGGGTCACGTCATCTGGCTTTAAACCTGATGCCTGAAATTCATGGAATAATGAAAGTGCTTCTGTGCCTAGCCCATGAATGCCATAACCAATTATCATTGTATTCCATGATACAATATCCTGCCTTGGCATCCTGTCAAATACTTCCCTACTAATATAAATGTTTCCACACTTTGAGTACATGTCAATAATGGCATTACAAATGGAGATGTAAGCTGTGAATCCACAAACAACCGAGTAGCCATGGCAGCAGGTCCCATGTTGTAGTGCTGCTAAATGTGAACAAGCTGGAAGGAGACCTACCATAGTCACCACATCTGGGTCAATGCCAGATAACTGCATCTGGCGAAAAATAAGTAAAGCCTTCTCTGTAGAACCATTTTGGACACATCCAGATATAATAGCACTGTAAGAAACCTTATCCTTTGAGATCATTTCATTAAAAAACCTAATTGCGTCATCCAAAATTCCACATTTTGCATACATAGAAATTAGTGAGTTTCCAACTGTTGCATCTAAATCCAACCCTGATTTCGTTGTATAACAATGCAAGTGTTTTCCCTTAACCAACTCAGTGAGGTTTGCACAAGCTCGTAATATGCTTGCAAGTGTAACAGGTGTAGGGTTCATCTTATTTTTGAATACCATCTCATCGTACAGCACCAATGCCTCCTTCATGGAATCACATGTGGCATATCCTCCAATCATAGCACTCCAGCATATCTCATTTTTTTCACTTATCATATCGAAGATATTCCTTGCATAGGATATGTGACGGCACTTTGAATACATATCCAGAAGTCCAGTTGAAACAACCACATCATTGCTGAAGATCTTCCTAACAGAGTAACCATGGATAGCCTTCCCTTGGCGTAGTGCATTAGCTTGACCAACTGTAGGTAGAACTGCAACGATAGTTGAAGAGTTGGGAATTATTCCTGCTTGCTGCATCTGGACAACTATTTGTATCATTTCATCATAAAGTCCATGAAGTGAGAACCCCGCAATTATGGCATTCCATGCAACAATATCCCTGTGGGACATGCTATTAAACAATCTTTGGGCTTCATCCAAATCCCCACATTTGGCATAGAGGTCAACCAAGGCAGTAGAAATATAAATGTCCGATTCAAGACCCAGTTTCTCTGCATGCTCATGTATTTCTCTCCCAATTTCCATTGCTTGTAGGCCTGAACAGGCTTTGATAACGAAAGGGAACGTGAATTTGGATGGTCTTACTCTCAGTTTCAGCATCTCATAGTACAGATCAATGGCCTTTTCAAATGGTCCATTCCAAGCGTAAGCTCTGATCATCATATTCCACAAAATAACACTCGGCTTTGGAATTTTATCAAACACTTGACGAGCAAGTTCAATCTCATTACATATAATATACAGATGGGTTAGCTTTCCAAGGATAGTGAAATCCTTAATAAAGCCATTGCGTTTAAGGATATGTTCATGTATTTTCTTACCTTCGGAAAGAGATTTGGATTGAATGCAGGCTTCAAGTTGCGTCACAAAATTAGAAGAACAAAGCTTGTCTGAGACAAAGTTCAATCCTTGGATGGCTGTTTGGCCACTCCATTTGTGAGACAACGACTTGGGTCCCTTGTCCTGGATAGAAAGATTACTTAATCCTCGACTAGCAGTGATTGGAAACAAAACCAGGTGACGTTTGAAACATGTTCGCCAAGGCATTTTTACCCCAGTTGAGACTTATATGGATTTCTGGTTTTTATTACTGTATATTCCTTCAAAGAATGAAACTTAGGATTACCAAAGAACCAAAAGAGACACATCCAGAGAGAGCTGCAGAGAAAGCAAAGGAGAAATAATCGTAGACACGCCCGCACAGTCAAGTGCAAACGCACTATACTTGAAAGAAGACTTCCTATAAGCACAGAGAGGGAAGGAGGCAAAGGGAGCTTGTAGTCGCAGGGCTTGACATGGAACTACTGCCATTGCTTTGGTGAATCGGAAACGTTCAAGCGGTTCCTACTCGCCGGCGATTCTACTGGGTCTCCGAATTTCGCCGAGGTCATGAACCTAAGCTGGGCTGTTTTCTAGGCTCGCTTCATTTTGAGGCGAAATGTTTTGGGCTTTAATCTGACCCAAATAAAACCCACAAATAAATTTGTTTTGGGTTTTGAGAAATTTTTCTTCCACATATTAATAATTCAATTACTATTCTTTTTCTGGTAAAATAACTAGAAGTGACTTTATATTTTCTTCTTTAAAAAATATAAATATTTTTAATACAATTTTACTCCAATAAAATAGTTAGTTATTTTTAAACTAATACCATTTTTTTTATATTTATCCTTATTTAATAAGGTATTTCACTATAAAATAAATATAAAGTTATTTATTTGTTATGGGTACTTTTGAAAAAAATATATTAACTATGCTTTGAAATGCTAAAAATCTTATATTTTTTAACATTTAACCCCTCAAATGCAAGAAAGGAGTAAAATAGAAAGGGAGTATATTGTTAAGGAAGAATGTTATATTTTTATTCGATGGAAGATGGATGGCATGATATATTATATCTATGTAAGAATTCTCGAATCAAAATGGAGTGTGAGAAGCTTCTTTTATCAAAATGGTGTAAAAGTTTAAATTGAAACTCTTTTTTTTTAACTAACTAAAGTTAGTGTGAGTGGTAGAGGTTTTCATCATTTAAACAAATGGTTGGAAGTTCTTGAAGAAAATATTCTCTGCTATTACTAGCAAATCTTGCTTCTTATAATTTAAAAAATATTTATTTTTTAGATTCCCTCTCCTTCTTTCTTTATCCCAAATTCATACACACCAAAACAAAGGAAGGCTGAATATAAATCAAACCCCAAATAAATCATGTTGGATCACAACAATAATAGAAAAGTTTAGATGTGCCCAAATCAATGGCCGTTAAAAAAGTGTAACAACGAGAAACTCTTCTTTAATTTTGAAGCACAAGTCAAGTTGGACGAGACATGGTACAATGGGAGGAAAACAAGATTAAAGCATGAAGAAACATTTAGTTAAGAAAAAGAGGAGAATCATCCAATAGGAAAGCGAACTGAGAGAAGTGAGAAAAGTGGGGTGATGCAGCATATTTAGGGATTATTGCTGAGTAATGATTACGTAGAAAGTTCATCCCTTGAAAGCAAAAGCGCACTGCTACTCATCTATCTCATAAAAAGAAAAGGGGAGAGAGAGAGAGAGAACAAAAAGAAAAGTTCACTTCAATTCTATGAATGTCTCCAAGGCTTCACTTCACCTTCACGGTTTTCCCTTTACCATAATACCATTCTTCAATATATCATTTTTTTTTCCTGAATTAAGTTTTAGCATATACATTTCCATCAGTCTATTCTAGAAAATTTTTTTTTTCCAGAAACCAGGAGCTAGGCTCCTTTTTTTTTTAATATAATTGTTATTTAAAAACATATAATGTTGCTCTTAGTGAGGTAGGCTATATATGGCTATTTAGATAAAAAATTTATGAAGTTGAGTTTCAGTTCATGCAAATGTTAAAAAAGAAAAAAAAATTGCTTTGTGAGTTAATTCGAGTCAATTCACCTTAGTCATTTAACAAGTGACATATCATATATGAGTTAATTTATCTTATTGCTCCTTTTATTATATACTCTCTTTGGTCTACAATATGAAACATGAGAACGGTGTTTATAACTTTCAAAAAGGTTGGTTGAAATCTTAATTTTTTTTTAAAAAGGTTATACATTGTTTTAATTATACATTCATTAAAGATCCTATATAAATACCTTAATAATGACAATTAAAATTTTAATGGATCATTTTTTTAAAAAAATAATGAATAAAGCAAGGGTATAGTTGAAAAAATTACAAAAATTACCAAACCCTATATTTTAGACTAAACAAAATTCTAAGAAAATATCCTATATTATGAAGATGAAAGAATAAACATTAATGTGAAACATGACAGCTACTTTCACAAAATTTGATGTAATACTGAGAAAATATAATAGTAAGTTGTAAAATTTTATCCATTTAATTAAAAAATGTTAAATCATAAGGATGGCATTAAAAATGAATAAAATCATTAAAAATAAGAATTGGCCTCTGAAAATGTTGATGTTATGTTGGTGAAAAAAATATTGGTTTTATTGTTGGAATCTCTAAAAGGAAAAGTAAGAAAGGGTTAAGGAGAAGTTGGACAAATTAGGATTTTTTTTTTTTGCTGTTAGGGTTAGTTATTTAGCTTTAGAGTAAATTAGGACTTTGATCTTTCCTCATGTGCTGTCATTTCCATTGGTAACTGATTCCAACATAACTGATCCTTCACCCAATTTTGGAAGTTCATTTCTGGATTAGTGTGATGCGATTATCCCAACAAGAATATCAAATCTTTATTTGCTTTTCTAAAATTTATCAGCATGCATCTGACAAATTGGCATTATTAGTAAAACTAATGCTGGCAAAAAAATGTGGCTTCAATGGCACATGGGGTTTGAGAATGAGTCACATCAATTAGGACTTGTAAGAACTTAGTGTAATTTTTTTTTTTATTTTATACTTTATAGCTTGATTGTTGAGAGCAATGTTTTAAAAACCGCACTAAACAACGAACCGGAAAGATCAGTGGATCACGGGTCTCATGTTTAATTAGTTAGACCGATGGTTGAATAGTGATATAATAATTAATGAAGAATAATATGTATATACATATATATAAAAAACGGGTCAAAATGGTTCAACCATTTCGAGATCTCGGGTTTTTGCTCTGAGTCTTCAAGAACTGCCTAAATCAAAATGGGCCAACTTGGATCAACTGTTAGAAAATGAGCCAAATAGTTGAACTAGATTGTTTTCTTTTTCGAGTGACGATTCAACTGGTCCGACCATCCGGGTCAGTCTGGGCCTTAAATAATGGTTGAGAGGATATGATGGGATTTGTTTCGGTGCTTATCATGCTCAATGCCAAAACATGTCATTTTAGTGTCAATTTTTCCCTTTTCTTTTCTTAAATCACAAAGTTATTATAATAATAATAAATAAATATTATAGAATTATTATTTTAATAAATAAATTTAACTCATTAAAATTTGACTTAAATAGTTCATAATTGTTGTAAAAAAAATTAGAACTATAATTAAAAAGATTTTCATCAATTTTATTGATTTTACATAGTTGTCTATCTATTAGAGGTAAGGTTGTTGTACAAGAAATTTAAAGCCTTAGTTTGCCTAATCCAACCCGATAAGACTCGGCCCCCAAAAAACAGTGAAAAAAAGGACCAAACTAATTGGCCAGACTGAACTATTGGGTAATATTGGGTTCAAGATTGATATTTGAGACTACTTAGTCTAGCTCAATCCATGTGGTTAATTTTTTTTTTAAAAAAATATATGTAATTTATTAGAAAGCATTGCCTCTTCAATGTTTTCTTTATTTTGCTTGACGCTCTCTAATCCTCCTCCTTTGACATCGACTTTTAGGTGCCGCTGCTCTCTAATTGCCTTCAAGCTTTGACCATCCAATGACTGATAATGCTCCACCTCCATTCAAGCTTTGGCTTCCAATAGTTCATAATTGTATTAAAAAAAATTAGAATTGTAATTTAAAATATTTTTGTTAATTTGATTGATTTTGCATAGTTGTTCATATATTAGAGGTATGGCTATAAAAAAATCTAAAGCCTAGTTTGACCAGTCCAACCTAGCATGACCTGGTTTGACTCGGTCCTAAAAAATAGCTGGAAAAGAAGACCAAGCTAATTGTGTCAAATCGAACTAATAGGTAAGACTAGGTTCAAGATTGATATTTGAGACTACTTGGTCTAGCTCTGTTCAGGTGGTTAATTTTTTAAAATATATGTAATTTATTAGAAAGCATTGCCTCTTTAGTGTTTCTTTCATTTTGCTCAACGCTCTCCAATCCTCCTCCTTTGACTTTGACTTTTGGGTGCTGTTGCTCTTCGATCATCTTCAAGCTTTGGTCGTCCAATGACTGAAATGCTCCACCTCCATTCAAGCTTTAGCCATCGCTCCTCTCCACTCTCACTTCGACATCGGCACATTTTTGCAACCCTTCATTGTTGCTACACTCCATCAACCATTCCTAGATTTTTTTCTCTCCCCCGTCGCATCTTTGGCACTGTTCTCCTCTTCCTAGATCTACAACTTCTCAAACTTTTTGTATTTATTTATGGTGGTGGATATTTTTTTTTTCACCGTGCTCAATCTAGAGCTTCTCATTATTCTATTTTCTTTTTAACTTATAGTTCTCATTTGATTTATTGGTCAGAAGGTCTTTTTTTTTTATTTTTGGTTCTTGGCTTCTTGCCAAGCAGATTTGGTTATTAGATTTCAATTGAAAGGAGAGAGAAGGAAGAAATCATGAAGAAGGAGAGTGATATTATTGGTGGGGATGAGGTGCAATGAGTGGGATGAAGGAGTTGCTGGCCAACAAAATTGGTGAATGGTCCAGTAAATAGAGTCGGTTATTCGGGCAGGCTGAATTTATTTGGGTCGGGCTTATTTTGATCGGATTTAAAGTATCCTGCTCTCTTAAAAAAGCTTATATAGTCAAACTCAACCTTACTTTTTTTTGAATGGTTTGGGCTAACCCGTCAAGCTTGGACAAAATTACAAATTTTATATACATATAGAGTTATAAATTTCAATGGTCAGGCTCAATTCGAACAAGGCTTATTCAGGTCGGGTTTGAAGTATCCTACTCTCTTAAAAAAACTCATTTAGTTAAGCTTGATCTTAATTTTTTTAGGGCAAGTTCGAGCTGACCCGTCGGGTTTAGCTTGAATTATTGGCTCTACCAATAACCCAATAGACCAAGTCCAACCTGATCTTGGTTTCAAGTTTTATCAGACTGGACTAGGCCTCATACCAAAATATCTAACTCGAAAGTCTTTCACACCAGACCTCGGGTTGATGCTTAACTTGGTCTAGCCTGATCTTTGTGTAGCCTTAATCAGAGTTAATATCATTCAAAGTATGATTGGTTATAGATATAGGCACTTCTCCTGCCATGAATTCAAATATTAATTTGTCACTTCATAAGAAACTAACTCATTTTGATGGAACCAACTCATGTTCTTAACTATTTAGGCAACAGCTATTCAAGTCAAAATTTATAACTAAATTGTTCAAGTCAAATTTAACAAGTTAAATTTATTTATTTATTAAATATTAAAATAAAATTTTTATAATATTTATTTATTATTATAAAAATAACTCTATGGTTTAAAAAAAGAAAAAGAAAAAAAAATTAACACTAAATGACCATTGTATGGAAACCTGGGTTGAACCGGTCAGTTTAATCTGTGAACTAGTGACCTGGTCTCTTTTTTGGTTTGAGTTTTCATCTAAACCAATCAACCACTAACTCAGTGTGACCCAGCTGGCCCAGGGTCAACTCGAGATAACCCGGCTAACTTGATAATCGGGTTGCTGGGTCAATTGGATCACTTTTTTATTTTTTTTATTTTTTTAAATTGTAAAAACTAAATAAACAATAAAAAATTCAGCTTGAAAATTAAAAAAGCGAGGCAATGGAGGGTAATGCAATTAAACAAGATTTTATTGTCTGTAGTTTAAATTTCGAATAAAGGGCTTTAATTGTAAGTTCAAACTTAAAATATACAGTATTCTTTTAAGTTAATTGTGCCTTAATTGTTTTAATCTTTTATTATTTGCTGTTGTTTATTTGTCTGATTGTTGCTTAGCATTTATGAATTATAACTATCATTGTTGATGATTTTAGTGTTAGTGATGATTAATTTTGGACTTTTTAATGATTGAAGAGCTATAAATTGTAATTGTAAGAATGAATATTTAAAAAGTTATATTTTATTATTGTTAGACTTTTAGGTGGTTGTAATTTTATAATCATTGTTGTATTTGTATCTTGTATTAGAGATTAATTTTAGATTTGGTTGAATATTTTCATAATTAATGTCTTTTTATTTAAATTGTATTATTTTAATCATGATCGGTTTGCTTTCTAGGTTGACCCCTGATTCAACCCAAGTTGAATCACTAACCTGTAACTTGTTGGCTCAACCAGTTTAATGACTGGTTCATTTTTCAGTCCCTTGAAAATGACAGTGTTTTTGCGCTAAGCACCAAAACCGGGTTTGGACACAATGATATAACTGACCCCTTTTAATAGCTTATGGGATAAAGCTTGTTATTGTATCTTATATATTAACAAGTTTAACAAACATAAATGTAAATTATATAGCTCAAGTGAGTTAGGTTTCAATAACTCCCTAGGGCCAATATATGCCTCTAAGTTTAAAGAGTGCTTATAGAGATACTTACAAATAATATATTAACAAGATCCTCACATTGATAAAGAGATTTAATTGTACAATCTTGTGAGTTATAAACCAAATTTTTACCAACTTGACCAATTTTTGTTGACATCTTTCAAGAATTTTATCTAGCCTCCTGCATGGCTTCTTCTTCTTCTTATTTTTTTGGAAAATGACATCATTAAAGAAATAGAACGGCCTATTACTTAAAATAAATATGAAACGGAAAGCAGTGGTTATACACACACACACATTTGTGCGCGCTAGACTTGCATTTATAATTAAATGGAGATGCATATATAGAAGTATTGGCAATTTTTTTAAAAAAAAGTGCATAAAAGGCTTGTATCAAACGTTATGCCAGAATCTGTAAATCTGTAAAAGAAAAAGAAAGAAGATTAAAAACTCAAAGATAAGGAACTTTGGTTCCTTTATTTTTGTCTCTTGTATGTATAAATAATGGTGTTCGGGATGACTGAAGAGTCTTCCATCTACAACAAGAAGAAGAGGAAAAAAGAAGAGGCAGGCAAAGACTACATGGCAAGGGTCGGGTTACCACCGGGTTTTCGGTTCCATCCCACGGATGAAGAGCTTGTCAATTATTATCTCAAGAGGAAGATCAATGGCCAAGAAATTGAACTTGACATCATTCCTGAGATTGATCTCTACAAATGTGAACCTTGGGAACTTGCAGGTTTGTTCTTCTCTCTCAAGTCTCGTAACTTAAGGCATCCCTATGTCATTTAGTATTTGCTCCTTTAACTCATCTTCATCATATTTTGGTGACACCTTTGTGTTTGTTTATTCTACTTAATATATTGAAAATTTTATTCTTAAAAAAGACTTAGTTTTCTTTCCTGCATTGGCTTGCACTTTCACATTTGTCAGTCTTACATAAAAATACACATTCAAGCACAACGTTGTGCCTTCAATGCCATGCAATAAAGTGTACGCCATTACCAGCACTCAAAGCAGAGTGTGTGTGTGTGTGTGGATTCAGTGAATGCCGTACATGTGTTCTGATGTGAAATGTGAAGCATACTGAAGTGAGTTTGATGCATGTTTTAATAATGTGTACCAAAAGATAAGGAAAGTTCTTCAGTTGGCTGATTTTGGTGGGACATTTTGTTGCCATGGTGATGATGATGATGGTGTGGCAGACAAGTCATTTCTGCCAAGTAGAGATCCAGAGTGGTACTTTTTTGGACCCAGAGACAGGAAATACCCTAACGGTTTCAGAACTAACAGAGCCACTAGAGCTGGGTACTGGAAGTCCACAGGCAAAGACAGAAGGGTCAGTTCCCAAAACAGACCCATTGGCATGAAGAAAACTCTTGTTTACTACAAAGGCAGAGCCCCTCAAGGCATCAGAACTGACTGGGTCATGCATGAGTACCGCCTCGACGACAAAGAATCTGAGGACATCTCCGGGATACAGGTAAATAATCTTCTCCAACATCTTTGTCATCAAGTTCTCTGATAACACGAAAATTAACCATGTAAAATGAGTTAATCCTAGTGCTTTTATGAAAAACATAATAGTAAATATCCTAAAATGTGTAAAGCAGTTATGTTCATCAGTTTCATAACTTGAGTTATCGCAGTTTCATAACTTGCATGGAGAAGCTGAGAGGAGAGAGGGGCAGGGGATGGATTTTAGTGTGGGAGATTCCAAAAGCATTAGAAAAAGTATATTGCATGAGTCACATCTCAGAAAAGCAGATGTTTTCGTCTTCAAAACAAGTCCTTGTTGGTGCCCCCACAGGCCCCATATGACAACTTTCAGAACTTCCCTTTGCCTGTGTATACACTTGTCATCACCACATATTTGACCTGAAAAAAACACAAAAGCATGAAGTTCCATGCTTAAGACAGTCACAAAAGCATTTTTCCTTCATTATTTTCACCACCCTTTTACATCAAAGACAAGAAAGAAATCAATAGCTTCAGTTCCCTAGTGTATCTCCTTCACTAATCCAGAGTCACCCACACAGTCACAGAAACTAGACCTTGAAGTTGCAGAAAAACAATATGCATTACCATATTAGCTGTTACTTGTGTGATGACCGTTGAGAACTGTAGGGAAACGTGGGATCTGCATGATATGCATGAAAAAGCCTGTCCTTTTAAAGAAGTTTATTATTTCTTTCCTCTTTTCTCTCACACCTAACTTTAGACTCAGAAAAATCAATAAACTATACTAGTGATCAATAATGATGTGAATATGTCAAAGAGTATTGCTACGTGAGATCTGGCCTCTAACACGTTTACGTGTATCTTGAGGGATAATTTGGTACCACCCTAAAAGTCTCTCCTTTATAATTGTTTATTGGAGAAGTATAAATAAACAAATGGTTGATATATTCGTTGCTTGCTTTCCTCGAATACCTCTTAACTGACAGTACCTTGTCCTTTGTTGTTATTTAATGAGACAAGTAGTTACTACGCATGGTATAATGATAAAGCTTTTGATTAGTTTACAAGATACGTTATTTAAAACTTAAATAAATGTAAATGAGACAAAAGCTGCCTTCTTAAACTCCATATAATTTTGTCTTTATTACTGTATTTGATATTCATCCAGCCTTCATGATCTAGGATTACAGATTCTAGGACCATTTGAAGGCTTATGCAATTCATAAATAGCTGCTTCTCCATCACTTTCATTCTGTGTCGGCCACTTTTTACTTTATTCCCAAACACCAAGATAAACCAATAGATACTGCCAGAAAGGGAGAAATTAAACAGAAAAAGAAAATTCAAAAGATATTAATCAACTTGTGCAAAACCTCATGATTAAGCTTAGGGAGATTCAACAGCCTATCATATACAATTCTCCTTTCACACCCTTTTATTAATCATGAGAATGTCTTAAAGCTTATGCTCACAATCACGAGTCCAACTACTGCAAAAAACAAAGGAAACATTGACCAAGACTTGTAACTCTTTGAATGTTAGCTTCCACCAAACAGGACATTTTTTCCTTTATAGGGTAACATATTTTTGTATATCTGATTAGGCCTCAATTTTTGACTACTCTGTTTTGACTTTTTCAGCATGAGCAAACAAAAAGCAGCTTCAGGGAAAGATTTGAAATTGGATACACCCACTAACCATTTTCCACTCTTATTCTTTCTTAGCTGTAAAGTTTGTTTATTACTGCATAAAAGAAGAGTAACCAAGAGGATAACTTATCATTTTTATCCACAAAAAACTTCTCGTGCCATCAGATTAGCCTCTGAGAGAAAATGACTATTTTGGTCCTTGATTTGAATGGTTATATTATATGGATGCTTCACAACAATGTGTGTGTGTGTGTGTGTTTTAGAGGGACTAAAATAGAAGTTTATTCGTGCTAACAAAAGTCCACATCAAGGTATCTTAGTACTTAACAGTCATTTGTTTGGTAACCTTGCAGGATACTTATGCATTGTGCCGTGTATTCAAGAAAAATGGAATCTGCTCTGAAATTGAAGATCAAGGGCAGAGTAGTTTAACACTAGTTGAGAGCTCACAAACCATAAATATTAATAATGAAAGTGAAACCATGTCTCCAGACCCAGCTGGGGCATCTTCTTCATGCTTGGAAGAGGAAGACAAAGATGATTCATGGATGCAGTTCATTACAGATGACGCATGGTATCCTTCTAATACAGCCATGGCAGGTTGTGAAGAAGTTTCTCATTTTACATTCACAAACTGATGTGCCAGTGACCAGTGGCAGGCCAGATAGGTGGTGGGGAATAACTTGGGCTGAATTCATGAAACAAAAGACACATACAACTGTTTGCAAGATTCCTTCTGCTTCTTCTTTTGTATATTAGTATCATAGTATGCTTCATTGATCAAGATGGTTTGATTTTTTTTCTAATATTATTATAACGGTCAAAGTATATCTTGGAGTTTTGGGTGATAATCCTCATTAAGGGTGGCTAAACCCAGATTGATGGTTTGGTGTAAGGTCTGGAAAAATTTTATGGATTGATCAGGGTTGTTATTACATATGGAATAAAGAAAAATACCAGGATATTTGTTAGCCTTATTATTGAATATTTTTTTGCTATTTTTAAGAGTAACTTAAGTGAAAGGCAATTGAAATATTCTGAACATGTCTTTTAAGTTTAAGTATTTTATTTAGGACTTCAACACCAAAACCTAATATGTAGTTCAAAAACGGTTTTCTTTAGATGAGATAATTAGACTACTGGATGGCCGAAGAAACAATTCAAGCCTTGGCCTTATCCCCTTTTTACCCTTTTTCTGCATTCCAAATACATTCCAAGAAAAATGAATTTAAATAGAATGACAAAAAATATCTTAATGAAATATTCTTTTCCTTCACCTTTTATCCCATTGTTATCAATCTAACCAAACTCCAAAAATAAATTTAGTCTACAAAAGAAACTTTTCAGTGAAACTTACCCATAACACATCAACATGTTTATTTACGACTAACTAATCAACCTATCTTTTGATGCTGGGACTAAATAGGAATATTTGTGTTTTATTGGTCCTGGGACTTGATAAACAACAACATTGAGACCCCATAAAATTAAAAAAAAAAAATTGCACACATAGAGAGCCACCTCAACAATCACTTAGCTTTGCAAAGTGACAGTTCCAGATTGAAGCAGCACAGAGAACATGTGGTGGAAACTCTCTGTTCTCTCTCCTTATATGGGAAGCACTTTCGAATTATAATCACACTTTCCATTGCTCAAATTGCTCAGAGCTTAACATGAAAGAACTTGCATTTCTGTGTCCCCCACCTCCAAATTCCTAATAAAAGACCAAGAAACGAAATAAATATAGATCCCTTGTTTACAAGTAGCACATAAAATGCAATGAGCAATAATGATATAGGAGAAACCTGAGAGATGGGAGTTGTATCTTCATTGCCCAAACTCCTCAAACTTATTTTCAGCATATTGTCATTTCCAAGCTCTGGTACTTTATATACAACAGCTCCAATAGCCCTACGAGAGAAATGGATGCATCACAAATCTGTCATCTCAATGAGACTATTAACTTCATGGAATAAATTTTTGTTTATCAATGCATGCTTGCTCAGGAGAGAGCAAGAGTCCCTATTTCTGGGAATTTGGAAGTTTATTTGCACAGTTGATTCTAAACTGAGTCATACTCCAATAAGAAAATCAGCAGTTTACAATCACATTACTGTTGTACTCCTAACATCTGAGGCTCTGGCTAACGCAATTATGTTTATTTGGATTTGGAATTTTTACTTCATGGTTACCATGTGCTCTTTCTTGATTTTTCTCATCATTACCCTTTTTTCTTCCCCTTCACCGAAAAAAGGGGAAAAAACAAAAATTCATACTAAATTCCCTTCTGAACAAAAGCCTGATGGTATGTATATGTTTCAGTCCTCATACAGTCATTAACAAATATTTCACAACTGATCTTCGTGAGAAAATATGCATCCAATCATATAGATTGTTGCTGTATTGCACAAGAGCCCCCATTACCCAGAGCAATATAACCTAAATCACCAGATTGACTGAGGCATGTCATAGCCAACACGCTATGACAACAAGGATTTTCTGAGCAGAAATACAGATGATAGCAGCAAAACGAAAAATAGTCATTTTTGGATGATGGTTGGAGGTGGATACCCTAATGTTAACTTCGGAATTTATATTGAATGAAATGATACTAACCTCAACTTCAGATTTTGGCTTTTACAAGCTAACTGATTTCCCAATTCACTTCTGAGCTCTGAAAGAGCAGCATCTGCATTTATAGCCTACAAATAACAGAAGCAACTATATTCTCAATCGACCCATACTTAGTAACGCATTAAATAACAAAGGAAAATGCAAAAGTATACAACATTGTACTTGGTAAACTAGATCATAATCAAATTTTAAGTTTCCAATGAACATAGAAGCATGTATTAATGCATCACGTCCTCATGCAATATGAGGATTTAAAATGAAATAAATTGCTAATGTGTGGCTACAATCTGTTAGAAATATAACTACAAGGATCTCCAAAGGAAAGAGAGACGTCAAAAGAAAAATTCAACAATACCAAGCATGAGCCATATGCACCACCGCCGAGTGCAATTCTGTATGACCGGCTGAGACAAGCATCTATTAATTTTTGCTTGCGTGATAAGCTCACCATGCCTTGACTGATTACAGAGTCAACATCCAATAACAACAACTGTCAAGACCCAGAAAATTATCATTTGTTTCAACTATTCCAAAATTCATGTAATCATAGTGAAAAGGTCAAGACAAATAAACTATGTCAGTACATCAGATATTGGCGCCAACAGATCAAAGAGGAAGGAAAATACCGGTGCCACTAATTGTCAACAACAGAATAATCATATTTAAGAAATTATTACACCTAAGCAATACAACTCTCATAAATATTTAAAAAAAAAAATCAGATATGGCAGGATAAAGGGGTGTGCCTCCTTGAAGTTTTAAAAGGTATAGTGTAGGAAGTTAAGCCGGTTATTTATCTCATAAAAATCATACTCTCGTACAACATAAGATTGTAGGCATATTATTTTCAGTTCAAACACAACTTCTGAACTTAAATAATAAGCCAAGTCCAAGTGGCCAATCAGATTGTGTGCAAAGAAAATCGATTTGAACTTTTCTGGAAAGCCATGACCTAGAAGCTAACTCCAGAGGTGGGAGATGTAAGACCCAGGTTCGATATCATGTAGCTGGTATCACAGCATTCCACCACACTTCGTAATTTCATACTTGGGAGGTAATGGAAGGCTATAGTACCGACTAAGACATAAGAGCCACAGTCCAAACGTTTGGAGAGCTAAAAGGGGATCTAAAATTCTAAATCACATACTATAGCCCAACGAGTGTCAGAAGAAAAAAACTGTTCAATTAGATGGTAGCAAACCTAAAATTATCTAAAGTAGATGGAACCAACCAAAGAAGAAGTGCAAAATAAATGTGCAATTCAAAAGCAATCATGCAGACAATCACCTGGTCAAACAAGGAAGGGTTTAAACGGGCGTCAAACTCTATGTCCAAATCTTTCAAACCACTGCTGAAAGCCTTGCTGTTTTGGAGTTTCCATCTCCAAAGGTCTCCATCTTCAATGTAATCATAAAGTTTACGGACACCCTCAAATTGCTTAAGCACTGGTTGATGCTTAGCATCTGCGCGTGAACTAAGAAGCTTCTCTTTAAAGTAATCAAACGCAATAGTTGCCCCACTTCTCTCCATATCAATCACTTTAATCACATTCTCATCAACCAAGCTCTCACTGCCTAAATTCTCAAGCGCAGTCTTGTGATGGTCCAAAATGACACTCTTCATATGAGAAAATATAATAAGTTGATGAAATATACATATCATCCTCCAATAAGCATAAATGAAAGGATGACAAAAACAAAAAGGGAATGGGGGAAAAGTGAAACCTACGCTCCAACTTTGGTGGAGATTTCCTGAACAAATCCAGAGGCCCCACGAAATCCAGAAGGTAAAGATCACTAATTTCATGCAGGGGAAGATCTTCAACTCTGATCATTTAAGTAATGGCATGAACTTAGTATACCCAAGATCGAGAATAAGAATGAGAAGAGAAGAGAAGAGAGGAGAGAGTCCAGGGTCAGCGGGATGAACCTGAGGGGGCGATAGACTGTGTTGGGGAAGAAGAGAGCTGGGAGAGAAGTAGCTTTGAAGTAAAGGTGAGCGGCGAGAGCAGCAAAAGCACCATCAGGACAAGGATAATGATACAGAATTGCTGAAGCTTTCGTTTTTATGCCATTCATCATTTGGATTTTGATTCCGAAACTCAGAGATAGCGCCGCCGTCGCCGCTGTTGCCATTATTAGAACTTCAAATGAAAAATCACTGTCAGCCTCTTTCTATCTTCCAAAGTTAGTTTTTTTTTTTTAATCTAACTTCCAAAATAAATGAATAAAAATTACAAATTTTAAATTATTCAATTTTGACTAGAACTATAAAATAATCTCCAGAAATTTTATTTTTCAGCAATTTATCAATTAATCATATTTAAATTGCAAAAAAAACTTGTAAAATCATTATAGTCTAATAATGCGTTATTATATACTCTTCATGAAAAATTATATGAAAATATAATAAAATGAAATAGAATAACCTTTTTTTGTTATAAAAATAAGAAGAATGTAGAGGTTAGAGATGAGATAAATAAACAAGACAATATTAATAAGAGAGAATTTTTGAATAGGTAATGACCAATATAGATAAGATAATAGCATCTTGAAAGCTTTAGTTTTTATCTCACGCAAGGCTTACTTTGATCAAATCTGTGTTATTGCTTCAAATATATATACACTTTCTTGTGTTAATCTTCCCCAATGGTTATACAATCAGATTGATCCAAAGTTCGTTGATTTTTTTTTTTGGGGAATTTGTGATCAAAAGAAAAACATTCCTCTTGCCAAAATGGATATTCTTTTCAGCCTAACAAAATCTAGAGGCCTTGGTTTAAGGAAAACTAGCCTTGTGAATATTAGTCTTTTAGCTAAATAAATTTGGAAGGTGACGACAACATAGAGAATTCTCTTCTTGGTAATACTTTGAAACTCAAGTATTGCTCAAATATTGTTTCTTGTTTCAAATTACCGTACAATGCTTCATGGTATTGGAAAGGGGTCTAAAGGCTGCAAACATCATTAAAAAAAAAAACATTTCCATTGGAAGGTTGGTAATGAAAAGACATCTCTCTTACTCATTCTCATTAATGGAAACCTATTCAGCCAAATCTTTCAAAGGATTATAACGCTCACAAAGTATTTGATTTATTATCAAAAATCTCAACTCTTGCACTACTTCTTGTTAGAATAGTTTAGACTATCAAAGCTTTGTATGATGAAGGAACTGCTAAGTCCATACTTAGCACTCCAATATCATTTACTGATGGAAAGGATAAACTCATATGGTGTACAGGACATTATTTGCTAAAGAGGACTTCACTAGGCTAGCGCTTGTTACAATAACTAGCTCTTATGTAAATGAATGTATTTAGAATTTTCTTTGAAAATTGCACTTTACTCAAAAGACTATGCTTTTCATTTGGAAAATAATCCACAAGGCTATTCCTACAGTGATGTTTTAAATACTCATCATTTAAATTGCTCTCAACATTATGTTTTTGGCTGTGACACCTAAGAAACTATAAATCATCCTTTTTGTGAATGTCCAATCATTAAAGCTATTTGGTTTGGAACTCTATCTATTAAATATACATCCATTTTAGATATTGGTCTCTCTTAATGAATTTTGAAAGTTTTGAAGATTTTGTATCAAAACTAAGAAACAGATTGGTTAGTAAATATTTTCCTCTTACTTCATAAAATTTGATTGTTTAGGAATCTTTACCTTCATCAAAATATAAAAAGGATGACTGAATCTTTTATTCAAAATTTTAAGCAAGATATACTCTTCATTAGATTTGTAATTAGAAACATGCTAATGGATTAGAAATTTGAAGTTATCATACACAGAATATAGAGTTTGCAAATGATAAGAGGATAAGATCATCATTGCATCAAGAAACCTTATTGTTCAAAGAACATTTCTTTGAATGGCACAAAACTCAGCATCTTGTGTTTTCTGGATTTGATTTGATAGCACATGACATCTTTAGGGCAGTTTGTCTTCAAAGTGTACTCTTTTGGATCCATAGCTTCTAGCAAAATCATCGAGATTCCTTCATCCAGCTTAGTGACTTGGTGCTAAAATTCAACAAAGGAAATTTATTTCGTCCTTTTGGTCACAATACTATTTATCAAGATATAAAGCACATGCTCTAGTATTGTACTCATGTTTCTTTCTAGAAATAATGTTATAGATATACCAACCACAAACTTTCTTATTCTACTTCTGTTTTTACTATTAAGTTTTGAACCTTTGTTTTTGTACTTTCATTTTATTTGTTAATATAATTGCACTTTTATCCACACAAAAAAAGACAATGAAGAATTAGGGGATGAAAATAGAGAGAAATTCCCATTCACTTCAAACATATAATCATTTGGTATATAGCCTATTATTTGTAAGTCACAAGTTCTTAAATTCTATTTCAAGAGTCACATACAAAGAATAAATATATACTCCCTCCGTTAAAAAATATAAAGCATTTTTAATCGAATCTCACCCACAATAAAGTAGTTACCTACTTTACAACTAACCCTATTTTTATATATTTATTCCTATTAAACACCTTACAATAAATATAAAGTTATTATCAATAAGGGCTCTTTTGAAAAAAAGACAATGATTACATATCGAAAAACTAAAAATGCTTTGTATTTTTTAATAGAGGGAGCATAATTGTAGAATATATAATATACTATGTGCTAATCATGGAAAACTCTAAAAAAAAACCATTCATGTTTGAGGTTACCTAATTTTAATTGAAGAACTCCAAAGGACAACCCTTAGAAAGTTATTGACATTCAGACGCTTAATATTATAATATTTATAACACTAGTTTGTTAACATTATGCCACATGAAGCTAGAAGGATTAAAGATATGAATGTTTTTGCCTCTTGTATTTGATGCAATCATCATATAGAAAGTTCTCTTCATATCCTCCAGACTCTGAGGAAATTTAATCTTTATGGATCTCTATTATCAAGCCAAGCCTTCAACCTAAATTTTTTAATTTCAACTTGTGGGATTGGTGTTATTTGAATGTCAATGCAATAATGGGGCAAGAGGAATGATATTGGAAGGAGTTGTTTGTTGTTATCTATAAGCTTCTTTGGAAGCAAAGGAGTGACAAAATATGCAAAAATATTAATATTGTATCCCATCAAATTTACTCTTAAAGCCAAAAGCTATTGTTTTAGGTTACAACGAGGCACATATTAATATGAAACAAGTTAATATTTCAAGGGTTATGAAAGAGGTGGGAAATCCTCATATGATGCAAGAAGGGTGGGTTAATGGTCAAGTGGATGGGGCCTAGCTATTCTCATTTTAATAGTGTCACAAGCTTTGGGGGTGTTATCAAAGATAATTTCAATTCTCTATTGGAAGCTTCTGTGCTTAGAATTAGAGGTGTTCAATTTGGATTCATCCTGATTGGCCTGATATCATTTCGATCATATCAGGATAGGTCTTGTCACAACCTAAAATAATTGAGATGGGACAAAAGAAGGGGTTTGAGACGGGATAGGACACGAGATTACCATCGGGACGTCCCATCTAGTCCCGAATATTATATATATATATATATATTATTTTTTATTTTAAATATATTAATTATATTAATATAATTTATATTTATATTAATTATATTAATTATAATTTTAATATTTGTAATTCTTATTTAAAACTAAAGTTTTTTATATTAATAATTTTAATGACATTGAGTAAACATGGTGATATCTTTATTTATAATATATTAATTATATTAATATAATTTATTCTTATATCTATCTATTTAATAACTTTTATTTATAATGTATTTCTTGCTTTATTTTTAGAAGAGTAATTAGCTTAGTACATCTCCACTAAAGTAAAAGAACAATGATTTGATATTGTACTTAACTTACCTGTTGTTGCTACTTTTATAGTCTAAAAATCACTTGTATTTGCTATTATAATGGGTAGTTATGATTAATGTAATTCAATAATTAACTTTAAATTATTATGATTTATGTACTTGTGTTGTTTTGATTTTAAACTTAATAAATTATATGATTTAAAATTTTAATGAATATTACTATCCAGATCTTTCTCCAATATTATCCAATTTATGGGAACAGCGAGACGTCTCGATCTTGTCTTAGTCCCATCCCAACACCTAACGGGATCAGACAATTTTTGGGACGAGACGGGACATGAGATTAAAATTCAGTCTTAATTTTTTTTTGAGATGGGACACGAGACGGGGGTGTCACGATCCCGTGAATACCCCTACTTAGAATTTAAAAGAAGTCTCTCTCATTACTGTTAGCTAAACTTGGAGTGTATGGTGGAGGTCACAGAAAAGTAGAGCTAGTAAAATCTTGCTAATCAAGTTTATTCGGGTCGAGTTCAATTCGAGTTGGGCTCAATTTAGATTAAGCTTAAAGTATTATACTCTCTTGAAAAAGCTTATACAATCAAGCTCGACCTTAACTTTTTTCGATCGAGTTCGAGCTCAGCTAGAATTTCCAACTTTACATACATGTATAGTCAAAAATTTCAACAGTTGAGCTCAATTCAGGCTGGATTTAAAGAATCATATTCTCTTAAAAAAGCCAATATAATTAAGCTCAATCCTTTTTTTCAGGTGGGTAGCTTGAATCATCGGCTCTACAGAAAAGTGAGCTTGAGAAGTGATTTTTTAAAGGCTCTAAGTCTGATCAGAGATGATACTAGTGATGCATGACAATAGGAATATGATGCTTGAATGCTGCAATATGGTTTGTTGAGATTGGACAGTGGATCTTGGGTTTATTATTTCAAATTGGTTTTTGGTACCATATTCTATTTCAGAATTCCGTTTTCCTTTCTCCCTTTCTTCTTTTTGAATTTTTTCGAGTCCACATGTGCTCAATGCTTTCAATATGGTTTGTTGAGATTGGATAGTGGATATCAAGTTTATTCTAAGAGAAAACAATGTTGAAATGGGTCACTCGACGAAATGGGCTATTAGACTGTCCCTGGTCTTTAATTTTTTCCCCAGAGGATATCAATTCGCTGCCTTTTTTAGTGCCCGTTTGAATTTTAGTTAGATATAATAGATTATGAAAATAATTGATTAAATGATAGATTTTAATCATAATTGATTATGTTATAATGTAATCTGTTTGGATATTGTTTTTCTAAAATTGATTTTAACAGAATTGAAGATGTTTGGATAATTTAATCAAAATTAATTTTTAGTTATATAAATTACTATATAATTTAATTTTTAAATAAAAAATATTAATTTTTTAAAGATAAAAAGTTTAAATTTTATTAAGAAAAAAAAGAAAAAAGAAGAGAGTTTAATTTTATTTTTATTAAATTATGTACTTTCTTTGTAATTTTTTTCTTGGGCCTGTCTTTATAATTTTTTCCAACATTTTTGACAAATTTTTGGCAAAAAGCGAACGGAAGTAGCTTACGAGGAAAACATGCGTATGGGCTCAGAATCGATTTTCATCCTTTTCTGACTGTTTGGATAATTTGCTGAAAAAATTAATTTGGGGAGGGAGAAATCGATTTTTTTCCCTATCCAAACACACACTTAATCTGTAGTTAGTTGTTCTTACTTTCTTTGTTTATAAAATAAAAAAAATTTAATTTTAATACCAATAGAATATTTTGTTTAAGATTTTAGAATGTATAAAATGTTTAATTATATTAATAAAATTTATGTTAAAAATTTGAAATTATTAATTTGTCTCTATAATCTAATTGTCTTCCCTTTCCTCCCACTTTAAAAAATTTTGATGGCTATTTTTATCAATATTTTTTAACAAAATATTAAAATTTAAAACATGAACTATATTAATAAAATAAATATAAATTATATTAATTAATTTATCTCCCATTATATTAAATTATACAATATTCTAATTCATAATTTTTTATTTATATATTTTTGAAATATTATTTATGTCAATGTATATAAGAAAAATGATAATAAAATCTCTCAAATTATATAAATGGTAATGTAGTTTCTCAAAATGTCATAATTTTATTAAAATTTTTAGGAACTTTTGTATTAATAAATTTTGAAATAAAAACATCATTTTACCGTAATTGAAAATAAAAAACCTCAATGGTAACTTTTTTAAAAAAATAATAACTTTTATTTTGTAAATCATAATAATTAAATAAGAAATCATAAATTGTTAAGTGTAATTTTTATTATTAAAAAATATATTTTTAAAATAATAAGTCTCAATTATAACTTTTGCTTAAGGACTAACAAATTTTGTTCTATAAATCATAAAAGTTGAACAAAAAATTTCAATATGTTAATTGTAATTTTTGTTATTAAAAATAAGTTTTCAAAATAACAAGCTTCAATTATAATTTTTATTTAATAAATAACAAATTTTATTCAAATAGTTGCAAAAATTCAAGAAAAAATCATAACTTGTCAATAAAGATAGAATAATCTTTGCAATTTAAAATTTATTAATACAAGAGTCTCTAAGAACTTTATTAAAATTATAATATTTTGAAAGATCAAATTGTCATTTACATAATTCGAGAGATTTAATTGTTATGTTTCCATTTATATATTTAAAATTTAAAAAATTAAATATAAATAATTTTATATAACCAAAGATTTAGAATAAAATAAAAAATTTAAAAATATATGCATAATAGCTATCATTTGAAAATTTAAATGATCGTTAATGTTAATATTAATATTTATATTAAAGAATGATATTTTGACCTAAAATATGTTATTTAAATTTTAATTAATGATTGGATAACTAAAAATACAATTTTAAAAATAGAGAGAATACATGTATTGTGTAAATTTTGATTTTAAGATAGAATTATATAAATCATTATATATATATATATATATAATAGGATTAAAGGCTATGAAAGAATGCCACATATTCATTTTTAAGTTTATTATAATTATGTACTTCGAGATGTCTTTCTTGTGATTTCATGCTCTGAAGTTAAGTTTGGAGTTAAGTTCAGCTTATTATTTTTTAATATATATAAAATATATTATTCAGTTTGGAGTTAGATGTGGGATAACTTATTAATTTTTAGAGAGATATACATATATATAAAAAATTATTTTTTACCTATTTAAAATTTAAATTTCATCATATTTGAATTTAAATTAATATCTAATCTATTTAAAATTTTCATCCACTTTAAAGATATGTCAAAAATTTAAGTTCATATGATTGAGTATATATATGCAAATATATTAGATTTCAAATTTAATGAATAAATGTGAATGCATATGGAAATTATAAAATATAGAAATATATTTATTTTAATCAATGTAAATGGATAAGGATATTATATGAATTTGGATTTTTTATAAAATAAAAAATATATTATATAATTCTAATCAATTTAAATATAAATATTAATTATAATAAATTAAGATTTTTAAATGTTTTATTTATATTATTTATTTTTTTTAGATATTACAATATAGTACTTTTAAATTTAATTATTTTTTAAACAGATTTTCAAAAGTATTTTTAATTTAATTTTTTTATTTTATTTTCAATCGTGAATTTTTGTTTTAAAATTATATTTTTTGAAAAAATTATTTTATTAAGATATATTTTTCATAATTGAGTTTATTTATTTTTATTATATATATAATAGCTTTTTTTCGTTTATATATTTTTATTTTATGTATGCAATATTATATATTTTTTAAAGTCAATAATAACAGTTTTTGGATGTAATTCCATGATTCATATCAAAATAAAAAAATATTTTTGTTTAAATTTTGAATATATTTTAAATTATAACCAATTAATTTCACATCATATTAACAGTTTTAGTTGTAAATACATTTCTATTAAAATATTTTAATATTATGTTTACATTTTGCATGATAGAGAGTTAGAATTTATATAGTTTATATTATATTCTAGGGTTTGTATTATTTTGATTATACTTCAAAGTTTATTATTATCTTTTACATATTTAATTAAGGTATTTTATTATATATATATATATATATATATAGTATGATTATTTTTTAATTCTTAAAAAAATAAAAAAATTGTAGAAGCCTTTGAACTTAGCCCTAAATCCTATCAATAAAGGTCAAATTTTAAAAAAATGCTTATTTCAAGAAAAGTTAGTTTATGAGCTTGAGTCCTTAAAGGCCAAGCTTATAAGAGTTTGACCAATTCATATTAATAACTTCATGTGTATCTCTTACATGATTTTGTGTTTAAGAAGTTAGGCTTTGTTGTTAGTTTGTAAATAGTTTCAAGCTAAATTTTTAAATATTTATAAATAAACTAGAAGGGTGGTCGCAATATATATCTAAATTTACTTTAAAATATAATTTTAAATATTTACATTGATGGATTAACATCTTATTTTATGTAATCAAATTTTATTTTATTTAATTTGAAGATGTATTAACTTGAATTTTAAAGATGGATTTAATTTCAAATCTTGAAATTTAAAGTTACTCATAATAATTATTTATACTAAATATAATTCAAATTTTGAAAGTTATTTTAATTATTTAAATTGATCTCATGTATAAAATTTTTTAGCAAGAGATTGTGAGAAAGTTATTAAATTGACTAAGTAATAATTATTTTAATATGCAGTCATTTGAATGCCACATGTCATTTTGTGTATATTTTAAATTGTGACATATGTTTCTTTTCGAGTACTCTAAATTAATGTATTCCTTTTTTAGATCTATCCAAGTTCAAAACAATATAAGGTTGATAATATTTAATATAATTTCATAGATCTCAAAAAATTCTACTTGAATTTTAAAAGTTCAACAAATATAGTTATGAAGATCTATAATTTAGATAAAATTATCAAATTCAAATCAAATTTTCCTCCCATTTAGATATTATATTAATTACAAATAAGTAATGTTGCCTACTATTTTTTTTTCTCACTTATGAATTTGATTAAGTGTTAAAGGGCAATGTCACTTTAAATGTTAATAAAAATTAACTTTATATGTTAGTTTGAACAAGAAATTATTGTAAAAGATTCAAAAATATAGACAAGGATCAAAAAATACATGAAAGGACCAAGAAAATTTTCTTGGTCTCTTTTCTATAATTTTGAGATAATTTTTACTCAACTAACAATTGAAGTTATCTTACACTGTTTTTAAATATTGAAGGAAGATATTGCATAAAAATTTAATTTAGAATATTATATGCTTTTGGACCTATAGTTCTAGAGAAAATTTATCATTTAACCTTTTAATTAATTTTGTAAATGTAATTGAAGTCTTTTTTACATGACTTATTTATATAAATGTAAGATTTTATTTTAGTGTTCTTTCAATGATTTTGTACTTTAAAAATCAAGTTTGATTGTTAGTTTGTGAATATATTTGAATTCAATTTTTAAGTATTTATGTATACAAAACAAAAGGATGATGGTTACAGTATATCTTCTAAAAATATATTTTTTTATCCATCTTCATCTATATTTAAATCTTTAAAACTCAAATTATTGAGAAATATTGAAATTTGATGAATTTTCATAAAATTCAATATTCTCATAAGGTTAAGATATTGATTGTTTCTAGTATAAAGTTTGAAATCTAAAAATACTCATATTTTCCAATTAAATAATGTTATTTGTATTTTCTTGTTAAAAATAGTATTAATTAGTTTAATGATATTTTTAATTAACTAATCATTTTATTTAATTAATAAATATTGATATTTGAAATTCAAATATGATATCAAAATAAATTAAAAGTGCAAAACGTATCAACCAACTGAATATACAAAAAATTATCTCTAAAATATCTCTTTGATAAAATAACTCTCCCAAACTAATCATAAAGTTTGAGGAGTATTTAAAATTTTGACAATACTCTCATTTGAATAGGATAAGTTAATAATATTAGTCAATATATTTAACTATTTTGGATTGCCAATATAATGTAGTTAATAATAAAAAGACTTTAAGTTCTTAATAAAAAAAGTCTTTAACTTCAAATTTTAAATTTTAAGCTAGATAAATTAAAATTTCAATATATAATGATTAGAAAATATTGTCAATCTTATATATTATAATAATTAAAATAATTTAAAAAGTAGAATACACTGACTTCTCTTTTAATTTACTTTAATTAAATATACATCTTTTTTATTTTTTAAACATATGAAACCTTTTCAAGAATTAATAGTTTTAAAACAAAAACCTCCTTTCTATTTTAAAATTTTCATGTTCATTCACCCAATTATTAATTAATTATTAAGTCATATATTAGATTAAAATAGTCTATTTAAATGTAGATATTATCTAGCAATCATTTAATATATCTAAAAAAAGTTTAATGCGTATATTTTTTAAACATTTTAATCATATTTTAAACTTTTTAGTTTTGAAAACTTATTTATTCAATTATTTTTTTAAATATAAACACACAAGTTGTCTCAAATAATAGTTTAACCATGGATATACAAAAAGCTTAATGAAATAGGGAAGTAATGCATAATGAGAATAAATTAGTTAGTATAATTTATGCTTATTTTTCTTTAAATTTTATTAGTTTGATCACAAAATTTCTAAATCACTTGTTTTAAAATTTTCACATTTAATTATTTAAAGTTCCTTAACTTGAGGAGGGGAGAGAATATAGAAATACATTATAAGGGTAAATTAGTACTTTTAGGTTTTTTAATATAATTAAAATTGAAAAATTAAGGTATTTTAAAATATGTAATTGAATATTCTTAACAGGTCTAAAAATTGGACTACAATGTAGGTTTTAAAATCAAAAGGCAAGTTTGTGTAATTTTAGCAAAATGGAGATTTTACTCTAATTAAAATAAATGGTATTGGCTACCACTTCATTTTAGCTATATACTATAGTAATTAAATAAGGAAAATTAATTTAATTAGGTGTTGGAACAAAATGATAAAGATTGGAAGAAGAAGGAATGAATAATTAAACAATAAAAAATTATAAGCAAGTTAGCTCACAGGTTGGTGAGTCTAGTTAAATGGTGCAAGCCAAAACTAGCCAATATCTAATCGAGCTCTAAATTATACAACCCAACCTATCACTTTTTAGCAAGGTTTGACCAATGAGCTTAACTAATATTATCAGCTCTAATTGAAATTGAGAAAATACTACAATCTAATGGGCAAAGTCTCAAAGATTATGAGCTTATATTTTTACTTGATATATTAAGTTTGGATGCAAGTGGAAACAAATTAATAAGAAACGAACTAAATTATTATAAGCTTGCATTATATGATGAATTGATAAAATTGCTTTAAAACCTAACTTTTGAGAAGAAAGAAAATTTATGATGATATCGTTGAATTTGATGAAGGAGATGTTTTTTTTTCATGTATGGATATGGTGGTGTTGGGAAGACATATGTTTGGAGGACACTTTCTGCTTCATTAAAATCTAGAGGTAAAATAGTTCTCAATATAGCATCAAGCGGGATAGCCTACCCAAAGGACATACAACTTACTCAAATTTTGTATTCCTCTTTCTAGGATTGAAAACACTATATATAGCATGAAACATAGGAGCAATTTGGCTAAATTATTAGTTCATGTATCATTGATCATATGAGATGAGGCTCCAATAGTGCACAAGTTTTGTTTTGAAACTCTTGACAAATGCCTAAAAGATATTTTAAAGTTAAGTAGCCTATTAGCTGGTGATTTTCTTTTTGAAGGAAAAGTTGCTATGTTTGGTGGAGACTTCAAGCCTTTATGTTATTTTAGGTGGGTTAAGAGAAGACATTATTTTTGTAACTATTAACTTTTGTTTTGGGACAATTGTCAACATTTGACACTAACAATAGACATGAGATTTCTAGAAACAAATAATAGAATATCTATTAGTGCTCTCTAGAATTTTGCTGATTGGATTATCTCAATTGGTAATCAAATTACTGCTAGAGCTAATAGAGGATTTATTGATATTAAAATTCTAGAGATAGGGCTATACTGGCTCTTATGTAGGTTGTGATTGAAGAAGTAAACAAGTACATATTATCCTTTCTTCCTGAGAGAAAGTTATACACATGAGCTTTGATAGTGTTATTAAACATGCTAGAAATATAAATTTATTTCATGACCTGCACTCTACACATTTTTTAAATTGAATTATAATGTCAGGCCTCCTAAATTATGAAATAAGGCTTAAAATAGGTGCCCTAATTTTAATGCAAATCGAAATATTGATAAGTTTCTGAGTTGTGCAATAGTACACGTCTTATAGTTACACGAGCTAAAAATCATGTTATTGAAACCCAATAAATGTCTGGATCAACAATGAGAATGAAAGTATGAATACCAGGTATTGCTATGTGTTTATCTGATTTAGGGTTATCATTTATTACGAGAAGGGAATAGTTTCTCATTATGTTAGCCTTTGCATTGCCCATTAATAAGAGCTAGAATTTGATCCCGTGTCATATTGGTTTGTACATAATTCATATGTTTTTCACTAATGACCAATTATATGTTATTGTTTCCCATGTTCAAAGCATGGAGAGTCTAAAAATATTAGTTCCTGATGAAGATAGTCACTATAGAGATATAACTTTTAATGTCGCTTATAAGGATGTCTTCGATAATTTGATTTAAATAATTATAAAATTTTGTTAATTTACCTTCCATCTTATCCATTTACACAATATACATTTAGTTTTTACCATTTTGCTTTACTTTATTATGTATATATTAATGATTATAATTATATAGCTCCACTGTATATACAATGATATATAGATAAAATTTCTTTTACAAATTATTCTTTCGAACCTATTTATAAAAACTGTAGTATAAAACCCATGTATCGCACGGGTACTTTACTAGTTCAAAAAATCTAAGAGATGCTTTTATGATTGAGATAAATTATATATGAGAAGTTAGCATATTTTACTCAATATAATATTATTGTCACTTCATTTTAAATTACTTCATAAAAAAAATGTTGTATATTACCTTTGATCTTAAAAATGATTGGATTTTTTTTTTTAAACTATCTATAGACCCGTATAGAATGACCATTTGTCATTTAAAAGGCTCAAAGTGACAAGGTGGCATTAGTAGATGCTTGGATTCTTCTAGACTTCTAACGTCATACCTTACATTATGGATTTGGATCTCTTAATGATAAATACGTTTGTTTAATTTTTTTAATACGAAACTCCCCCTTAACCTCAGCAATATAAGATCATAATTTGATGGTTAATATCTCTTGATTGAAAGTTTAATTGAGAGGATCCGAGATAATCATGCCCATAACTTTATGTATCATGTCAGCGTTAGAGAAGTGTGTAATAGATAAGCTAATTGATTTGGGCCTAAGTGCCATCTTTTATTTACCATTATCTAATGGTGTGTTTCAATTAATAAAAATTTGGATTTGAATTTGAATTTCATCCAAATCTTTTATTTCAACACACAAAAATTTATGAATTATATTTAATTTAAATTCAAATTTATTTTTTATTTATAATTTTAAATTCACTATATACCTTAATCATTTAAAATTTTAGTCACTTCAAACAAATTTTTTGTTTTTCTATTTTGACTATTGATACCTCTACTACTTTTATATTTTTTCTCATCTTTTATTGATTGAAAAATAAAGATAAATTTATTATTTTCGTTTCGAATCTCAATTCATACATCTTTTTCATTTAAAATTTTTTAAACTACTCAATCAACAAATTTTAAATACAAAATTTCAATTTTTAAAATCAAATTCAAATCTATGAATCAAATATTACCTAAAATTTATCTAAGTGGATGCCACCTATGCTTAGTTTCATGGGCCGAGTAAAACGTAATTTTTTGTAATTTTTGATAAATAATTTGATATTTCAATGGCAAAAAGAAGTTTTTGTTTTATGTATTAAAAAATGATTCTCCCCCAAAATTGTTGACACAAAATATAAAACAGATATTTAAACATGTTAGTTTGTTCAACAAAAAGATATTTAAACATGATAGGAAAACTCTACTTAAAGATGTGAAAAGTCTAGTTATTTTATATTTTTGAGAGTTAATTACCATTACAATTGTCATTCAACAAAATTCCATTCTTTTTAATGTTAACATGAGTGGGAAATGATTAAAGGGTAATTAACCCCAACATTAGGTCCAATAGCACCATAAATTCTGAACTTGTTTATTGTACATATTTTTTTTAACTTTTAAAAATGATATAATTTGGTCATTGTCATTAACAAAAATTAATATCAACCATTAATTCACTAAAAATGATAAAAAAGGACCTCAATAATTACACAAAAGGATAACAAATTACAAACAAAGACTCAAAAAATTATAGAAAAGGACCAATTTTTTGTTTGTTTTATTTCTGTCATTTTATGGTTAATTAATAATTAAAGTTTAACTTTTATTGATGACAGAGGTCAAATTGTACTATTTTCAAAAGTCGAGGAAATAATTTACATAATAAATAAGTTTAGGATTTACAGTGCTACTAGATTTAAAATTTAAAAGATAATTTACTTATTTGTTTATAATTAAAGTGACACTTGTCTATACTTTAAAATGTCCCTTGTTTTAGTTGTAAAATACAACTTCTTTTATGTATAGGTGTGCCAAGAGAGATAGGGAAATAAATAGAACATTGAATTTATCATGATGAATATTTGACTGAAAGTTGTTTCAACAACTTTATTTGTCAATCAAACTAATCTTTTTTATTTTTCTTTATAATATGTGTTTTATTTGAAATTAAAAATTCCTATATTTACCTTGTCATGTTGGAAAAAAATTACAGTCTCATGATTAGTTATCCTAAATATGTGCATATTAGTTGTTATCTTAAATATTTATTGTATTAAATATAATTAATAAATTTCTTAAAGGCGTACACTTCAAGTTCAAGTGGCTAGAAACCTTTATCTACAAACATTCATCATTTAGAGGGTTGGTGTAATGGTTTCAGTGGTGAAACATTTTTTTCTATGTCTAAATCCGCAACATCAGCATTCAACAACTGATTTTGAGGGTCAATTTGGTTTTCTTGTTCTTTTGCCTTCAAAACAAATAATTTTGCAATGTCTATATCTAGAATGTACTTTTATTAAATCCAATAAATTATTTTTTTTCTTGTAAATGGATTTTGGGAATGTAAATTGAAAATCAAACATATGCTAAATTGTTGAGAGTTAAAAATATTAAACTAACCCATTTCATTTCTCTAGTCTCATTAGCTTCGTATTTCTTTTTGTGTATCCATGAGCCTCTCTTTATGTTTGTAATTTAAATTCACTTTTTTTTTGCAATTTAAAATCAAAATATATAGGGCCATCCAGTACCTCCCAAAATTTAAAAATAAATGGGTTCCATTGTTAACCAAATTTCTATAAGCACTTCATATAATCAATTTATATATCATGCTATCCACAATGTTTAACAGAATCATTTTTATATCATCTTAAATTTTATTTTTAAATATACAGAACTGTTTATACTTTCTCAGCATTTCAAATTTTACATTATTTATATTTTTTTACTTTTATTATTCGGCCTATATCATTTTATATTATTGTAAATTTAACATTATTCATATATTTTTTCAACTAATCAACTTTATATATATATATATATTAAAAGTTTCATGTTATAAAATTTATGTCTTTATTAATAATTATATATTTAAAAATACTTTTCGCTGCATAGCATCCAAACAACTTTTAGTTTAATAAATTAATTTTAAAAAAATATAGTCAAATACAAATTTTATTATAATAATTAAATTTTACTAAACTGACTTTTAATCAAATGGGCACTAAATATTCTTAATTCATTAGAGTTAGAAATGGAAATTGGAGATGATACTCCCATGATTTAATTAATTAACTTTTTTATTAAATATTATTTTAGCTTGTTTTTGTCTATGAAAACCAATAGAAGAAAGGACAAAAAGGTTAATATCAATTCATGTTCAAGGCATGGTGTAACATCCTGAATTTTAGGGCCTACCAATTCAAGAATATGCAAGAATTTAAGAAGCTACTAAGCTCAAGTAATGAAGAGTCCCTAAAGTGCTATGAAAGGATAGAATAATTCTTAGGGACTAAGTTATAATTTTAAAGTTTTTTGGGCAAAAGTGTAATATTTTAGAGACCTCAAAGAAGTGTCCAAAATTGACAAAAGAGCAAATTAAATTCCAGAAGTGGCTAGGATAGAAAAAGAAGAAGGAATAAATGAGGCCTAAAAGGATAACAGAGGTATCTAAGATTATTCTTGAAAAATAATCATTAAAACTGTCGGATTAAACATAGATATAGTTATTTGATAATTTTATCTTTATGTCTAAGTCTTATATAGAAAGATCGCAGTTAGATCCTAAGAATCATACTAGATTCAAAAAGGACTCAATGAGATCATAGTTAGATCTTGAGATCACAATTAGATCTCATGGTCATAGCAAACTTAGTAGAAAGTTATTGAGTCACAAAATATATGACAGTTCTCCAAGAAGACGATGGCTTAGGATGAGTTTAAAATATAAAAACCTTTTAAAATTTAGTTAATTATTACAAAGAAAGTATTTTTAACTTTTTCTTAAATATCTTAACTACTATTAAGGCTAAGAGAAAAAAAAAATAAGTAAGAGTAATAACTTATCCAAAGTCAAATAGTAATTATCAATGTTCAAGGCTAATTATATGTACATAATATGATAAGATTATGAAAAACTACATAAAGTTAAAAATGAATAAGATTGAATATTGACCTGAAAATGTCAAGATAAACCAAGGTCAAAAGGTAACTTTTAAAAGTTTGGGTCTTAAAGTGTAATTACATAAAATTACCCAATATTTAGGAAAAGTTTAAGAAAATTAGTATATGAAAAGAGGAAATATTTGGATGAATTATACCAATTTTATTGGTTAGGAATTGCTCAAAAGAATCACTTTACAATTTAAATTGTATTGGATCAAGATAATATATTAATTTTCTATATCTAGAGTTTAATTTATTAAAATCCAATTTGAGCCCAATTGTGAAGAGGGTGTCTCACTTTTGGATCAGATTGGGGGAAGGAAATTCAAATTTTACATAACCACACATTAGTTAACAATATTTTGGAATTAAGGAATGGAAAGTGGTAAGTGAAAATTGTGATTGGTGGATTTGAGAAAATATTACAATTCCATTAACATTTCCAATCAAACACCATAATAACCATTTTATCTTCCTCATTTTCGATCAGACAAAGGAGAGAGAAGAGAGAGAATTTCTAAGCTTCTTCCATGGTGAATGCATGAGAGGTTTAGAGAGAGAAAAGGAAAATCAAGCAAAATTACCATTAAAACCACATTTCTACCTCAAAGTACCTCCATGAAAGTTGTTCTACTCTTCAAGAACAACAGTCCTATGGTTTTAAATTCTTGAGAGGAGGAATTTGGTGTAGTCAAGGCTTGTGGAAGTTGGAGAATCCAAGAAAAAGTTATAGCGAAGGAAAGATGTAAGCACAAACTTTATTTTGAGCTAAGTATATTGGGATTTATTAAGTTTTTATGAAGTTGTGCTCTTGCCCTATTTTGTAATGAGGAGACTTAGGATTTTGATGATATTAAGGTCATGAAAATGATGTTGAAAGGGGTTTAGGCATGATAGAATAAGTGTTTAGCAAGTTTAGTAAAAAATTGAAAGCTTAAATTTAAGGGGGGGTGCTGTCCAATTTCTTCACGGTAAAGCAATGAATTTAATCAAATTTAAGTTCATGAAATATGATTTGAAACCTAGTCTCAAGCCATGAAAAATATGAAGCATGAAAAAGCTTGAAAGCAAGCACAATATAGGGTCTCAAGTGCCTACTATCAAGGATGGTTCAAGAGGAAAGAGGTTGAATTTGTTAAACTTGAGTTCAAAAATGAATTCTTCATGAAAAATTGAGTGGGAAAATAACGGTATAAGAATTTTATGTCAAAGGAAAAATAAAATGAAAAATTAAAATAATGAAAATATGATCTAATTAAATAAAGAGTAAGTTGTCATTTATTGACAATATGATTGTTGGCTCTAACAATTGTTATAAATATTCTATGACAAATATTTAGGGTCAATGAGTGTCATGAAAAAGGAATTGGAGGCTTGGTCATGGGGGATCAAATGGAAGCATGAAAAACAAAGAAGAATAGTAAAGCCAAAAGGTAATAAACTTACCCTTCATTACATGCCTGGTATTTATGCTTGCATGATGATATGTATGATTTGTTTCCTTGATTATATGAATCATGAATCTTTTGAGGTTAAATGATATTGTTTACTATTGAGGTTCTCTTGAATCTCATCCTTAATGATTAACCATGTTAGGTTATAAGCCTCCAAAAAAAGAGCCAAATCAAGAAGCAAAGGTAAGTAAAGTAGGAGATGATTTTCTTATGGCATTACTTTTATAGAACAAGAAATGTATAAATTAGTCCATAAGTTATGTAAATTTATGATGAGACCTTAGTATGTATAAGTGATATGTGGTGTTATATGATGGCCAATTTCAAATCCTAAATTAGCCTTGAAATCATGATTTTAATATGCATGATTGTAACTATCTAGTTTAGGCTATTTTCAAAGAAAGGTTATTGTTTTATTGTATAACTTATACTCATGAGAATTTTTATGACCAAACTAGACACCTGAAGATTTTCAACTAAATCAAATTATTTGGACATGTACAACTTGAATTATGAATTTTTTAAGTTATGGCACAGATTTTGTCAAAGAAACAGAGTAGATTTGAAAAAACAAGTAATCTATAATATTTGAAATAAAAAAGGGTTTAAACTTTATTTTCACCATATAAAGTACTTCAATTTCTTTCAAGAAAATTTTAGATCATTCTCATACAAATTTTATAGATTTAGTTATTAATTTTTAAAATTTAGCAAAAATTCTAAACTTACCAAATGGAGCAGTAGCTCAATGACTAATTTATGAATTTTAATTTATGGGCTTTAATTTTCATTTTGCTTTAACTATATAACTTTTAATTGCATAGGAAAAGTGTTAAAAATTAGGTTTTGACACATGAGAAGGCACAAAATATAATCACCTTTTTTAACAAGAATTTAAATTTTGTCACTTTACAATAAATTAACCCTTTTTGTTAAATGTAATTCCCGTTGTCATTTGATAACTCAAACAGCTAATTCAACTTCAAATATAGTAATTGTAAAATCTAAAAAAAAAAAACAAAAGCCCCATGACAAATTTAAATACAGTAATCATTCAATAAAAAAAGGTCACATCATTAACTACAACATTTTATGTGAAGTCAAAAGCTGTTTCTTTTTTGTTTTTTTTTTTTTAAGGACACCAATCTAGTTAACCTCAAGAACAAAAAGTAAATTTACCCGAAAACACTTTGAAGTGAAATTATTTAACACTAACAGTTATATTATCTTTATATTTACAGAAAAGTTGTGAAAACTTTATGGCTCATGCGCTAACAAGTATCGGCATTAAGCAACAAGTTTAGGTGTGTAATTGATGTTCTATGATGCACAGATGTATATTCCATACGTCAATACCTTTATTTTAAAAAAAAATATAAGATATGATACATAGTGCGCGCGCGTACACACACATATATATTTATAAAAAATTAAAAATCTAATTTCAATTTAAAAAGTATTCAAATTAGTAAATTTCTATTGTTCTTTATTCATTAATTATATTTTTATTCTATTATATCTAATTGTCTACTATTTAGTCTCTGTTAATAGTTTCTACTTAGAGTATATATGCCAAAAGATTATATTCCTACCTTATATAATTAAGAAAGTATAATGTCTATCTTTTTATTATATCTAAAACTTATTTTTAATGAAAAATTTAACCTTTAACCCTGAAAGCAAATCACAAAAATATATTAGGAATAAAAAAAATAATATCACAATTTTTAATAAAATTTAATTTCTTAAAAATAATTTTGAATTATTGGTTTTAAAGTATAAACTAGTAATATAAAATTATCAGATACATATCAAAAATAATTTTTTTAAAATTAAAAAATATTTTGAATCTCTACTAATACATATTAAAAAAGTATTGATATACACTATCAATATGATACTTGAGATAATTTAAAGTATCAGGATTTCATAGAATATTATTCATCAAAACCAACCTAAAATTCTTGGGAACCAACACAAGGACTTAATTTTAGATTGGGATAAAAAACTTTCCTAAAAAACCTTTCCTCTTTAAGAATTACTATTTAAAATTATGTAATTAACCTTACTCTTAAAATGTTCTATGTTAAATTCTGGAACATTAATTACAAATTATTATATACGTAGTAGTAAATTGTGGAAGCAAGCACTACCCCAATTTCATATTGAGTTTTCCAAGGTCGACACAGATATTTGAAAAAGGGAGAATAACAATTAAAAAAATTTATATCAATTAAGAATTTATTATTATCAAAAACTCAAATGAAAAACGAACTCAAATAAATTACTATTAATTTAAAATAAATTATTATAAAATTATCCATTAAAGTTTTAATAATAAGTGATTCTTAATTGATATAAATTTTTTTCTGTAGTCTTTGATTACTATTGTCCTTTTGAAAAATTTGTACCTAGCGTTTCCACTTTTAGCATAAAAATTGGGGGAAAAATCTTTATTTGATACACATGGTTGTAAAATCTCACATTGAGTTTTTAAAAGGAAAATTTGACATTGATACATACAAAGTTGCAATTGATGTTCCTACTTTTAACATAAAAGATTGGAAAGAATTGTTGCAAAAACTTGACACTCACCTTTCACAATTTTGCAACTAATCTTCTAAAATTTCACTTGGAACATTCTGGGAGAAAGATTAATTAGTTAATAATTATGCAATTATATATGAATAGTAAGGATTCAAGGGCTACTATTGGAATTTTGAAATTGTTTGGTCCTAAAATGAAATTAAATTCATATAATGGTCTCAAAGTGTCATTCCCCGAAGTTTAAAACAGACCATCCTCGAAATCCGAACTTTGGGAAGGCTTCGCCGGTTGGGTTCCTAAAGCTCAGTTCTCAGAGAAGAAATGGCAGCCACTGTTGCAGCGACTACTCTAGTAACTTCGTTGCCCGTTTCTTTCAGCAACAAGATTCTGAGAAACACAATTTGTGTGGTTAACATTCGAAGCAAGAGAAATTTCCCTTCCTCATCATCACTCAGAAATGGCTTCTCCTTCGTGTTGGCGTGTCTGCCTCATCCTCCTGCTTCTCAATCTCCAATTTCATCTTCCGATACCAAACCCACTTCTTATCTTTCAACTAAGCTCTACGTCAGTGGTTAGCTTCTTCTCCTCTTCTTATAATTTCAACTTCCTCCTGTTTTAATTTTCTGCGTCGCTCCCTCCTTTGGGTGGTATATATGATGATTATTAACAATACTTTATTGACTCAAATAGGTTACTGGAAAATCTAGAAATTGATTGTTATGTATGGCTTCACTGCCTGGGATTCTTGTTCTTGGAATTGTTGCAAGTGATAGTAGCTTGTAACAGTGGAAGCCTACGGAATTTTCTTTGGTAGCTTAAACCAGAGGCAAGGGTAGGCGTCATGGTCTTTATCTGCAGAATTGAAAAGGTTTTGCCTTTTAGGTTCAAATCCAGAAAGTTTGATCAGTTTAAGCCTTATTAGGTGCAAAATAAGGACTGCATTAAGAGATATGAGATGCCAAAAAGTTACCTGTTACCTGGGCTTTGAACTGTCGCAGTCATACGGTTCAATTATTTTTAACATACGGAACTCAAAAAGAGGTTAAATTCTTAGGCTCAGAGTGGTAGCAATGCCTGTGTTATTTTCTTGGTGGGAGCCAAGAGAGGAAAAGCAACTGAGCTCACAAATCTTCCCAGAGCCAAGAAACAAACTTTGGCGTCAACTTATATGACCCCCTTATCAAAATGTATATCCCTTTTGTGCCTTAACCTCTGAAATGTATTGTAAATCCTACTTTTCTTTCCACTCATTCTTTTTGCTCTTTATAAATCTTAACTTTCATAATCAAGAACCTCATTTCACTTAGCAAAACAATTTCATGAGAGAAAAAGGGTGTACGTTGGGTCCTTTTACTGACAATGTCATGAGCTTTTCATTTGTAATGAACTTGGTGTCGGTTCATATGTCTTGGTTAATCTCTTCTCCATTGGGACATTGGGCATCTTGGCAACAGATTGCATGCATTCCCATAACTTTAGGTGGAAATGCTTGCAACATAGTTAGAATTTTATTTTACATTTTATTGCATGAATTTATAAAATTTTGCAGGTATTCTATTCATGTTTCACCTCATACTAGAATTTCCTGTTCCTTGCAGGGCTATCTTTTCGCACAACTGAAGAGAGCTTGCGAAATGCCTTTAAGAAATTTGGTGAACTTGTGGAAGGTAAGAACTTTTATTTTGTCATGTTCCTCTTTGTCTGATATGTAATATGATCATACCTAAGTGTTCATAATTTGTCATCTCATTCATTTGCTAGTCCTTAATTCCTCCTTTGGCAAAAGAAATTATTTTACAAATCAGTTTGTGTAAATCATTTCTCTTATTAAAGCGTTCACTCAACTATATGAGCAGTCAACCTCGTGATGGATAAAATAGCAAATAGACCAAGAGGATTTGCCTTTCTTCGTTATGCAACTGAAGAGGATTCTCAGAAGGCTATTGATGGAATGCATGGGAAGGTATGCTATTTCCTTTTTCTTATCCTGGCATGTTTGTATGTGGAACATCAGTTACATATGTTGCTAGTCTACGATGTTGAACTTGTACTTTTTTTCGGGCCTAACACTGATGGAACTTTTAAGCTAGTCAAAATACAATAATGATTTTGTGCCAAAAAAAAAAAATACAACAATGATTATGTTTACATTATAAACTAATCATAAAATAATTTTTCTTCGCTATCAAGTGAAAAGTATTGCACAGTTATTCCTAAAGGTGAATGGGTTTTGCTATGTCTTAAGGATACGTTTCTTCAATAAACTTGGAGTTCTGGATGAATTTTTAGGCCGTTGTACTGATTTCTCTACTATCCATTGTTAAAAGATCAATTTTAGATATTAAGGATCTTATTCACTAACCAGATTCGCCTTGATATTAAAAAGGATTTTTTCCCTCTTTCTTTGATTTATTAATAATCATTCCATTTAATGAAAATTAAATTACATTGAAGCTATGTAAGATACTGACAACAAAGGGTTGATGTTGCAGTTCTTGGATGGTAGGGTCATATTTGTGGAAGTCGCAAAACCAAGATCAGAGTTGCGCCAAAGGCTTAACCAAAAACCTAGATAGGAATTAGCATCAAGAGAAATATGCACAATTCAATGAATTCATGTTTACGTCTTATTGTGTTATATGCTGCAGAGCAGAGACACATAATTAACCCTGGGCTAATTCCTCCTACGGTCCTACCTTTTACTTGACGGTAATATATGAGAGATGCCTGCTTGATGAAACTTTGGTACTGAAAAATATTAACTGCTTTCAGCTACCAGCGCAGCTAACATTTATGTTCTTAGACCTGATGCTTGCCTGGTGATTTAGGTATTGCCTGTTTCTATTTATTGTGCTTTCTAGGAAAATATCAGGGAGTTGGTCTAACTTTCCATTTATTAGGAAGGTCAAGTTATTTTCTAATTAAAGATATGATCTTTTAAACTTTAAATAGTAAATGCCTTTTTTTTTGGTAATTTTATAAAGGAATTAGGATTTTTTTTTTCTGGGCCAAAAGGAATTAATAGATTAGGTTAAGAGTAAGTTTGGAAAAATCTTGTAGTGCCAGGGAAGAAGTATAACTTGCTTAAGCTACTTCTCTTCACTAAGGAAGTTGAGCCTCCAACTTTCTGAAAAATTTCAAGCTCTTAGTGAACCAACAAGCGTTATTTATTTTCTTTTTGATAAATTTAACTTCTCTCTCTCCAATCTAGGAACACTTTATTTGAGGACAATGTCCTTTTGGTTCTGCTTCAAGTAGTTCAATCTCGCCGGTATAAATAACTCTCCCATCCTGTTTAATATGTTAACAATGAAGTTACTTTAAGCTCTCCTATATCATATCGAGCCCTGCATGATGAAAGAGTCTCTAATACAGAGTTGTAGCCACTATTTCTCATGAGCATACACATACAGATTTTTTTATTTTGCTGAATTCTTTTAAGCCTTATTATTCTGGTTTCAAGTCAGGAGAGAGAATGAATTTATCAAATACAGTGAGAAGGTTGATTAATGCTGTGGCTTTCTTGCAGCAGTTATCATATAAGTTGTTAGGGATGGTAACAATTATTCTATTGAATTTTGGAACATTTATAATTTGAAACTCATTGATGTTGGAAAAGGATGGACAAAACACCTCAGAAGAGAGAGGGTTCAAACACGAGAATAATGAACGAAGGGGCAATGTTATATATGCGGTCAAAAAATGAGGATACAGAAGAAAATCCTGATATACAAACTGCTCGGTAGATTCTCAAACACATGGTCCTTCGAAATGGATGAGTCAAAAGAACAAATAGCTGATATTTGCGAACTAGGTTGATGTTCCTCGTCCCCATTTCGTTTTTAGCACTTCATTTCAGATCCAATCATCCTGCTACAATGACATGATCATGCCAAAACTAAATATACCAATAGATCAACCGCTTTCTTGTAGACCAGGATCCTGGGCTCCTATAGGTCAAACTACCATCACAAGGGAATGAAAAACATTAAGACTTTCCCTCTCAATTATTGGACTTAACCGTGCTTTCTTGAAGGTTGAAAAATGCTCGAGTAATGTGATTGGCGATTTGGGGTAAAGGAATTGGTAATCAGGTGCATGTCAGCTCCCTGGACCGACAACTTAAATAAGCCTCGCAACAACGTATTTTTCTAACACCACAATGGCTATCTACGAAGTGACCTCCCTACCCAGTGTATCCACAAGAGTCAGTATTCGTTCTTAATCTGAGAAATGAAAAGCAATGCTATGAGCACACTCGAGTTCGTTGCGCCTTCCTCTTTTCCAATCCATCAACAAACGCATTCACATCTCTCTCAGCTAAACATCTTTTATATGGCATGAACCCTCGTGGAGATTTGGAGGAGGTTCTTCCCTGATGGTGGGATGATTGACATTGAGAATCAAAAGCATCCAACTTGTCTCCATTTTCCATTTCACTAACTGATTCAGTGTTATAATCTATACAATGACTTTCCTTCTCAATCACTCTCTCTTTGAGGGAGGTATGATGAGGTGCAAGATTAAAAATTTTGTTTCGCAGCCCAAGGTCGAAGTCTGGAAGACTTTGGTGTAAGTTCCAGCTTGGTAAAGAATCATCAAATCCTGACTCAACAGAGCAAGTGTTTTCCTTACATATAACTGACTGAATTCTGTCCTCATCTATATTCACTGACGTCTGATTATTTGTCAAGGAGACAGTTCTTCCAAAAAGTTTAATGCTTGTGACCTGTGGCATTTTGGTATCATCTTCAGTAGAATTCTCGTTTTTCTCTGAAGTCAACTCAACCTTCTGAAATGACAGTGGAATTTCAAGTCAGTGAATAGAATTTCGTAAACTTTCATTCCATGACATAAGCTATGTAGAATAGGATAACATAAAGCTTATCATACCAGGGAGAGATCTTTCTTCAAATCAGCAATTGAAGGGACAGAAGCTAAATATCCCGTCTGTTCCTCAGACGAAATGGACGTAATACAATCATTTTCCTTTCCGACTGGAGATAAGTGGATCGAGTGGATGTCAGTAGTGCAAGAATTAGGGGAAGGACATCTATTCGTCTGTTCAGAGAATGCTGATCCGAATGCTTCTGAACCAAATGCAGATAACACTGAAGTTGGAGATTGGGTGTCTTTCACTGCAGCTGACATGTTTGGCGATGGAGATCTTTCTGACTCATTTGAATGTCCTTTGAACGAGTCAGCAGATTTGCGTGGATATGGATGCAATGGTTTCCTTTTTGGCCGAGGAGGAGGTATGTCAATTGGCTTTACAGAACTTTCAGTGCTACCATCAGATTCCCGCACAACCTGAAACAACTTAGAGAATAAGATGCTTGAGAAATATTAGGAGAATAAAGCATCAGTACGACAGTAACTTTTCTACTGCCATTAAGTTGTATATTAATCAAAATCTTGGCTTCTCCACAACAAATAGACCTAAAGATCAATCAAAACCAATTGTTTTATTTTACTTATTACTATCATTATTTTATATTAATATACATATCCCCCTCAAGGACATCTATGAAATTATAAAAAATCAACCTTAGAGAAGAACTTCTGTGCATGGCTTCGAATTTGAACTGCAGTTTTGGTACCTACATGTTCTGCATGAAGATACAAACAACTTCATCTTACTTGACAATGCGTACAACTCATGATTTAGATGAGATCACTAAAGCAGCAGAATGAGCTTACCTTCAATTTGACGCCAACCACGGCCATACAGTTTCAAAGCTTCAAGGAACTTCTGATGCTCTTCCTCGGTCCACTTTTCCCTTTGCTTGGTAATGGTATATGGTTTCCTTGCCTGTTATAAAAAGTAGGATTTGAACAAAATGAACATGAATTCTTTAGCCATATTGTTTCTGTAAGGGGGAAATCATGTTCCAATAGGAAAGGTAAAACGACCTTGGGAGTAAAATTGTCTCCTGTAGTAGTTATAGTCACATCCTTCTTACAGATAACAGTTTCAGATTTTGTGCTGCCGTCTGGAAGGCAGCTACTGGCCATGCCACAGTTGTTTGACTTTGTGCTCTCTTTTTGATTCTACGCACCAAATAATAAAATGAGTTAAAAGATGTCTCCAAACAAAGTGAATTAAAGAGAGGGTTTGGAAATAAGTTCCCCATTAAAGATGCTTCCTAGATTTCAACTCAGCTCCTAAGGGGCATTTATTTCTTCTTTTAAGATACAATAAAGTTACTGGATCGGAGCTTGTTACAGCAGCATATGAGAGATCGATTGCCATCGCTTCAAGAATAGACATGGCAACCAGTACATTTATACTCAATACCAAGCCAAGTCTCCACTTATATTTAAGACAACACCCAGTCAAGTATTACTCTGATATTGGATCGTCAATTTATGCAGGAAAAGACTTATATTGTATCTTCCTTCCTTGTATCTTAGGTTATCAAAACCTTGCCTACGAATTTCATTTGGAGCAGGAGTAAAAAAGAAGAAGCCCTTTCAATATTACAGATGTGATATGGTTTGAAATGCTTACTCTTCCCACTTAACAGTAACAGCTTACAACGGTACAAAATATTAAAATTTCAGACGACTGAATTGTTCTCTCGAGTCTCAACAATCAGAAGAAAGCAAAGAAGTCTATCCATTGCATGGCAGCTAACGTAGTTTCAGGTAAACTAGTGAATCAGTTTGCTTCAATGCGACGAACATTTGAACTTGTCTTAGCTCCATATTTCTAAGCATACAACTACCCAGGAAATGCCAAAAGGAACCAAAACAAAACCCCAAAAAACAAAACAAAACAAAACACTGAGCCCCTTTGAACTGTTTGCTTCTATACCTGCATCTCCATTGAAGCCAACCAGAGTCAGTCCTGCCGGAGAAAGAGCCCAATCTTTATAGAGAGCGACCCCCGTAGCCTAAGTCAAGCATTGCTAACAACAATTTATCTGTTTTCGTTGGAAGTGTATAAACAGCTTTGTGAAATGAAAACAGCTTCAAGTATGATTGCGAAATCAGATCAACTAAATTCTCAATGGCCGAAACTGAAAAAGTCTACAGTCGGAAAGAGAGGGAGTAAATTAAGAATAATAGCTACCTCAGATTTTGCCTGAGAAAACAGATTCCACGACCACGATATGACTTTTCCGGGAAAATAAATTCCCGTTTCCAAGATAAACTAAGCAGAATCAGAAGAGAGAGGGAGAGATTTTAAGAGCAATGAATCTAACGGAAAATGGAGGAAGGCAGGAGCAGAGAGACGGGGGGGGAGGAGGAAAAGCCAAGGGGAGGATGGAGATATAAATAAAATAAATTGAGAAAATAAAAATTAGAAAGGAGAGGGCGCCACGTCAGATGTCGTAAATATTTTCGAATTTTTTTTCAAAATTCCCCTGGAGGATTCCAGAAGGCGTGAGACTCTTGTGGCTGAGAATGCACCGGGGCTCGCGACACGTGGCGCATGCTTGTTCTGTCTGGTGTTAATGTCTCTTTTCGACTTTCGTAAAATTAGCGAAAAATAAGGCTGCGTTGTTTGTGGAACATATGAGAGCCGGGCAGATAATTCTCAAGATTTTACTCAAAAAAATTAGATATTTTTGTTTGACCTATTCTTGTATTTGTTTATATATTTATCTCACGCGCCATTATGCGCGTGATTTTGAGCATGCTTGCTTCAATCATGCCACAGTATTCATTCATTCTTTTTCATTTTTATAGGAAAAATGATAAGGTTAATGCTTCAAGAGGAGCATAAATATATTTATTGCTATATTTAACCACGTCACGGACAAAGTTGGGAATCTTTTTAATTTTGATATTTGAAATAATTATTCCTTTTATCTCTCTCATCACATAAGAGCATCATATCAAACACTCCATTTTTGTGAGAGAATAATTGAAGTACCATTTGCAATAATAGTGACTAAAGCTTCGAGAACACACTTCATTAAGTGTGTGGATGGAATTTACTAATTAACAGGGATAATTATTAGTTCAATTATTTTGTGTGAATTTGTACTTCAGTAATCATTTTATGTTAGTGCTATTGCATGTATTCCTTCCTTTTTTTTTAAATATTAGAGAATTTCAACCAACTCTTACAATTTAAAAAATTAATTAATTTCAATAATTATGTTTAAAATTAAAATAGTTAAACTAAAATATATTTATAATAAATACTTATTCCCTTTAGTCTTTTTAATTAGCCACATTCTAAAAAATTTTATTGATCTTTTATATAAGTCATTTCCCCTTATTTTGTTTTTTACCCTTTAAAAATTTTTAAAAAGAAGTGCAATATTTAAACTCTTAAGAAAACTCTTTCCACATATCAAATTATCCTTTTCTTAAACTTAGGGACAAAATAAGAAGTTATTTATTTTTAAAGATAATTTATTATTTTAACTAATATTAGTTTTGGTGAATTAGTTAGAAGTAACTTACAAAAAAAATTAGAGGAGATTTTTTTTCTCTAATTTAATGATATACTAGTGCTATCCATTTATGGAGAAATACTTAGGTAAATCAATTACACCACATCATTTGTAGTCTGTTCAATTAAAATATTTTAAGTAATATAAATAAAATCTTGTGTGATTTTTTAATTAATTTTATTTTTTAATAAAATGCATATTTAATTTCTTGTCTTCTCTCTTTGCTATCACTAATATCAGAATCAATTTATATTTAATGTCATTTAAATGTTATGTTTTTATTGAACAGATCACAAATGATGTGATACATCTGGTCTACCTAAATATTTCTCCCATTTATGAGGGACAATTTGGAAAAATTTAATTAATGCTTCTTGAAATTTATAATTTTACTTATAATAAAAGATAAGGTAGTTTTTCTTATATTTGAAAATGGAGGAAGTATATTTTTAAAACTTTCAATAGAACATATTAATATAAAAACACAGAAAATTTATTGTAAGTTAGATATGGTTTCTATTGGCCTACTCCTTTCGATCCAAAATATAAGATAATTTTTATCAACTAGCATAGTCTAAAATATAGAATACTTTGTGAAAGATCAATAACATTAGATTCTTCTTTTTTAAAAAATGTTCTCATTAATTATATTGTAAATAGAGATTATAAAAAAATAAAGATAATTAAGATATATATTTATATATTAATTTTAACTGGACTAAGTGCCCTTGAAGAGTTGTAGTGCTTGATCCCTGCCTAATTTCACAAGTCAATTCTCTTGTATAATGTGTTTTTGACTTAGGTGGGGTTGATTTGGCCATATCAGTTTCATTTGTTTTTGGTAAAAAAATATAAAATGATATTGAAAATTGCAGTTTTTATTACAGTATTATACGGGTATTTGATAATACTTTATGAAGCAATTTTAATACAAAAATGTTATTATTTGCGGATAGTATTTTTGTGGAGAGTGTGTTGCCCTAGGCTATTCCTTGGAAAGAAAGGCGAATATTTTTGAGGTATTTTTAGTGGAGAGAAAAATGAAGAAATATCTTACTCGGGACAGGACAATAGGAGGCTGTTGTCATAAATTCCATTTGCATTTATTTATTATTTCCCACCTCTCATTATATTTCTTTTTTAAAAATATTACACAGATTAAAAAATGTTATAAAAATATGAAACATTTTACCAAATTTTCCACTCATTTAATGTCTCTAAAAATATTTTAACAATAAATTGTAAATTACTGTACTCCAAAAAGTAAAACAAGAGAATTGTTGTTAGATAGTATTACTTTAGAATTCTAAAAATATTTATAACTTGAAATAATTTTTTTTCCTCTAAAAATACGAATGTAATAAAACAACAGGGTATACTTTAGTACATTTTTCTACACAATATATTTCTGATCCTTTTTATAAAGTCATGTTAACTGCAACTTCAAAAAAAAAATTATTTAAATTTCATGTACTTTTTGTAACCTTTTAAAATTATCCTTTGATTGGTAAATGGAAAAGCCATTAATTCCTTCTTTTTTTTTTTGAAAAGTCCATTAATTCGGAGTGAAAGAAATTACGAAATTATTCAAATGAGTTATAAATGTTCAATTGAAATTTGTAGATGGCTATATAATAAATATCTTTAGGTAAAATCTTATAAATACAGAGTACCAAATAAACTTATAAATACAGAGTACCAAATAAACTATGGCCTAAAAAAATGGTTAGCAAAAATTAGTCTCATTAATTAATAATGAGTTAGCTCAAAATAATTTTAAATATTATGAGTTCAAATTCAGTCAGCATTCTTTGGCGTGGGACGTATCTTAATTCTGAGCTTTTATGACTCAAGTCATTATAAATTCAAAATTAATTAAAATTTCAAAGCGATGTGAATAATTTATTATATCTTACTGACCTTTCTAATTAGGTATCATACTATTTGCCCATGTGGTCCCCACCATACTCTCCAGTCTCCATGCGCTTTTTCGCCACCTCACCTTCCACTTGCTCTTTATTTACCTTCAACGCTAAGCCTCGTTGCTTCCCTATTATTAAAGAAACAAGTTTTAAATTAATACCTATACAATATTTTTTCACTGAATATAATATTTTAAGGTAAAATAAAATAAAAATAATATATATTTTTTCTGTTTAAAAATATAAAATATTTTTCAAAAATTTAAATGTTAAAAAATATAAGGTATTTTTAGTCTTTTAAGGTGTAATCATTATCTTTTTTTAAAATATCCTTATTAATAATAAATTTATATTTATTATAAGATGTTTAATAGGAATAAATATAAAAAGATAGAGTTAGTTTAAAAGTATTTAATTAAAAAAAAAAATTTAATTAAAAATATTTTATATTTATAAATAGAAGGAGTATGTATATTATCATTTTATGATATCAAGTCATGTTAGAGGATTTTTAAAATTATGAAGTCAAACATTTCTACGTCATAATTTCTTCAAAATGAAGGCATGAAAAAAAAAAAAAAAAGCAAAACGTAATATGACAGGTCTTCATGCAATCTGGTGGTGGTATTTTTCATTAGCAAAAAATTAGACCTTAAAATATACTCCCTTCAAATTTCAATCTTATAAGAGAGAGAATAATTTTTTATCTTATTTATTAATTATGTCATTAAATTTTTATCATAAATATTATTTTTACCCATTAAATATTAGTAAGGAAAAACATGTTAATAAAACTTATAGAGTTTATGAGTTTTGATTTTTTTTCATTTCTAATAAAATATGTTAAAAATAATTTATAAATAGGAGAAGAGGAAGTAGGTTATTAGGTGATTTTCTGTGTTTAGAGTTTGATGGAAAAAATTTCTAACATCTAAAAAATGAAAAGAATTTTAATATTTATTTCCTTCGTTTAAAAATATAAAATATTTTTAATAGAATCTTACCACCTAATAAAGTCATTACCTCCTTTATAAAAAAAAAGTAACTACTTACTTTCAAACTAACCTTATCTTTTCATATTTATCTCTATTAAATACCATATAATAAATATAAAGTCATATCAATAAGGGTACTTTTTTAAAAAAAGTAATGATTATATCTTAAAAATTAAAAATGTCTTATATTTTTTAATATTTAACTTTTAAAAAATATTTTATATTTTTAAATGAAAGGGGTAACAATTATTAAATTTGAAAAAATAATAAAAATGAAAAATGCGAAATGTAGTCTGAGTAGATTGCATATTATTTGACTTGACTTGATGAATCATCGAAACTTTGCTTGTTAGACCCAACTCATGCCAAGGGTCTTCCTTAGTGTTAATTATTACAATCATTTTTATTTTAAAAATTATGAAAAAATACCAGCCACAAGTTGAAGTTGTGTCTGGTTGGGGAAAAAGAAGATCATTTTTAAATACTTGTATGTGTGTGCGTGTTTTTTTTTTTTTTAAAAAAAAATTCGATCAACTGTCCTCGGGTATTTACAAGTGATTAAATTATTTAGAAATATAAATAGCATATTTTAAAAGTTCAAATCGATTTATAATTAGGTTAATTCATTTATGTTTTATAAAATCAAAATAAAAATATTAATTAGAATTTAATAATTTTATTTCAAATTTTAGAAGATATTTTGTTTATAGTCTAAACTTCAAAGTATATTTTTAAAATTCTTATAGTTGGCCAAAAAAATTGATTAAATTCTTATACGTTAAATTTTGATAGATAATATTTTATTTTTCAAAACTTATACACAGACGCATAGTGGGGCACAGACCTGCCTTCAAGATATCATACACCCTTTAAGGCTAAGGGTAGGGATGAATGAGGGATCAACCTCTTGCCAACCTTTCTCGGTCATTATTTAATAATATACTTTTACTCTTTTATTAATATAAATAATACTCTTTCTATTTAAAAATATAAAATATTTTTTAAAAAATTAAATATTTAAAAATATAAAATATTTTTAATTTTTTGAAGTGTAATTATTGTCTTTTTTTAAAAGTGCCCCTGTTGATAAAAATTTTATATTTATTATAGGATATTTAATATGAATAAATATGAAAAGTTAGAGATAGTTTAAAAGTAGATAACTATTTTATTGAGGGTAAAATTTGGTTAAAAATACCTTACATTTTTAAACGGAGAGAGTACATATTATTTTCGAATTCCTCCCAATATATAAAGGACTTAATTAAATTTATAAAATAAAATTACACGTCAATTATAAATAGTATGATTCATTTTTTTTTCTAAACAATTCTCCAAGTCTTGATAATCATAGTTAATTAATATAATAACATGTCGATATAAAATTTACAAAAAATTATATTGCTCATAAGTCATCGACACAATAATTTTGATGAAGCATGGGGCCCATAATTTATCATTAATAACATCAACGTTGGTTAGGTTTCTCAAGAGAGGCCGTTAGGATTGAATCACATTTCACATGACACAATAGACAGCTTTTTATTATCATTTATTATTATTATTATTATTTTTGGGTTGGTTTGGGAAATATAGTGAGCCAGAAAAAAGAATAGAGTGAATAGAGACCTCAAGTTTTTTGAAGGGTTGGGGAAAGAACCAACTAGTAAGGCAATTTGATCACTCTTCACGTGGGATTGTGAACACCATTGCCAAACTTTTATTATTTCTTCACCTAAGTTTTTTCATCACAATGTTTCTTCCACTACTTGAGTGAGGATATTTTTTATGTTCTTATTTAATGTGATTGTATATATCTTAAAACTTGAATTCAAGATATTAGAATAAGTTGACTTAACTTCTGATATCTACCTCATAACTTCAATGTTTAGTTGATCAATTATCGTTTAACATCTTTATTTGTAGGGTTAAATAATATTAATTTACTAATGATTTGTTAATGTTTACTATTATTATATTTTATATTGATAATTCAATCTTCACGTGACAACTTCAGAGTGAAAAGTAATTAATATTATCATAGATTCAACTTTAGTGTTTGCGGGTCTAGATCTAACATATGTCAATTGATTTTGTATTTATGTAGAATGTAAGAGGCAGATTTGTGACTCCATATTGATATGGATAAGTTTCTTATTATGTTTTTGGTGGGTTAACATTCCAAGGCGAGCCAAACTCGAGAGTTTCTTTCTTTCTTTGTTTTTTTTTTTTTTGTGCCCAAATGAACTTGTCGAAGTGGATCAACCTATTTTCTAGCAAAGACAATAGCAAAATGTAAGTGAACCATTTGGTTTTTGACTCATGATGAGATCAACCACGACTTCAATTGACTCGTCTGGCAAATTTATGGTAATATCGATGACTAGGTCTTGGATTCAAACCGACAAGGTTAGCCACCTAGATGCCAGCTGTGCACTTGGGTGGGTCAATCCAAGACCAAACATAGATAGTGGCAGAGCCATGTAGCAAGGGCACTAATGCACACCTAACTTTATAAAAATAAATAAATAAATAAAATTGATGTATAGATTTAATATTTTAAGCCTATATTTTTAAAAAAATTATTTATTTATTCTTGAGTTTTACTATTTTGCACTACTATTATTAAAGCTGGTAATTCAAGCGGGTTAGGCTTATTTGATCGAACTCAATTTAAAACGAGATTAAAGTATCATACTCTTTTAAAAAAGTTTATATAATCAAGTTTGGCCTTAACTTTTTTTAGCTCGATTCGGGCTGACCCGTCGGACTTGGCAAAAATTACCAACTCTACATATATATAGAGAGTTAAAAATTTCAGCGGTTAAACTTATTTAGGTCGGGCTCAATTCGGGATAGGTTTATTCAAATCGAACTTAAAATATTTTACTATTTTTAAAAAGCTTATATAGTTAAGCCCAACGCTAACTTTTTTCGAGCATGTTCGAAATGGCTCAAATTATTGGCTCTAACTATTATTGAGTTTTAAGATTTTGCACCCTTTATTTAGAGGTCTTAATTTCATCAAATTTCTTAACCATTTGTGCCAACTCGTTAAATGAGTGGATTTGTGCCACTCACTAGATCTAAATTCAAAGTGAGTTGGATGACTTAATTTAAATTTTAAAAATTACAAAGTAATTATATTTAAAAAATAAAAACCTTCATTTAAATCATATATCCTGAAAGTAATACGAATGAGACAAAAATTGCATGTAAATAATTTAAATTAGGCGAAAACAAAGAAACAGAACAAGCCATGTGCAAAACGTTTTCCACATTGAAGTTGGTTTATTTATCTTTAATTTTATAATAATTTCTTTTAAGATGGCTATATGTTGCTGATTAAAGCAATAAAATATATGCAACTAGATATTTCAATAGTTGATAGAGAAATATGTACTTTGAGATTCTCGTTCAAGGAGTTTTTTGCAAGAATTACATATAAGTCTCACATATAATATATTTAAATGTCATAAGATTCTTTGACAGTTTAACAAAGTTGTGAAAGTACCTTATAATATTTAGTTATATTGTGTGTGCCTCAAAGTAATTCGTCCTTTTTTGTCCCGATAATTTTATATTTTTTATTTATCTTTAAAGGAATTAAGTCCAAATTTGTTTTTGGCACTCATCTCTGTGTGCCTCTCCTTCAACGTATTGAAAAAATGGGCCCTTCCAAAACACGTATGGATGCCTTTTACCTTTTCATTGAGTACGAGTTTGGCTTGTGATTATTATTAATATAATATCATTATAATAACCACAACAGAATTGTGTTTGTGCACATTTATTTTTACAATTGAATTTATTTGAATGGACAATTTCACTTCAATTTTCAAGTAGTAGCAATAATTTAACTCCTTTTCTTTTTTTCTCACGTAACTACATGATTGAATAAGATTCATTTAAGCATTATAAGGTTTAATTGAATATAGTTCTTTCAAAAATATTTCTTACATTCATATTGACTCGAACTTAAAATTTTATATTTAAATGATCATAGCCCTTTTTATTAAAATTAATTCTTGTTGATAATATCATTTCTTTTCTAATGGACAACAAAAATGTTCTTGTTACCATTACTAGTATATTTTTACCAAATTTTTTCTTTATATTTATAATAGTGAAACAATTATATTAATGTTTGCCTTCCCAAGGCGGGAGGCTCGGATTGAATCACATGACATTGTAGACAGCTTTTTTCCATTTTAAAAAAAGATTTGACAATTTTAGTGTTTTATATTTCTTTCTATTTAGGGTAGGGAATTATTAGGAGACATGAAAAAGATATTAGGAGATCCAGAGAATGAATAGAGACCTCCAGTATTTGTGTGGGGTGGGGAAGAGAACCGACTAGTATGGGCAAGTGATGAAATCTTCACATGGTGTGTGTGAATGAACATCATATCATTGCCAAACTTTGATATCTTCACCTAAGTTTCCATATTATCCTCTACTTGTTCCACTTGATTCCCCACGATTTAATTCCACTTTTGCCTTCGTTTTTTCATTTCAATTTTTTGTCATTATTAGGCTTATGCCAATAAATTCATTCAATAAATTGAATTTACTAAAACCATATAAGTTATAAGAATTCATTAAAGGAGAATGACAAAGAGTAATTTAACTTAGGTTTTAAATCCCAAACTTCAAAAACTTATAAGTTCGACTCTCAATTTTACAATTTCATTGTAATGAATTTGTAATTTGTTTCAAATTGTAAAATAATTGAATAAATAAATTTATTTCTTTTATTAAAATTTAAAATATAAATTATAAATTTATCACAATAAAATTATAAAATTAAGATTTGAATTTGCAAGTTTTTGAGGTTTGAGACTTAGGATCTAAGCTAAATTAATTGGTCCTCTTAAAATCTCTCTATCATTCTCCCTTTCATTAATTATAATTATTTGAATCTTATCCTTCTATCTTTATTATATTCTCTCTCTTTTTAATGTTTTACAAATAAAAATAATATTATATAAAATGAAGGGTATTTTTAAAAATTTATATTTTCATTTAAATAAGATTTTAAAATATATTTGATGAACTTTATTAGTATTAAAAAAATAAATTTTATTGGTATTTATAATTTTGCCAAAAAAATATCTTATAAATTGAGACAAATAAGGTAATTTTTTATAGTTTATGAATAGTTTAGTTTCTCCTAATTTTTAGTGTGGGAAGACTTATATACTACTTAAATTTATAAAATCAAATTTAAATGTGAATTTCGAATAAGATAATGATATTAATAATAAAAATTATTTTAGAATAAATGATGCATAAAATTTAATTATCCTATTTTTATTTGAATAATAGAGTAGCTTAAATGTATAAGCTAAATTAGATAACATTTTTCCTTTTAATCGGTCATAATTATAATGATATTTTCGCCGCCGTGGTACGATCAAAATCAAATTTAATGATCATGTAATAACTTGAAAGCGAAATGGAGCTGACAAAGCTATCGATCTAACTCAACTCTAATGTTTCTATGTCTAAAGATCTATCATTCGCCAATCAATCGCATCGTTGGAATTATTTGTAGATATCTTTGCTAAATCCATCACTCAATCTATATTAATATTCCGAGTTCTATTTTTTTTTATAAGAAATACAAAATTGTTTTGTCAAGACCAGAAAATATTATTAAATTTCTTCAATATGTTACTCACTCCCTTTAAAATTATAATATATTTTTAATTAACTCTCTTCCTTAAATGAATTATTAATATCATCAAAAATTACATATTATTTCTTTTATAATTTTGAACTTACAAATTACGGGTTTAAAATTCTTTCCAAAAATGCTGATATTAAATGTTTGACATTGTGGTTCATTAATGACACCAACTTAGGCATCGTGCCTTGACACAATTTCCTTCAATGAGGGTGAACAATTTTTAATAAATACATTAGACAGCAGGTTGTTATTTTTTATGGGATTAGTTTTTTAACTTTATTTCAATTATCAATTTAATTCTTTAAATTTAATTTTTTTTAATTTAGTTCTTTATGTTTATCTCAATTATTAATTTGATTCTTATTATTTAAAGAAGAGATAACACAATTAAAATTTATTGATATAGATAAGGAAATATTGATGGTATCATGTAGATTAATGAAAAGAAATGTAATTATTTAAGTAGAAATAAAAAAAAACTTAAATTTTTAGGAACAAAAGAATAAAACACAATAAAAATGATTAAATTGATAAAAGTTAATATGATTTAAGGATTCATTTATTCTCATTTAACTACATATATATGACAGGTTAATAATATACTTTATATATTATATTAATTTATAATTAATTTGTGTTTTAACATATAAAGAACTAACATAATAATTTAAGAAAATGTAAGGGGACTAAATTGATCAAAATTAAATTTAAAGAACCAAATCAATAATCAAAACAAATTTAAGGGACAAAAATTTTTGTTTTCCCATTTTGGATTATTACTCTCTTCATTTAGTATTATAAGATATTGTTAACCGAATTGCACCACCCACCCAATGAGCTAATTAATTATATTTAAAATTTTATAATCTTTTCGTGTTTACCTTTAATAGGGTGTTTTGATTAAAAAAATTATTAATTACACCCGTAATTAGAAATAATTTAAAAAAAATTCATTAGTTATATCATGAAAGACTCAATATCTTATATTTTTAACATGATACTTTGAAAAAATGCCTTATAATATTAAATAAAGGGATTTTGTTTTTTCCTTTTTAAATAACAAGCTGGACTTAACACCACAACACTTGATTGTTTACATCCACACATTCCTTTTCCTGAATCAACCAAAGTTCTAGAGTACTATGTAGAATCACATGAAAACCAAACATCACATCCAGGCCCTCTTATATTTTAGGTTTAGAAAAATACTCCTAATTATTTCTTAAAAATAGGATCATAGAGGATATACATTTTGATTGAAACAAATCATGAGCAAGCGTTTCACACACTGAAGTAGACGTATCCTTAATTTTTGTATAATTTCTTTTAACATGATTATAAATTGTTGATTGAAGCAACAAAATTTGATCCAACCAGATATTTTAGTGGCTGATGGGGCTAACATGCACTCGGAGTTCAGACTGTTTTCTGTCATTTTATTTATCACTATTTGAATGAAGGTCCCGACATATTCTTGAAGCTCTACTTTATGTGCCTCCTTATATTGCAAACATGTGGCCCTTCCATTCTTAGTCGTGTGGATTTTTTTCCCTTCATTTTGAGTCCAATTGTGGTTCATGGTTATTATGCATTTGTGTTTTTTCCTTCTTTTTTTTTGAGAAAAATGCTACTTTTAATTCTTTTACTTTGCTCATATTTTGTTATTAATTCTTATATTTTTTATTGTTATTACAGGTTTTTATATTTTTCTTTCTTTGTAACATTGATATCTGTAATTTCAGAAGAATGGTCAAGTGGCACAAACTAAGTTAAAAATGCTTATGTGGGCTCCAACGCCATTAATTATGTGCTCGTGTGGATTTTTTAGTAACACAAAAAAAAAAAAAAAAAAACACACAACAGCAGCCTAACTCGGACCCTCCTTAAACGACCAGCGGAGGTCCAAATAAAGAAAACTTGATTAGGATTGACAAGCCCACAGGAAAAGACTGATGGACGACGTCGGAATAGTCAACAGCGGTGGGTAGACGAGATAACACCAAAGTTTAACTGACCATTATAACCTCTTGGACGAGAGAGGGAATTCTGTTGGAAGGGACAGAAGTGAGCCAATATAACCTGTACGAAAAATATTTAGTGCTCATATATTAAAAAGTGAGAGGGACAAGGATAAATAGAATTGATAATTTAAGACTAAACTTGAATTAATTAAAAAAAATTAAAGTCAGACTTGACTATACGAACTTTTTTAAAAAGGTATGATATTTTAAACACAGCCCGAACCTGACTTGAATAAATTCTACCAATAGAATTTTTGATTTTATATGCATACAGAGTTAATAATTTTAGCTAAGTTCAATCTGAATTGAACTAAACTTAAATAAGCCTAATCTATTTAAATTACCGACCATAAGGATAGAGATGCCTTAAAATGAAAGTTATCCCAAAAAAATGCAAGAATAATTTGATAGGAAGAGACGCTATGCATGTATGTAAGGCCTGCCTCAGTATTTAATAAGACATTTCCTTCAATTGTTGCAAAAATGACATTTATCGGTGATCGAGAGCATCAACATAGTTGCTAGGGGTGTTCACGGGATGGAAGGGGATCGGGACACCCTCGTCCCGTGTCCCGTCCCGAAAAAAAAAATCGGACTGAATTTTGGTTCCGTGTCCCGTCCCGTCCCGAAAGTCGTCCCGTCCCGTTAAGAGTCGGGACGGGACCGGGACAAGATCGGGACGTCCCGTCGTCCCGATAAATTGAATAATATCGAAAAAAGATCTGGATAATAACGTTCATTAAAATTTTAAATCGTATAATTTAATAAGTTTAAAATCAAAACAACACAAGCACATAAATAACAATAATTTAAAATCAATTTTTGAATTATATTAATCATAACTACATATTATAATAACAAATACAAGTGATCTTTATGCTATAAGATTAGCAACAACAAGCAAGTCAAACAAATATCAAATCATTATTCTTCTACTTTAGTGAACATGTACTAAACTAATTACTCTTCTAAAAATAAGCAAGAAATATGTTATAAATAAAGGTTATTAAATAGATAGATATAAGAATAAATTATATTAATATAATTAATATATTATAAAGAAAGATATCGTCATATTTACTCCATACCATTAAAATTATCAATATAAAAAAACTTTAGTTTTAAATAAGAATTGCAAGTATTAAAATTATAATTGATATAATTAATATAAGTATAAATTATATTAATATAATTAATATATTTAAAATAAAAAATAATATATATAATATTCGGGACGGGACGGGACGGGACGTCCCGATGGTAATCTCGTGTCCCATCCCGTCCCGAACCCCTTTCCTGTCTCGTCCCGTAAAGTCCCATCCCGATTATTTTCGGGCCGGGACAAGACCCGTCCCGATATGATCGGGACGATATCGGGCCAATCGGGACGGGTCTAAGTTGAACACCCCTAATAGTTGCAATAAAACTACAGAGAAGATATCATCGAAGAGAAGATGCCTATAACTACATATTTGTTTAAGGAGGGTCCAAGTCAGCTTGCTGAAGCATTTTTTTTTTTTTTTGGTTATTAACAATCCACATCAACTCATAATTAATGGTGTTAGAGTTCACATTAGCATTTATAACACTATTTATGCCACGTCAATATCTTTGTTAAAATGATAGAGACCAATGTTGCAGACAGAAAAAATAGAGAGATCTAAAACAACCAAAAAAAAATATAAAAATTAATAATAAAACACAAGCAAAATATAGAAACTAAAAGTAGTATTTCTTTCCTTTTTTTACATCATACAAGTATCCTTTTTAAGGACAGATCTAAAAACAACTCTATGGGGGCAAAATATAAAATTACATAATAATAAGGGCAAAAATTAGTTTTGATATTTTTACATATAAAAATAAAGTTTTTTTTAAAAATTGTGATGCTTACCCCCCAATCTGTCTTTGATCCCTCTATTGACCTTATGGTTAAATATTAAATATAAATATCTTTTTTATGAAAATTCAAACTTTAGTTCATCACATTATAAGAAATTAACCATATTGAAGTCCTGAAATTGGACACAACTAGCCAGATATTTTGATGAAGAATTAATATTGGGAGAAGGGAACAACAATTGAAAGTGAAGAATACATGTAGTTGACAGATTATCATGTTCTAGAGAGCATGTATTGATTGAGACTGTTTTCTATCGTTTCATTTCATTCATACATTTAAAGGAATTGAATCCCAACATGTTTTTGACTCTGAGCTCCTTTGTACCTCCTCCTGTTTGCTAACATGGGGCCCTCCATACTAATTATGTCTCTTGATATTTTCATTTTCAGTCCAAAGTTGGCTTGTGATTAATATGATTTTTCTATTTTTTTTCCAGAAATTCGAAGGTTGGTTAGTATTTTTTAAATTTGAATGTTTGTAATATTAAATGTTGAATTATATAAGAGTTAAATTTAAACTCTCAACCACTTATTTAAGTGACTAGAGCTTAATTATATTTTTTTCTATCTTTTTCATGATGTGTTAAACAAGTTTACTTACCCAACTCACTCAATGAATTTAGACTCAAGTCACCTAAATCAAGTGGGCAAGATATTCTAAATAGTAGTGAGAACTAAAAACAACAAAAGATTCAACAATGCACAAGATAATGTTCAGCAATTTAGTTGTACATGATGAAGTTTTTGTTGTTCTGGGCTCTCATTGCTATTTTTCTCATCTAGGGGCTCTGAATATGCTTCTCTTATTATAATATATAATTTTTTAAATGATAAGTTAAACTATAGTTTACTTAACTAAATTTAAATTTTCAACAGAAACTTAAGTACTTAATTTTATATGCTTAATATACTTTTCTCTAATCAAATCAAAATAATTAAATCTTGTAATATTAAAAATATTAATAACACAAGTTTGTTCTATAATAAGTTTATAGATATAAAAAACTCAAATATTAATTAATTAAAAACAAACATCTTAATTAGATAAGTTTTGTCATATACTATTTATAAATAATAAATACTTCGGTTCGTCTCAAACTTAACAGACTAAACAGATTCCTTGACAAAGATATAAAAACATTACACAATTCATTTTTTATGCAAGCGGGATTACTTATAAGTGAGGCATAGGATTCCATTTGGTTACTAAAAGCAAATTCCTCATTTAAAAAAAAAAATCATAGTGACATACTATTATAATTAAAGCTGCATTTCTAGCATCAAAAAATTTGGCATTTTGAAGCCATCACATTGAACCCCAACTAGTTCAAGTGGAGTTGGGAAGGATCACAAGGATATAAAACTTTTTCAACTGAATATTTAACATCACTGCATATCTAAAGTTCAAATTCAAGAATACTAATTAAACTAACATAATATATACCCAGTGAATCATACGTTGGTTGATTGTATTTAAAATTATTTTGATGAGACAATTGAAAAAAAAAAAGACATTAGCACAGAAAAACAAAATAATTAAATTGATTTAACATAACAACCGACCTAACCTGTTGGGTGTGTGAAGAAGTGCAAGTAGTTTTCATGTTGGACAAAAGTATTGGTGAGAAATGTGAACCAAAACCACAATTGTGATGAAAATATCTGATTGGTGTAAAAGAAGCAGCCACAACCTCCACAAGATGGCCCAAGAATATCTCCACACACACTCTCTCTCTCCTAGGGCCTAGTTATCAAAAACTCAATCAATCATGCATTGTGTGGGTGGGTGGGTGGGTCTACTTTTGGATACATTAAAATCTGAGAAGGGAAGTGAAAATGAAATGAAAGGATTGTATCAAGTCTTTAGTTGAGGCTGAGGCAGATATAGGAGAGGCTTAATTTGGATAATTTATTTTTGTTTTGTTTGGTAAAGAAAATTTTTGGTGAGTTAAGTTTGGATAACTCACTAAGATTATAATATACCTCCAAATTCAGATAATACTTACAAAGGTATTTATAAAACGTCCACTAACAAGATTCTTGCTAAAGGTGGGAATCAAGGCTGGCCTGGCTCTTAAGGGCTTAGGTCTAAAATTTGATTACTCAAATTAGACATAATTTTGAGGTCTAGCCCTGTCTATTTTTGAGGCCTAGCCCTTATTTAAAAACTTAAGGCTGAGCCCCTAAATCCTCTTTCCAAAAAAAACTTCAACATTTTAATTTAAATAAATATTTAAAATTCGAAACAAATTAAAATCTCAAATAAAATTCAACAAAGATTTAAAATTTTAAATTTAAGATAAACATTACAATTTTATCAATGTAAATCTAAATCCTCCCCATCATCATCTAAAAATAAAATAATAGATCTTCAGAAATAGATCTACTTATTAAAAATGAGGTGAAGATTCAATGTCAATTACCTTTACAACTTCTTCTTTTTCATCACCTACAATAATATTAACTAAATTATATTATTATCAATCAAATATGTGTGTGTATAAGATAACTAGATTTATTAAGGCTTAAAGGGCCACCCGAACTCGAGCCATTTTTCACAAGGTTCATTAATATCAGGCTCTCAAGTTCGGTTACTTTAAAAAAATTTAATTTTTAAAACTCAAACTCTTATTTAAACAGGGTCTCCAAGCCTGACTCTTCAGGCTTGGTCCTTATTCTCAATTATAATTCTTACATAAATAGTAAATTTTAAATCCATAACTTTTCATGAGTTATGATTTAAATTATTATTAATTGAATCAACCTAACTTTAATATTGTTGTTGTCGGCAAAAAGAAAAGGAAAAAAATGTATGACTACAACTGTTGAAAAGAATTGCCACATAAAGCCCATATGATATAATATCTTTGTGTTGCATGTATTGGGCGGGCAGGTATGATGAACCGGTTATCCTGAACAAAAACCGGATCCGTAATCATATGGACTCTGTTGAGTGCCAAGAGAACTGAACGAGGAAAAATAATAGTAGAAGAAAATTGAAAATATTCTACCAAAAATAATTTATAATTTTATATAAAGAAAGATCCTTGCAATTGATTAATTTTTTTAAATCATAGAAGAGTTTGAATTTTGAACCTCTCTTAACTATAGGTGATTTTCAATTCTATAATGATTATTGATTATGATATAATATATGGGGAAAGAAAAAAAAATGTGAGAAATATTTTTTATTGTGTTTGATAAAGTGGTTTTGTTGGCAGAATTTTTCTCAATCCTAATTCCTGTCTATTCTCATTGATTGAGAAAAGCTAACGCTTCACAGTAAAAATTTATTTTATAGAAATTTTGTAAAAAGATGAAAACATTGTATATTTGGTTGCATTAAAAAAGTGATTATTATTGAGTAATTTTTTAATTTTATGATATATTCATGGGCAGCCGTGGACCTTTGTTCATAAAAATGATTGATTATTTAATTACCCTAAAATTTTATTAAATCTTCACATGTCTTCATATTTTTTTGATTTTCTTTATCATTTATTATATTATATTATTTTTAAACCAACACAAAGTAATTGCTCAAAATATATTTTTTAAAAAAGTAATTCTTTTCATTAAAAAAAAAATTTAAACAAACGCCCTGATTCTCTTCAATGTGTCCCTAGTACCTCATGTCTTCTCTTATTGTTGGAGACATCAAGACATCATAACAAATTATAAGATCAGTAAAAACTGTTGTGTTGTCTACTCTCATAGCAGATACAACAATTTTCAAAAGTTGTAGCTCTAAGCTCTAGCCTCTCGGTTAAGAATAACTGTTTTGTTGGACAATTGATAATGCTTGAATAGGCATCTTTTTAATCTTCGTCCATCTAAGAAAATTTTAACTAACTGACACAATTTATAAAAAAATTAATTAATTTTAATAATCTAAAATTAAAATATTTAGATTAAAACGCTCTTGTAATTAATATTGTTCCTCTAATTTAACAATACTATTCATTTATGAGGGACAGCTTGAGAAAAAAGTAATTAATTCTTCTTGAATTTATAATTTTTCTTATAAGAAAAAACAATAAAACATAGGGTATTTTTTCTTATATTTAAAAATAAAAAATATAATTTTAGGCAATACAAGTTTTCGCCGATGTTATTGTTCTTACAAAGCCAAAATCCTGCAGTCTTTGACGTAAAATGTTACTTACTTTCACTTACAAGTGCCTTACAATTTCTTGGAGACATTGTGGCCACCCTGTTTATTAGAAATATTCAAAGCTTTTTTTTTTTATCAACAAATTGCAATGAGACTTTTGTTCAACTCATTTCAATCAAATCAATATGATTGATATGCGTATAATCCAAATTTAGCATAATTTGAAAATTTAGAGAGGGAAGTCAAAAGTTGACCTGTATCTAAACATTGAAGTTAATTTTGTGATTTTGTAAATGAAAATTTTGAATTACGTTGAATGTAATTCATCATAATTTCAAAATTGTAATATACTTGTTACAGCTTTTAACTGTAGAAAATGCAATTTCTGCTGTCTTGGAGGTGTGGTATGAGTTACAAAGGCTTGCCCAAAAAATATTATCAACAATGTAACTTAAATTTCAAGTATAATTATGAAGCATGATAATCATGCTATTTATAGAGCATTAATTATAATTATTAAAATAATAATAACTCAATCACAAATAAGATTACATAAAACCTAACTTGAAGTAAAAGAAATCATAACAAATAAACAAAATACAGCCATGATAACTAAACTACTAAAATTCTCCTAAAAAAAATCCTAAATAATTTCCTTCACAATTTATCCTTCCTAATATCCTAAATTATTTATTAGTAAATATCCTTTCTAATATCCCATTATTTATTTTCTTTCACTATTCGAGAGACACCAGTATCACACAAGGTGTTCCAGACCTGCAAATTTTTAAGTATTAAATAAAGTTATTATCATTAATGAACGGTCATCAAAAAAATAAAACATAATAAGATGCTTTTACACTCACTTTCAATTTTCCCTTGCAGCCTCCTATTGCCAACAAGAAAGGATCGTCCTTTGAGAAAGAAATGTGAAGACGGGTCCCTAACAACAAGAAGTGAAAAAAGTTATTGCCATAAAGCAACATTATTATTATTATTATTTATTTTGGGCACAGTAAAGCAACAAATGAAGTTTTTCAATAAAGCAACATCATTAATTAAGGGTAGGATTAGACGGCCCAAAGTGCTAAACTGAAGTTTGGCTCTCCATTCTCAAAAGTCAGATTGGCTACAAAAACTCTTGTTTGGATAAAAATTGTAGGAAAATGGCTTTTAATTCAAATTTAAGGTTAGAGTATAAGCTGGTTTTTATGGCTTTTGGCCTTTTGTGCTTATTTGTCAGTTTATTTCAGATTTTTAGAATTTACAAATAATGCTTCTCAATTATATATGGACTACTTTTATTTTAAAAAATTTAATTTAAAATTTAATATTTTTCCTTAAAGATATCAAAAATTTATGTCCTTTTCAATTATTACATATCTAAACTTGCTTTTTGAATTATATCATCAAAATAAATTTCAATATATTAAATTAATTTTTTAAGAAGTATCTAAATCCTAAATATGTTATAACAATTGATTTTTACTATATAATCTATCCATATCCTGTTCAATATGCATTTCACACTCAGCACATAACATAACAATTTGAATTTCAATTTCAATACAAGTTATTGGACTAAACTTCAAAAAGATAAGGCATTTAGGGCAATAGCATGGAGAGGGAAAAAACCAAGTAACTTACCGTCTTAGGATTATAGGATGTTACATGACATGGTTTTTGGTTTGACAAATCCCAAACTTTTACCTGCAAAATAAAATGAGTGTCACTTATATAAGGTTCCATTATATGAGATATTCCCTCTATATAGAATTATAAGGCATTTTAACTAATTTACACTCCTAATTAGTTAGTGGCATTTAAAGTTGCACATTCTTTCTATATTTATTCTTATTTAATAGTGTCTCATATAGAAAACCTTATTAATTGGTAATTACACCCTCTAATTAAGGGCATTTTTTTGGAAAAACCTTATTAACCTTATTAATTAATTACATCTTGCTTGCAAGACTCAAAATGCCTTACTTTTTTTAAAATAACATTTTAGAAAAAAGTGTAGTACATATGCAAGATAATAACAAAATGACTTCACAATTACCGTCTCATCGATGGATGCAGTTGCAAGAAGCTGCAAGAAGTCATGTCAAGAGGGCATAGTTACAATAGAGAACTCAAGAATTTGGAATTATGAAAGAAAAAAAACAAGAGATATATACATTAGCTGCTGACAAATTATAGGATACTGAGGTAACGGCTTTATCATGAGCATGAAGATTAAAAATAGTTGATTGAGATGTTGAATTAGATTGGATGGCACGAACATCAATACCCTTGACAATGCCGTCTTCAAGACTCACCTAAAATGAAACTTCAAGTCAACATTACCTAGAAATTTGTCGAAAACAATCAAATAAAAACTACATGAAATCTGTAGCCAATAAAATATTTATAATACTAATAATAATAGGAGGAGGAACTACAATTGAGTAACAAACCACAAATGAGTGCTCAGCATGCGGATCCCAAGCCAAGCTCTCTACGTCAGCTGAAACTGACCACTTGAAGCCAGAATGTGATGGTATCCTTACGTCCTTCTGCTAAGTGTAACAAACATTAGAAAGTTCAAGTTCATAGGAATAAAAAATGGATGATATATAATGGTACAGAAAATCATGTTTCTATTTTACTCGCTAACATAACTGAGAAACCATTTTGTTTATTCAATGATATAATTGATATAGAAGATGAAATATGAGACAGACAACTATGGTAAACTAATTGAATGATACAAAGCTGCAAATAACAATGAAGTTCTTGACCTTGAACTTTGAACTTCAAATAATCCTTCAAAGTTCAAACCAAGGAATCAATAGTTCCAATTTGAAATGAAATAGAAAGTCAAGCATTTGAATTCCTCATTATAGTTTCTCATGTGCAAATCAATTAATAGACAGGAAAGGAGGATGAGACAGGCTCCTAGAAGATAAGACATAGAAATAAATTTTACCAGGACAAGATAAATTTTCATTGTATCATCAAAAGACAAAATAGAAGTAACATGAGATATTAGAACATTACCATGACCACTGTTTGATCAAAAGACCCACTAAGAAGAACTTGTGGTGCATAATAATTCCATGCAACTGCTTGAACCTAATAGGATAGTTCAACCAGATTAAATTTGAAAGGCATCAGGATATCTACACAAGTCATCTAAATCAATCATGGAAAGTTAAATTGCAATATTTTCCCCTCCTTAATAATCTAGAACTTGACCACAACACCCTAAAAAGTTTTATAAAACTGTTAGTCATATCTGCATGTTCAGATTTAAGAAAACCTATAGATATGAAGAATATTGTGTAACATTTCAGATGATGATAGAGGACTTGTGTGAAAATTGTGAGGTAAAGATAACCACAAACTAACAAATATTCTACATATGAAACTGTTCCAAATATGCTTACAGAGAAGGGGGAAAACTCTTCAAAATAACTAAAAAATGAGCTAAGAGAATAAACCAAGTCCACTTAAGCTTAGTTCCAGTTCTTACCTTGTCTGAGTGATGCTCCATTGTAATTTCACACTTCTCAACAGCCACGTCCCAAATCTTCACTTGCTTGTCAGCACTAGCACTTGCAAGTAGATACCTGTATTATTATTTTTGGGAACATGATGAAGAGGAGGGATCCCAGTGAGGAAAAAAAAATTCCCTTCTTAAAGAAGGCATACAAAAGAAGAAATAACGGTGGAATTTAAATTTAAATTTAATGAAGCAGTACTTGTTCCAAGCAAGAGAAAGTACTGAGTCAATATGACTTCCATCCTTATACTTAATGGATTTCTGCAACCAAAATAAAAAATTTCAACTACATCAGAGAAATAAAATTCAATGTTGAAAAAAACTAAATTGCCGAACAATAATTTACATTGAAAAGAATCAAAAAAAGTATAATATCAATACTCAAACTCATTTCATTAGTTTCTCACATTATGACATATGTATTTTGATTTGCATCTCATAATATGCATTGGCCAAAGGTTCATTTTATGAAGCTCAAAAGCATCAAATGTATATGAGCAATTAAGTGGTTTTGTGTCAAAACCTTAATTTCAACAGGACCATGCAAAATTAGGCAAAGGAACATTTGAAGATTCAATCATCTGAACATGTATTTCTGAGCTATCTGTCATCACATGGTTTCTATACTTGAAAAATGATCACTTATAGAGCATAATCATTTTCCCCCCACCTAAATTCCCTTTATATGCCTTTTCCTAATATTAAATTATAATGCTATGTTGCATTTTGGGGATTCATGGAAGCAATTACAATTTTATAGGGATTGAAAATCTGCAATTATCATAAATTTGAAACAAACCTTCCCCTTTTTCTTTTTGTCGACAAGGCCTCCTAAAATCATTGATGGCTTTACTTCATCAACCTAAGAATAACAAAAAATTAAATGGGACTCTGCAAAAGAACCTCCAAGTTTTAGCATGTTTAGTAGACAATAGTGATTTCATATATACAATCTACTCACAATATCAAGGTCCCAAATCTCGATGGAAGGTTCATCCTCAAAGCCAACAGCTATGAAGTTCCCTATGAACATATTGTAGTTACAAATGAGAGAATCAGTTAGAGTAAAGCCATAAAGTAGACATCAAATCAACTTTTGAGCATGGCAAGCTATCTATAATGGTGATTTTAGGTAATGCCAACACATCAATTACTACCAAACTATTGAAAAAATTGTTTAATGGTCTGCACCAACTTTGATTAAAAGCACATATAAACTTATTCAGTTGCTTGTAGAATGGAATTTATAGTTGAATTTTTTGCTTCAATTCCTCACTTGTGCAGCCTACTAAAGTAATGGTTATCACTTATAAAAAACATGATTCTAGAAGGTTTGTTTCCCTATAGATCCTGAGATTATATTTCAGAAGGGGGGAGGAATGATTTATAAATGTGCGGAGTGAGAAGTACGCAGTACTTCGATTTTGTATGTATTTTTTATTGAGGAAAGGAAGGGAATGGGAAGGCATATATTTTTTAAGATGTCAAATTGACCCCATGAACAAAGAATTAGTGAGCGACATCTACAACTGCAGCCACAATAATACCACTGTGCTACAATTGCAGCCTATATCAGTCATGTATTTTGGTAATCATTGAAACTACAAAATGCAACCACAATTGTAGTTGTGATTTGAAACAAAAGAGCATATTAAAGTAATTATAAAAGCAACAATAAATATTTTTTTGACAGAAACATAATTTTTAATGAAGAGAGATAAGTACAAAAGCAGAGGAAAAGAGATCCTCCTCAGTCAAAATATACTTGCAATTTCTTTGTATATCTATGAGGAACATTGTCCGGAAGAACCTAAACTAAAATCATCAAGAAAAACATAAAAGTAATTTCCTCCCAAAGAACCTTAGAAAGATAAAACTTTTAATTAAAAACTGCATCATTATGTTCTAAATAAGAGTTTTTTAAGGCAGTGTTTATCATTATATTCTTGTCAAGAAATCCCATTTGCACCACACAAATGCATTTGATAAACACTAACATGCAAGCCTTAAGTATCAATGAAAATGTCAGTAGATCTCACCTCTTTCTCCCCCTTTTAGGGGGAAATCTGACCAAGCCGTGCAGAGTGGACAAGCTGTAATCATGATATCATTGCGAATATACTGGTTTATCTCACTGGAATTTGAGTCCTCAAGTATCAAAACCTACCATAGAAGATACAAATGACTTTTCAATGGTCCATTTGTTAACACCATCTGATAAGGAAGATTGGAGATGGGGGAAGGAAGAGAAGATTATTTCATGGCTAGCATTCTTCTTACCTCAAGATGACAGTCATGTTTCTTTATACATGCACAAACAACTACGGAATCTGTTGGATGAATTGTCATGTCTTCAAATTCTTCAGAGTCATCATCCTGAATTATGTAAAGGGAAATGATATCTAAGCATCAACAAAAGGCAAGGCATGAAATCTAGAAAGCAATGTGCACAAGTTTTTTAACTTACATTTTCATGATTGAGATATGGATCTATATCGTTACTTGGATAATAAAGATCACCAATCCCTAACGTAAGTAGCTCAACTCCTATATTCAAAAGAATATACAACTCATTTAGGGAATAATAGATATATTATGAATTAGGAATATTATATAGTGTTCAATATAACACCAAGACACAGAAGAAAGGTTAAACAAAGGAAGAAACAAGAGATCATCCAATATCAGCTCTGCATTAATTGAACAAATCAATTCAGCAAACCTTCATCCTCTTTATCATAATTGTCCATGTCAAGCTCCTCTAAGCCAAGGGTTATATCATCACATTTATCTCCTACTGTCTTTCCAAGTGCATCAGCTACAGACAACGCTTGAGCAACGTCACCATCTTGTTCGTTAGCACCAACATCCATATCTTCATCATTTTCTTCATTCTCACTGCCTCCACTATATAAATCAAAAGGGCCTCAAGTATTTGTAACTTATATGTGATAATCAGCTTCACCAAACAAAATGCAAAGACACAACTTGTATATGCAACAAAACCAACAAAATATGTGCTTTCTAAAATTGAGTTCATATAATCTATTGCATATTAGGGGTTAGACGCCACATCTAAAATGCTATATACAAGTACATGTGCAAGCCAAAGCAATTTATACAAGGCATGCACCTTCCAAGCTATCAATAAAATCTCTTAATGGCTATTGAATTTTTTGCTTGCACTTCACTATAATGGATTTTGATCCCCCTAAGTAAATATCAAAGTGTCTTCTAAATGAAGAAAGGCATAGAGAAGGGAGAAGAGGAAATGGATAGTTTGGAAGAGGCAAGGGATAGAGGATAGGCTCCATCCCTTATCTCTTCTCTCTCCTCAACTAATTCTCTCAATTAACTGAGGGAGTCCAGTACATAAATGAGTGAAAGAGAAAAAATAAATCTATTATGCACTATCCATAACCCTCTTTCCACTTACAAGCACTTTACCATGTCAACAATTTATTAACTCAATTGAATTTGAAAGGATCCCAGTTCATCGTGTCACACTTAATCATAAGAACCTGTACAATTTGTCCAACTTCAAAATAAGTAAATTTAATATCTTTTTTTAAAAAATGAAGTGTTTTCTTTTGGTAGAATAATTTTAGTCAATTTAATTCAAAAGCAGATCAATGAACTTTCACTTTGTATAACAAAAGTGTTTTATTAAATAAAAGACGCGCTAATGAAACTATAAAATAAGGGACTAAAGATGTATTCAAAAAAAAAAAAACAAAGGAACCACTAATTTCTCATTACTTGTCATTATCCCATTGCCACAAAAACACTTGAATACAAATCGAAGAAAGGGTTACATAGTCCAAAAGAAAGTCTTATTGATTCAGTGATACACAAACCAAATATTTATAACTCTATACATGCTTCCTATATGAATTAAATAATGCACAAAAAGAAAGATTCTGCTATAACAGAATAATCTAATCAAAGGGAAGGATAATAGCAATTGACATGGCTTTGTTAACTGAAGACTTAAAAGTCAACAATGCCATGCAAGGTTTATCACAGAAGAACATGAATATACACAACAGAAACAGCCAAAAGAACTGGCCATCATTGAATTGAATCCAATAACTTATCAAGAATATAACTGAACACAGAACGAAAATAAAAATACCTGTTAATAAATTCCTCAATTTCCTGCTGTGAAGGAAGGTCAGCCATAAGAGGCTGGGACTTTGAGGCCCCTTTAGGGACCCAAGCAATGGCCGAAATCATCGTTACAGGCACAGCTACAAAATCAAAATAATCAAAAGCTGCACGTCAACCAAATTGAGTGAGTTAAAAAATTTAGTAGAGAGAAATAAGACTGTGAGTCTGAGGTTCACTAATAACTAATAAGGAAGGCTCAGAGCGAGGTGGGGTCTAATAAATCCGTAAATGGTCCTTTTTTCTAATAAATATTGATGATATAGATTGACTATTGAATTTATAATTTTTTTATATATCCCTATAAGTTTTAGTATCTATGATATGACACGGCTCAAACTGACAATATAACAAATTTTAAAAATTTTAGGATATGAATATGAGAATATATAAAATTTTTATATAAATTTAAGCAACAATTGAAGTATTAAAAGTGAATAGCAATCCAACAAAACACAAAATATTAATAATACAAAAATGGGGAGCAAGTGAGCGACAGGTTCTGCGGAGAACAACATAATAAATTAATAATATGAAACAATAGTCAAACTTTCATAACAAAGCAAGTGAGCAACATAATAAAATAATAATATAAAATAAGAGATGAGCAAGAGCGAGAATAAACGTGTTACACAGAACAGAGCATCAGATATTTTAACAAGAAGGCAGAGAAGAGAGAAGACGAGTGAAGGACGACAGATCATGGACTGGACGCCGAAGAGCTGAGCAACCACAGAACGACCCGCAAGTTGAGCAAACAAGAATGGGTTAACGGCGGCGCCTTCACGGATCACGGAGGAGCACGACGGCGCGAGTTGGGATTCAATGAGAAGAGAGCGACGAACGAGACTAGGGGGAGAATGGAGGCTCCGAAATTTTTCAAGAATCGATTCTACTCTTGGAACTACGTTATGACATAAGCTTATCTCACCTGTTTCGCATCGTCGACTATAATAGTTGGACCCATTATTATATGCCACAATTTTAATCTACCAAATATACCTTTGACAGTGTGGCTCCGACTCTGAAACCCCCAGCGTCTTTTTCCTCCTAAAACTTGCGATGCCGTGAGTGCCCTTGATCGTGGTTCCGCTGATTTTCGTCTGCCGTCCGCCTTTCTTTCCGTCAGCCGCTGTTACCGTCGTTGAAGCCGTCTGGTTCGTGTTCCCGTTCGCAACGTAGATACATTGGGCGTCCGAGTCTTGTACTGGGACGAGGGATGTCTAATCGTTTAGAAGATACGATTTCAAATCATATCTAATGTCTCGCTTTTGATCGATGAAAGTTGTTTTATAGGATTTGCTGTTTGTTCTCGGTAATCATATCACTCATACCCATAACTTAGTAAATATTCGCAAAAAAATAAAAATAAAACATAAAACATTGTATTTATTTGGTTAGTAAGCTGCTAAATATATGATTATGTTCAAGTAAAAAAAAAAAAAAGTCTATGAAGTTGATATAATGCATTAATACTGATTTGTTTACCATTATGAGTAAAAATATCTTCTTTATATAAATTATCATGATATCTTTTTTTTTTTTCGATCAGCAAGTTATCATGATTTTTTTTTTTTTGCCCAACAGGTATCCTGACATCAATATCTATTTATGAGGAAAAAAATATATGATTTGATTTAATCAAAAGTCTATAAGTTATGCGAAATGAGATCCACAAATTAAGGAAAACAATACACATAAGGCAACAAAAATAAAGTAAAAAACCAATAATAGAAATGGTAAAACTCTAGGGATAAATAATTATGTTATCCCTTAAATTTATTATATATGATTTTCTAGATTCTTCTAAACATGTTTTTAAATTATAATTTTTATAAATTTAATTATAAAACATAGAAGAAATAAAGAAAATGACAAAACGACACTCTTAAAATATACAAACGACGAAAAATTGTTTTGTAATGTGATAATTATTATATAGTCTCCAGGACTTAGCTGACATATTATTGGGAAATTTGCCCCCAATTTAATTTTACATATGACAAATATGCTACAGTAAACTGATGTGATTTTTATTAAGTTAATAATTTTTTAAAAAAATGAAATGAAATGAAGAAAAATGGATAAAAATATATAAAAAAATCGGTTCCTTTAATTTCATCTAAAATTTTCAATGGCTTAAAAAAAATCAAAAAGAAAAAACTACAGAACCTTCGAAAATAAATTAAAATGGAAAAATATTATTACTAAATAAGAAAAATCATTTTTGTTAAGGTGACCACTTTTTTAAAAACGTTATCTTAAAAATACAATCTTTATTAAGCAAATCTTATTTCTTAACGTTCTTTCCCCTCGTTAAAAAAATGACACAACTTACTATTAAATAGATAATTATTTTTCAACAAATTTTTTCAGTGAAAATATGAAACGCATTTAAATTGAGCACATCACCCAAAAAGAACTAAGCCACTTTTCTTTTTTCATGATAAGGTTCAAAGTTCAAACGGCATGAGAAAGAAGCCACAGGGCATCGATTGTTCAATTCCCATCCAGTTGAGTCATGCATTTTCCGCCTCAGGGGTCACATATTTTTTTTGCGTATGGAAAAGGGTAAAAAAATAAAAATAAAAACACAAAGAAAGTGAAGTCAGTTAGAGCCTGTTTGGATTACTGAATTAATTTTGGAATCAAAATCATAATTTTGCAAAAAATTATTCAAACATCATTATATATGTAAAGATAGGGTTAAAAGCTTATCACGTATCCATTTTTAGGTTTGCTACAATGTTATACTTTGAGGTGTCTTTCCTGCAAATATGTACTTCAGAATTAAGTCTGAGGTTAGGTTCGGGATGATTTATTTTTTTTAATGTCTGTAAAATATATTATTCAAATTTAGAGTTAGGTGCGAGATAAATTATTAATTTTTATATGCATATAGAAAATTCATTTTTACCTATTTTAAAATTCAAATATGATCATATTTGAATTCAAATTAATATCTATTTATTTTAAAATTTAAAAAAATAACTCTATTTAAAATTTTCATCTGTCATCATCATTTTAAAAAATTTCCATCTATCCTAAAGATTTGCCGAAACTCAAGGCTCATATGATTGTATATGTGTATTTATCTATTTGAATTCAAATTTAAATTAATATATATATATATATCTATATATATATTGAAAAAATAATGTGTTTGAATATTTAGATTTATTCTCATGATTTCAAAAAATTTGTATAATATAATAAAATTAATATCAATCTATCAAAATATTTAATATGCAATTATAGGTTTACAAACAATATATTATCAATTATTTACGTTTAAAAATATTAATTTCAATGGTTTGATATTAGTGTTTAGTATTGCATGGTTTAAAGATATTAACACCGTTTAGGATTTACAATGTGTGTGTGTTTGGGGGAGGGGTAGGTGATAATTGATTTTTGAATTTAAATTAATTTGGGATCACTTTAGATATCTATCATCACAAAAATTAATATTTAATATATATAATCTTAATGTTAAAAAATCCCCCCTTCATTTTCCCTCTCAATTCAACCTTATTCAATTATAAATTACTAGACTAAGATAATATCATACTTTTTTTAAATGTTTTAGAGATAGGTTGCAGTCATTTAAGATATGTGAAATTTTAAAATTTGAGATCTCCTAGTGCTTTGGATCATATTGAACAACAAACCATTCGTATAAAGATTAACTTTACGCTTGACTACTATGAAGTTGTATCCTAAGACAAGTTCCATCCATTGTTTTAGGTTCAATTTTGTTAATATTTCATATATTGTATATAAAGAGGCAATAAATGATAATTACTTAGTAGGTATATTATTAAACTTTCTAAAATTTTTTATTCAAAAACTTTATTTAGCAAGATTACAATAATATCTCATCTTAAACTTTTCTTATCTTAAACTTTATTTTTTTTTACTTTATTTAATGAAATATATACGTAGCATTATACTTTATTTATATGAAGCATGTTAAGTTAGACTTGCTATGTTGGAGTGATGCGGATATGATGGAAACATGAAAGTTAAATAAATAAATATGTATAATCACAGCAAGTCTATTTGTACTTTACAGTATTATTTTCACTAAAATATGCATACTCAATGCTTCCATATGAAAACATGGGCTCATCAAATATGGTTTGGATTTTATATTTTATTAATGTAATTTGAATTTTAAATATGATATATTTAATATATGTTTATTTTTATAACAGTTTTTTGATAATATGATATACTTAATGTGAATGTTATTCTATGTAATTTCAAATTTTCAAACCATAATATGATATTTAGTTAATGTGATTTTTATTAATAACTAATATATGTTTATTTCCACAAAAGCTTATTCGTTTATTTTACGTTAATTTGAATTAATTTTTTAAATTTAATTTATATTATACTAATTATAAATAACTAAGGTTACTAAGTTTGCTAATATTGTGTTTCATATGTCCCTGAATCTAACCAATGCTATAACCTCTTTAATTTTATTTTGCTGCCAAGTATTCTTCAATTTATTTTTTAAGCTAATTGTTTTGTTAGATATTGTTTAGAGTTTAATTTATCTATTTTCTTATTTGCAATATGTGTATCTTAAATTTTCATATTATTTGTGGCTTTGACATGTGATATTCACACAATTTGTACTATCAACACAATGAAAAAAAAGTGAAATATTATGGTTTAAGTGATTGGTGTTTGAAAAATGCTAAGTAGAGATGCATTTGAGAACTCAAATAGCATTGAATTAGCGTTTCACTAAATTAAAAAATTAATGAAAAAAATTAAAAAGAAAAGAAAAGACTATAAAAATTAGGATATATTTAAAAAAAATTATCTATGCATCCCAAAATTCTTTGTTTTGCAATGTCTTTTATGCAATTCTATGCTTCAAAGTTAAGTTTGATTGTTGATTGGTGGGTATAGTTTTTAAATTGATTTTTTAATTATTATTTATATAAACTAAAAAAAGTTGTTAATGATGTAATTTGAATATTTGAGATTCAAATCCGGTCACTTGAATATTCTTATGAGCTTCTTACCGAACATCACTTTAGTATATGCTATCAACTTATTTTATATAATTATGAAATAATTTCAAATGTTAAAATTTGGATGAAGTTCGATAATATCCAATATATATGATTATTTATGCTAAATATAATCAAATTTTAATATTTATGTGTGCCATTTCCAAAGTTAAAATTGGTAGCTTATTAACTTAAAAACCATATAATCAAAATAAAATGCATGGTTAGAATAATTTTTTAATCAATCGTATAATCTCTGAACGAATTTAAAATGGATTAAATGTTAAATTTTAATTTTGTTTTCTTTTAATCTATTTTGATAAATCTGACATGTTTCAAATTAAAAAAATATTTATTTAATCAGCACATATAAATAACATCATTTAATTACATAATATAAATAAGCCTTTTAAATTCAAATATCTTGAGACTAAATTCAAATTGTTATCAACTCAAATACAAATACTTATTTTTTTTACATTTCTAATTTATTTTATTAAATTAATCATACAAACTAAAAATGTCATAATTATTCTACCTTCTAAATAACACTAGTTTTAATAATTAAGAAATAACGTATTAGTTTAAATGATCATTCAAGTGTAATAACAACATCATTTAAAAAAGGTGTGAGATTACACAATTCTAATCTAATGCCATGCATATAATATCTATGCAATATATAGTTGTATACTATATTATATGAAAGTAAAAAGGCATATGAAATTTTTTCTATTTAATATATTATATATCAGTTTGGTTTTATACTTTATGCTTTTTATTTCACTTATTTTATTTTGTTAAAGTTCTTTAATTTTTTATTTTCCTTAATTCAAACAATCCTATTTGAACACTAATTCATTTTATGTTATCAAGTTATTTTATATAATTATGAAGTATTGTGATTTAAATTTTAATTGTTTAGACTTGGATGGAGATCCATAATATCTAATATCTCATAATTAAATGGAAGGACATTGAATATTGTAAAAAGAGCAATTAAATATCTAAACTATGCAATTTGTCAGTAGGTACTAATTTTAAACTTTAAAAATCTAAAGTATGCAATTAATCAGTGGGGGTAATTTTGACTTTTTATTCTAATGTTTAAGAAATAAAATAAGAAAAAAAGAATTATGTTATTATTTAAGAAAATGTCTTTATATTTAAATTCCAAGCATATCCGATAATTAAATTAAATTGACAATTTAAATTCAAAATTTCCTCCAACATAGATACTATGCCAATTATAAATTAATAAACATAAGTTTGGTTATGATTTTATTTCACGATTCAAGCTTGAATTAATTATATCATTCATGAGTTTATTGTATAGATAGGTGTATCCTAATTTTCTAATTATCATTCAATCCCATCATGTATTTATGTTACCAATATTTATTTAGTCTTTCATTTGTCTACCTCAACGTTTCTTCTTCTATCGATTTTTATTCTGTTAAAAAAAATTGATAGATTCATTATTAGATAATCGTAGTTGTGTTATATTTAAAATCTCAACTAGGAGAGATGTCCAATTTTATTGCCTAACTATGCAACAAATAAGATTGACTCCAATAAAAAAATACTTGTTAGCAATTAAAAAAATATTTAATAATGTTTAATATCGTTATCATATCCATTATGTAGTGGTTTGTTTAAGACATTAATAATCAAATGAAGAAAAGTTGTTGGTGAGTGTTATTTAGAATTTTTATTAATATTAGTTGAATTTATAAGATTATCTTTCTTCATGTGTCATACCTAATATAAATTACTTGGTTATTATCATAAAAAATTAAAAATATATTATTTTAATTCAAAATTTTAATTTGTTTTCTGAAATAATATATAATCATTGAGTTTTTATAATTTAAAAATATTATTTTTTAAGAGAAAATAATTTTAGACGGAGATAGTATATAAAATTTATTTGTTATTTTAAATTTGTTTGATAATGATCATGTTTTCAAAAGAAGACAAAACCTATATTTTATATCAAGTTAGCTGGTCTTGATTTTAGTGCATAAATCAAGTTAATAACTAATTCAGTTTTGCCAGTGATGGAGCCAAAAAATTTAAAATATAAGTACAACATACATACATAAATATATTTTTTGAAAAATGACAAATAAATTTCTTTAAAATAATTAAATGACAAAACAGTATTGTGAAATGAAATAATTTTGTTAGTAATTATGTTTGTAACCCTTTATAAAATAATAGACAACATAGTTGTTAAAACCTTAACTAAAGTTGTCAATAACAAAGGTAAAATTGTTAATATGATAAATATATTTGTTACTGGACGATTATATTGAAGTTATGACCATATTATTAATACTTAAATTAAAGTTGTTAATTACTATACTGAAGTTGTTAATATACATAAGGCTCTAATGGCACACAAGTTTTGTATCAAAGCTCTTAATATATGCTTAAAGATATTCCAAAGTTTCCCTTTGAAGGAAAATTTATTTTGTTTGGTTGAGATTTTAAGCAAATCTTTCATGTTATTTCAGGTAGGCCAAGGGATGATTTTTTTTTTTTTGCCACCATTAACTCTTCATATATCTGAGATAATTGTCAACTCCTTACACTAATAAGAAACATATGACTTCTAACAACAAATACTAGTGTATCTATTAGTATTTCTCGATATTTTGCTTACTAGATTATCAACTGGTGATTGAATTTGTTATTAGAATTAATGAAAGATCTGTGGATATTAAGATCCCAATTAAATTTGTTACTCAAAGGTTTGGATAACTCAATAAAATTCATTATTGATTTAACTTTTTCGGATTACCTTTAATAATGTCTATAATTCTTTGAATTTTAAAGATATAGCTACATTAACTCCTATTATGTTAACTAAGATTAAAGAAGTAAATAGGTACATGTAGTCCCCACTTTTTGGTGAGGAAGCTGTGTACTTGAGCTTTGAGTGTGTTATGAAAGATGATGGGGACATATATTTACTTGCTGACATGTACTCTATAGATTTTTTAAATTAAATTTCAATGCTGGGCCCTCTTGAATTATGAACTAAGGCTTAAAGTGGGTGTTTTAATTATTTTAATGTGAAATATTGATATATTTATGGGGTTGTATAATGGTATATGTCTCATGATTACAATAATTAAAAAAATATGTTATTAAGGCCAAAATAAATGTCTATAGATTAAATACAGAAGCGAAATTATATATATTCCATGTTGATATGCATATGTCCATCTAATTCCATGTTACTTACTATTTACTATAATAAAGGGATAGTTTCTCATTATGTTGGATTTTGCCATGATCATTAATAAGAGCCAAGGCTAGAGCACATGTTATTTTGGTTTGTGCTTGCCTCATTCTGTTTTCACCCCACAATCAATTATATGCTATTGTTTCTCATGTTTCAAGCAAGAATTAAGGATTTAAAAATATTGATTCTTGATGGGAATAGTCGCTCCACAGATAGAACTTCTAATGTTACTTATAAAGAAATCTTTGGCAATTTCATTTAAATAATTATAAATTTTTATTAATTTGCTTTTCATTGTATCTATTTACACAGTATGCATTTAATTTTTTTATCATTTGTTTTACTTTAATATGCATATTTAATATTCATGGCAATAATTATATAATCCCACTGCATATAAGATGATATGAAGATTGAAAATGTTTGTTACAAGTTATTCTTTTAAAATACTTCTCCCTACAAGATTAACAATTATTCACAAAAACTATAATATAAGACCGGTGCATTGCACGAGTAATTTACTAATTTTTAATTCTACAAAAACTTTATTTGATTTGTCGAGAGGCCATTTTATTTATTTAAAAAAATAATTCTTAAAATTTGAACATTTTTTGTCTTATACCATTTTAAATTTATTCTAAAATATTATCCAAATATGTTCCATTATCAAAACATCATCCAAATATTTGTCAATCACTTTTTTTTACAATTAATTTTTATCAATTAAAATCCAAACACATCCTTCGTAACTGATTTCTGTTTGGAAAATCAAGTTCCAACTTCATTCCTCATATTTTCCCTCCTCTCACCGTCCTTCTTCTTCCTCCCGCTTCCTTCCCTTCCTTCCTCCTGCGTAACACAAAGTCTTCTTCCGAAGACTTCAGTACTGAAGAAAATGCCGACAACGATGGAGGATTCATCGAGGTACCGAAACTCACCGCAGAGCTGTTTCGACAAATTGTTCCTGCCATTGTCATGTCCGATAGGGCAAGATGCTACTCCTGCAATCATAAGGTGAGAACAGGGAGGGTTCGTCACAAACTGAACTTTGGACATCTCTTCCACTATTTCTGCCTATTTAGAAAGCCTCCTTAGAAGTTCTCAATGTCCTGGATCCTAGATATGCCAGAATACCTTTACTTCGTCTTGAAAAATGCCTAAGACGGTGGTTTCAAACAAGGTGTTGTGTGTTGTTCGTCAGGGGAACATCAAACCAGGGGAGGTTGAAGAGAAACTGAATAACTGCAACCATATTTTTCACTATCCTTGCATTTCCAACTACTATCGCAAAAAGATCCCATTCTCTCATCGATGCCCAGTCTATCGTAGTGAGATCGCATCTCCCCCGGTAAGTTATCTTATATGCTCTGGTTAACTGATTAAATCCGTTAATTGTAAGATCTATCTATATCAGGCCAACAATCCATATTTCTTCCTTACTTTTTTGTATACTCTCTCAACAACGATTATATCGTGAACTTATAATCTCTCCCATCTAACATTTCAATTCAATGTTAATATAATGTTTTAATTTGTTGTTTGTAACGACTGAATACTGTTTCTGGTGTAATGCTTGTTTGAGTTTCTCATTGCCTAAATTATTTAATTTAACTAACTTCTCATCAATTTAATTGTTGGGAGGAGTTAAGCTTAGCTTCTTTTTTTTTTTTTTTTTGAGCAAACAGACCAATTTTATGTGAGGAGGTGAGCTTAGCCAAATGAGAGAGTTCAACTTTTCAAGAATATATATGTTCTCTCTACAAACGATTTGATTCTTTCTCAGCAATAAGAAACTGAAACTTCGTGCTTTCATCAATAACCTTTTCTTCTAAGTTATATTTTCTATGTGATAACTGATAACCTTTGATCAAACTGCCAGTCAATTTATCATTAAGACAGTGTACATGATGGTAATTTGAACTAGTTTCTTACTTTCTGCCTGTTGGACAAGACTTGGCCAAAATTGATTTTTTAGTGAAAGTTATCCAAACAACAATATTTTTAAGTAATCAATTATTAGCCAAAAAATTGATTTTTGATATAATCTCCCAAAGGCAGCTTCCAGGATTAAAAAATCGATTTTTGATATAATTCTACTGTTACAATGTCAATATAATTTAAACTTTTATAATTAATCAGATATATAATTTAAATAATATATTTTACTTCTTAAATAAAATTTAACAAATTTAATAATATTATATACAAATTTATCAATAATTTAATTTTGAAAATCAATATTCTTTATGCTAATTTGCACAGTTAAAATTGATTTGAACTTAATTATTCAAACATCTTCAATTATATTAAAATTAATTTTAAAAAAATATTATCCAAGCAATTGTGTTATAACATAATCAGTTATAATAAAAATCAATTATATTAATTAATTATACTCAATTGAAATTCAATTGTGATGTTTGTTATGGTTGATTAGATTGGATTGTATGTATCATGTGCAAAAGAATGTTCCGTGATCTTTCTGTGACTGTAAATGTTTTCTAGGACTGGTGTCTTTATTTATTATGATTGGATTGGGTTGGATGATACTGAGTAAGACATGGTGTAGTTCGAGTGTTGCCGTGAAGTTGCTGAACACTTCTTCGCCTTCTTTCTCACATTTCCTATACCCATATTATCAAAAACATATAGCCTCATACTCCATAAACTTGATATTACGCCACAAAAGAAACTTCCTCTTTTTCCATTTTTGTTTGTGGACATATTATAATATTGACCTCATTGGATCTTACGGATTCTTTTTGTGGAATGCTTTGTGTATGTCATGTGTTTAACTTCAATTCCAGTAACTGAAGTGCATGTCAGTCTCATTTTGATTTGTAAAAATATTAAGGACCGATGCATAATAGACAATGATAGGCAATTTTTTTTATTACGCTTACTTTTTTAAAAAGAAAATTAGTTTTATTTGAATAATTAGTTAATTGGTTATAAATTTAACATTCATAAAACTTCTTTTTGATTTTGTATCTTGCAATTGGAAGTCAAATGTCTTCATAGATTAGGGCCTGCTTAGATACTTCCCAAAATCAATTATAGGGACCAAAATCATCATTTTGAAAAATTTTTATCCAAACACTCCACTTTCCAAAACTCTATTTACCTCTCAAAACTCCATTTTTTAGTGTTGTTTCTTTAACGCTAGTATTAAATTTCAAAAGCGGTCAACATTTTGGAAGTTTTTAAGGTTTTTAAAATGTAATGACCTATTTAATTTGAAATTGTGCATAAATTGCAAGGATTAATTAATAAGTCTTTTTAATAATAAAATATGCCTTTCACTGAAAATTTTCAGATTACATTCAACCCATGGTGGTTTCCTTTAAGCACTTGAATTAGGAGATTATAAATAAAAGTTATATTTAGTTTTATTAGTAAATAAAGTTCTGTATATACAAACTTACTCCTTAAATTAAAATTTTGAAAGGAAACCAATCTCAAAGAAGAGTACAAGACATGTCGTATACTCCTCCGTTTAAAAATATAAAGTATTTTTTGAAAAGTTGAATGTTTAAAAATATAAAATATTTTTAATCTTTTAAGGTATAATTATTGACTTTTTTTAAAAGGTGCCCTTATTGATAATGACTTTATATTTATTGTAAATTATTTAATAGGGGTAAATATGAAAAGATAAGATTAGTTTGAAAGTAAAAAAATATTTTATTAAAATAAAATTCAATTAAAAATATCTTATATTTTTAAACAAAAAGAATATGTTTTTAAAATTAATTTATTTAATTAATATTTGTAGTCTACGAACACAATGATGCAGGTTCAAATCGTGGATCACGTACTTGAAAGGAGATAATGTTGCTAACAAGGCAAGTTGCCTTTGGCATTCAACAATTATCACTTATGCTTGAAAAAGAAGTTGAGATTGAGATTCCACTTATCGGGGTTGTCTTTACTCTATTTAAGAATTTAAAATAAAACTATACCAGAAACAAAAAAGAATTTAAAATGAAAAAAAGCGAAATTTGTAACAAATAATTTTACTTTATTAACTAAAAAATATATTTAATTCTTTACTTTTACATGTTTCACTTCAACTCCTTAACTTTTCAAGATATCTTTTTAATTTTTTAACTCTAACAAAATTAGTTTTATCCTAACAAAATTTTATATTAAACTTTTAAATATTTACAGAATATTCTCAAATGTTAACATATTAAATTTAATTCTTTTTAAATAATAATAATTAATATAAAAAATATTTATTTAAAAATAACAATGTTAAAATTCAAGAACTAAAAAGATAATTTACAAAATTAAAAAATTAAATTAAAATTTTATATAAAATTAGAAGACTAAAAATATACTTTAACTTACTTTATTTTACTCAATTAAATCAGTAAAAATATTTACTTATTTATAAAATTTAAATTTACGAGAATTGAATTTTACTACAAAGTAAGAAAAACGTTGTTAGAGAATTCTTTTTTTTTTTTTTTGAATTCTCCAGCAACGTTTTTCTAAACTAAACCATAAGGTGGTCCTATCCATTTTGATTTGAATTGATGACAATATATAATTATTAAAGATTGAATGGAATGAAAATGCCAAGTTTCAATTCAACTTTTTTCATATAATCTCCATCTATGACAACTAAAACTACCTAAACATATCAACTAAAAGGTAACAGTTGAGAGTCAGGCTATGAAAAATGAAACATACGAATTTAAAAAATAAAAAAAAACAAAAGGTCTATGAACAGAAAGTCAATACCCGAACCATACATAAGAAGCCCCTAACAACAGTCATCAGCCCAGTATGGTGCGTTCTTGACTCCCTCTTCCTCTACTTCTTCATCGTCTTCTTCCAAACAAATCCCAAAAGAAATGAAATCACCAAAAAAAAAAAAACAGCCATTTTCACCCAAAAATCAAGAAAGAAGAAGAAAGCTGGTGCGAGATGTAATGAAGGTAGAACCTCCTTGGCTGGCAGCAAACACAGCAGCAGTAAATGATGAGAGGCTTTCATCTTCTGCTCTTTCTTCATTTGCATTCATGTTCCTCAACTAACCCCTATAAGCTGCCTTCAATACACCAATCTGTCTCTGATCTCTGAACGCTTTTTCTGATCACCATATTTAAGGACACTCCACACAGTTCACTACACCACCATCAAAAATTTAAAACTTTTTTTTTTTTTTGGTTTTTGGGTATGGGCGTGGTGTGATGATCATCATCAATCAGGAAGTAGGACAATTCAAGGCTGCCTTAATTTGCTGCACAGTGGTGCCGATGAGGTTATTAACGGTCGTCACTGACTCGAAGTTCAGCTTCGCAGATGGCAGGCTGCTCACCAGAATCTGAAACGCCACCGTGATCAGTGACCCTCCTGACCTCCTTGGTGTGCTCGAGCTGCTCGATGCTCCGTCCCCCACTCCAGCGGCTCCACCTTGCTCCACTTGCCCGTCTGGCGACACCACAAAGCCCGACGGCAGTAGAGGAATGTACGACGGATCCTCACCGCTCATGGCGATGTTGATCGCCGGCAGATCCACCGGGCAGTACACCACCAGGGATCCTGATGTGTCCACGCAACTCTCTTGCAGTATCAACATGTTGTTCTGGCTCGTGTTGAAGGCCTGCGTTATTCAAATATCAATGTTAACGTCAAGAACCAAAGTCAACCCAACAAAACTAAGGTTGTCTGGTCTAGCGAAAGTCAACCCATCTCTTCATACTTCAGTTGATAATTTTAAAACATGAAAAATATGAAAATATTTATATATTTACTCGAAGAACAGATATGCAGTTTCCAGGGTGAGATCCATTGGCTATATGAGCAACCTCTTGCACTGCATTCCCATTCGAAAGAACATCCCACTACAAGGAGTTAAAAAACAATAAATGAATCTCACAGTACAACGTTAATCAATTACATATATATATATATATATATATGTAAATGTGAGATATTGAAACCTGAGGTCTTTTTCGTTCGTCCTTGAAGAAACTAAAGACGGTCTGGGGAGGGATCGGGAGCCAGATGGTGGTGGCTGCGCTGAGAACGACGCCGTTTGGTTGGCCGGGATCGGAGCTCTTGTGGACGGTGACTCTGACCCCGACCTCGTTAAACCCAGAAAGTGTCGTCCATCTATGGCCGATCGATGAACTGATGCTCGTGCAGAAATTGGTTACCATCCTTTGTGCCAGTTTCATCATGCTCCTCTTGCCTTCCGGCGACGGAATCACTGAAATTTTTATCGTCAACGATAGACGTTATTATAGAGCAATGCGGTATGTGTTTATATATATATGTATATACATATATATATATACATACCTCCTCCAAGATCACGAGTTGAATTGCCTGTAACCATTAAACAAGCGAATCTTTCGCACATTCTTTGAAGTGTAGCGAGCCATCTTTCTGCTCCAAAAGCCAATCCACTGTAAATAAGATTTCTGTAGAGACGATGAGTTGGCGTTTTATCTTCAATCTCAACATGCTCAACCCAAGTCACCTGCTTGCGGAGTTTCAAGACAGTCAATTAAAATAAAAATAGGCTTATAATTTTGAGTCGAATGAAGAAGAAGGAAAATAAGACCAACCTTTGAATACCCATTAGGCATATCCTGGATCAAGCAACCAGAAGGGAATCTATGAGACCGAAACTGAGGAGCAAACTGATTATCTTGAGGAAAATCATAAGACACATCCACTATCGCCCATAAGCCTTGCTCAATTTGCTGACAATAACGCAGGAAATAGAACTCTCGAGTCGGAACCAGTGGAGAAAGCACATGAAGCTCTCCATACATCTGAGATTATACAAAGTTCAATTCATGAAAATTCAAATGGTAATTTAAATAATAATAAGACTTGTTTTTGTTCATCAGTATACCAATTGCAAAGCACCACTATGACCACCAAGCATTCCAGAAGATATCACTTTGATCGTTGTTGCCATTGAAACTATTGTAGGAAATAGCTCCATCCACTTGTTCTGCAGAATTAATCACGAGTCATGAAATTTTTCACAATCCAGAAAGCTTTAGAAGAAGAAGATGAAGAAGAAGAACTTACGGGGTCCATAAACATGTCGACCAAAGCCAAGCTATTCATAATGACAACTCCAGAATCTCGAGACGCTTCAATGCGAACATTGGGGTTCTTAAGGTGACTATTCGATCTGGGGAACATGTTTCCATAGGTGTCAAGATTGAGAACATCTCTCCCGTCGGTGCTTGACTTCATCCACAAGGGTTCATTCGTCTGCAAAAGCCTGAGCAACTCGTCCAAGGCATTCCCGGCAATGTCAGACATGACGGACTTGTCCATGTCAGAAAAAGAAGCCGCCTGATACGGCAAGCTCGGAACCGACGAAGAACTACCAGGAAGAAGATCAAGGTCAAGAGAAGGACCACCACCCATCACGGTTTGACCCCCAAAGCTTCCCATTGACAAGTCCAAAGAAGAAATATGAATCGGCTGAACCGGAGGGAGTTGAGAAATCGGCCTTCCAATGTATTTAGCCGCAATGCTGGATACTCTATCGAGCTGCAAAATCAACACAGGTTTTAACAAGAAGGAGGAAGAGGATAGGTTTTGAGGAGTTCAAGATTATTTAACCTCTTCTTTCAATTGAGCATTTTCCAGACGCAATTTTTGCTCGTCGAAATAAGATTCTTCGTGAAGAGGAGGTCCTCCACAAGAAGGGCAAATGACATTTTTGAGGGCCTCTCTGATAGCTATGTTCTCGCAACGAATCTTGTCATTCTCTGCTCTTAGAGCACAGTTATCGGCTCTCTCATGCTGGGCCTGAATTGTATAACAAAAGGAAACAACAATTTAAAACAATGAAGTGATAGTGATAGAGAAACAGAGAAGAAGAAGAAGAAGAAGAAGAAAATACTATACTATTACTATACCTTCATCTGGGTCCTCCTGTTCTGGAACCAAAACTTGATCTGCCTAGGGGCCAGCCCTAGTTCTCTGCTTAACTGTAATCTCTGCTTTTCATCAGGGTGGGGGCACTCCTTGAACATTCTTTTCATTCCCATCACAGGAAAAAGACACAGACAAAACAGGTCATCAAAATCGGAGTGACAGATAAACAACCAAACATAACCGTTCGTAAGAATAACTTACGATTCAAGCCTCTGAATCTGGTTAGCTGTGTGACGATGGTATCGCTTCTTGTTCCTCTGCGAATCCGAACCGTCGTGAAGGTGGTGGTGATGGTGGTGGTGGTCCCCAGGGGACCCACCACCGCCTCCACTCCCGTACTCCATTCCTCTCTCTCTGTCTCTCTCTCTCTCTCTCTCTCACTCTCTCGCTCAGAGCAGCAGCGGAAAGAATAGTGATGGTGTTAGCAGTGTATCAGCGAGCGCCATGACATGGGAGGATTAAAAGAAGTGAAATTTGAATTGTGGGCATGGAAGAAAGGAGGTTTTTAGAAGAGGGAGTAATTTTTGTGGGTACGGAAGAGAAGAGAGCATAACGTTTCTAATTCCAATGACCAAACATACCCATTTACGCGAAGATTCTCAAGCGATATCAGAAACGGCTGAATGATTGATCAAAGATATCGGCATGATTTGAGATTTGAGAGGCGAAAGAGTTATGGCCTGATTTAAGAAACCAAACCCAAAAAAAAAAAAAACAAACAAACAAACAAGCAAACAAAGAACCAGCTAGCTGTGTGTGAGCGCGCGAGTGTGTATAGTATCAATCTGTTCCACAACCCACCACTTCACTTTCACAGAGGGTCTCTCACAAGTCATTAGTGTAACTGATGAAGGGTTTTTAAAGCGTTTCTTCCGAGCAAGAAAGGAAGGGCCTTAAAGTCTCTCTATTCTCTCTCTCTCTCTCTCTCTCTCTATAACCAATGGGGACGAGTGAGGGGTACAAGCACAACCAGGTGGGTAACCCCATTAAGCTATAAATGAGGTCGGCGGGTGATTTGTCAGCCGCCGCCCATTCCCGGTGGCCGGGGAGCCATTTCTCGGCGGCGGGTGGCGGCGAAATGACGGATTTGCCCCTCCAGCTAACTCTCTTTCCACCTCTCTCTTAACTTATTTATGTTTCCTCAGCTACGACTTTCTCTCTCTTCTTCTTTCCCCATTCTTGGTTCGTACACACACTACAAAGTGGACGCAAAAGTCAAACGTTGCCTTCCCTCTCTCAACAGTCCTGGATCCTCTGCTATCGACCCTTCCCTACGACTCCATCAACCAATTAAAATTTGACATGTTATCACAATAAGTTAAATTTTGTATTACAAAGTTTATTTTGTTGAAAATTTTAAAAATATAAAGTGTATAATGCATTATAAAAATTTTAAATTATAAAAAAATTATTTTATTGAAACTTGCTCGGGAATCATTCCAGTTAATTTTTAATTAAACATTTTTGTCCAAAATTTTTTATTAACTATTAAATAATAACCTAATGACACGTTAATAAACTCCTTGCAAAGATTTTTTTTTTTTTGAAGGAGTGAAGTGTTTACTGTTTGAGTTTTTCTTCCGTTTTATCTAAAATAAAATGATTTATTGAAAAATTCTACACCTATTGATATTACTTAGATTGTTAAGTAATAAAATGCTCTACAATAACGACGTAAATTTTGTTTGTATCAGACTTCCATTAGAAGCTTTGGGAAGAAAAAGGACTGCAAATTTAAACAATCAAGAGGTTGCATTTTTTTTTTAACAAAAAACTAAGTTTGGATGAATTCACTTTCGTAATTTAACACGTTTGATTGAAGTTGGAACCATATTTAGATATTTAAATATTCAATTTGATAATGAAGAATACCAACATTAAATTTGTTTGGTCTCAAATATGGTAAGACGAAAATATTATCAATCAAAATAAGCTGGAAAAAAACACAAGATAAATTGAGAAAAGTACCCGAAATTATTCAGCGATACAAAATCTAATCGTTAGGAATACTAAAAATAGAAATATGTCTGAATCATTTGTTTCTATAATTCAAAGATTCAGCTTTCTTTTTCCTGAGATCAGATTGAAATTCGGTATTTTCCCCGTTTTCACTCATTTGTGATTTGTGATTCTAATCTAAAATCATTTGACCAAGAAAAAGAGCATACAATTAATTAAAAAAAACAAAGAAAAAACGATTTAGTACATGCTTCTTTTGGAACTTCTAATTTTATTTCATGGTCAAATCTTCTTTTATCTCTTTATATGGATTAATCTGTTATGAACATTATGAATATTTCCCAATAATTTCTATTTATTGTCTCTCAGTCTAAATTAAATTAAAATGCATGAATTTTAAATAATTATAGTGTGAACAGAACAAAAACTACTCGTGTATGAGCATTCAAATTCCTTGGCCATATTAAATACGAAATCTTTATTATCCAAAACCACATTATTACAAATATATCAAGAGGATATGAGGATTTTAATGGCAAGTTTTAATCTTGCACACAAATATAATCAATATCAAATTAAACTAAGAATTTATTATTAAAAGATTTTAAAGATAACGTGTTGTCTATATAAAAAGATACGATTTATGTACATTGCGTGTTAATTAATTAGTAGTCTTTGTTACAGACAGCTTATTTATAGCTTACATTATATATTTTAAAAGAATAAAGTGCAGTGCAGGTAATTATTTCAGTGGACAAAATTAAAAGATAGTATACTCGAGTATGAAAATGAAAATACACACTCTCTCGTTTAAAAATATAAGATATTTTTTAAGGAGTTAGATATTTAATAATATAGGGTATTTTTAATCTTTTGATGTGTAATCATTGTTTTTTTTTAAAAGTGCTCCTATTGATAATGACTTTATATTTATTGTAGTATATTAATAAGGATAAGTATGAAAATATAGAGTTAGTTTGAAAATAGGTACCTATTTTATTGAAAGGTAAAATACGATTAAAAATGCCTTATATTTTTTAATGAAAGGAGTAGTAAATATAAAAACCACACTTGTACTTTAAGACACATTATTTTAACATAAATACATAAATTATTTCCGTAACTTAAATCATGCAAAGCACATTCATATGATGTTAAGATTGTGGCATTTATATTCTCCCTTCTTTTGAGCTTTATTTAATATGAAATTTAATTATATTCTGTTTTTATGTCCAGTAAAAACACACACACACACAAATAGGTATTAAAAATATTCACTAAACTGGCTGATTAATTTAAAATTGGTGAAGGCAGAGGACCATTCGATATATAATTTATTTATAAAATGAAATAAAAAATTGTCCTTGAATTTCCTTGAAGAGCATTTCACGGTAACCTTTTACTTTTATTTTAGAGAGTATTAAATGATTGAATTTAATTACTAGAAAATAATGATAAGATTGAAATTCTTGTTTGGTTAGATTTTTTTTTAATTAAAAAAAAAAGGATTGTGAAGGCGAAGGGAAAGAGATTGCTAATTTTTGTCCAAACAAAGGGTAGTTGGGATTCATGAAAATGACAGTGGAAACGTCATATCCTGTCAGTTTACATCATCACTAAAATATTAAATTTTGAATAACAATTAAATAATGTTAAAAATATATATTTTTAAGTTTAAAAATAAAATATTTTTAATAAAATTCATCCCTTAATAAAATATTTATTTATTTTTAAATTAATTTTTTTATATTTATTTTTATTAAATACTCTATAATAAATATAAATTTATTTATTAATAGGTACACTTTTAAAAGAAAGATAATAATTACATTTTAAAAAATTAAAAATATTTTATATTTTTAAATATTCAACTTCTTAAAAAATACTTACATTTTCAAATGGAGGGAGTAAGATATTTTTAATTAAATTTTATTTTTAACATAATAGTTATTTATCTTTAATTAATTATATCTTTTCAAATTAATCCTATTTAATAAAGTATTTTATCTTAAATAAATATAAATAAATTTATTTAATAAAAATATTTTAAAAAAATTATAGTTATATTTTAAAAGATTAAAAATATAATCCTAAAAAAATGTGGAGTATGCACTTTTTCATTTTGTTTTTAACATATGATTAATAAATAAAGAATTTGGCTGGTCAAAATAAATAAATAAATAAATAAAAGATTTGGAATTTTAAAAAAAATTGAATTATTAAAATAAAAAAAGCATCTGAAACTTTGTACTTCTCCATTTAAAATATAAAATATTTTTAATTGAAATAAGCACATCTTAATATAAAAAAATTTCAAAAACATTATTTAAAAAATTAATTAAAAATAATAATTATATTTAAATTTTTTAAACAAGTATTCTCTTATAATAATTATATCTAGTAAAGGTAAATTTTTTAAAAAATGTAATAAATATTTCTTAAATTTTAGGTTTTGCTTATAAAAATAAAATAATATGTGATAGTCTATCTATTATGATAAAAAATAAAAGTTGTGTTTAATGAAAGAAACTAATTTTTCATAATATAATAAAATAAAATTAAAATTATTTAGTAAAAGAAGTGTCTGTATTTAATATTTAACAGTATTTTAAATAAAAATATTTTTAATAAAAAATATTTAAAAATTTTAGTGAGTTACTCAAATCGATTCAAATATTTACTCAACGCGTAGGTCAACTAATGTCATTGATTCTAATGATACATGCTCAACTAAAAAGTAGGAAATACTCATTTTAACAATTTGGAACATAAAATAGAACTAAATTAAGAAAAATAAACAAAGGGAAAATAAATAATAATATAATAATAGAGTGATTGGCGGAATGGAATGACCACCAATATTGGGAGAAGTAAAAAGAGGTGACGTCATAATTGGGCCCCTACTTATAAACAGTAGCCCGTAACTCTCGATTTCATCGTCAATCGCCGTTATAGCCGCCTTCTCAATTCCTTGCCAGCATGTCTTTCACTTTTTCAAAATTCGTATCTTTATAAAAAAATATTCTTATGAGATTTTTTAAAAAAACATTGACTAACATTGGCACATCACACTCATGAATTAACTCTTCAAATTTCTCATTTTATTTTTAAATTTATAAAATTATATTAACTTATTTATAAATTTAAATTCAAATTAAATGTAAATTTAATTAATGTGTGAGTTTATTTTTTAAATTTATTATTTTATATTTTTAATTTATAAAATTATATTAATTTATTTATAAATTTATATTAAATGTAAAATCAATCAAATTTTGCTAAACTCATTAATTTTTTATTAAATTGAACTGGTTAAATATATACTATATAAAATTTGATTTTAAAAATGGTAGGAACTGCTTCAAAAAAAATAAAACTCAACAATAAAAAACTAATATTAATAAATAATAATAAATATTAAAAATAAGTTTAAAAATTTTACATTGAGTATGATAATTTATTTATTTATATAGATAAATTTAATTTCAATTATTTATATTTAAAATATATTTAAAAAAATTATAATCATATTTTATATCTTAATTGTTTAATCATATACTTTTAATAACCATTTATTAATAGAAGTAAACTTTTACGAGTTTATAATTTAAGTTTATATTCTTATAATGAGTTTACTTAAACTTACGAGCTTAACAACCTTAGTTGTAGTTGATAAAAATTTGATCTGTAACTCATAAAATTGCAAGATCAAGTCATGCTTCTAATGTGAGGATCCTGTTAATGAGTACTTCCTCTGATTTTATTTACAAGTTATTTCTATTAACCTCATTAATATCAATACAATAAAAGTATAAGGAATAAAAGTAAGTAAAATTTTGAACGTAACCTTTAATTACAAAGCAAAAAATAAGTTAATTATATAATATTAATTTTTTTATCTCTCTCTCTTTTATTTTTTAAGGGTGGTTTAAGAATTTTAATTTGAAATAAAACAATCCCATCGATTAATTACTTATAAAGTGGACCAAATTATGTTTCTAGAATGTGATTAATATTCAGAACTGGAGAAGTAACTTGTAAATACCTCTATAAGCACTCTTTGAGTTTAGAAGTATGTCTTGACCTCATAAGCTTTCGAGACTCAATTCACTTGAATTTTTGTTTATAAAAAAAAAACATGAGCAATGTTGTTTACCAAGTTTTGAATGGTGAATTAATTAAGAAGGATTTATTCTTACAAGGTTGAATAAAAGTACTGCTCCAGAAGAATTAAGAAGCTGTTAAGCAACCTTATTTACAAGATTTGAATGATACCCCCTTTCTCCTTGTTTATGAAAGAAATTATTATTTTAATTTATTTTTTATATAAATAAAATCATATTTTTTAATAGACATTTATTGTGAACTTCTTAAATTACTATCATAATTTTATCATTTATAGTTATGAGAAACAATTAATAAAGACTTGACTAACATAATTAATAGACATAATTAATTAATTAATTAATTTTTTTAAAACCTACATACTACAGTTTTCTCTCTCTTACAAATAGAAACAAAGAGAGTATAATAATAATTAATTTTGAAAATTCAATATAATAAATATAAACACAAAATAAAAAAAATTACACTCTCTCATTCCTTATATGATGTGTTTTTTTTAAAAAAATAAAAACACATGATGCTTTATTTTTATCCTTATTATTTTAACAATTTATTATAATTTTAGTCAAGTATGGTGAGGTTCTCTTTAATTATAAAGGCTACAGTTGAAATATTAGAATGTTTTTGAACAAATAAAGCAATCTATTCCCTCTAGACTTATAAATATATATATATATATATATATAAAAGGTGCTTTATAAAAATAAAAAGTGATCCTCATTGTAAGATACTCCCCATGCTACAAATTATAAAACAGTTTAAAAAAAGGGAAAAGCAAGCCTTCCCCTCAAAGTGAAAATTCAATGCAATCGAATTGTGGGCCCTTCTTTCTCCCTAAAACCACAGGTGGACCCCACTCCCCATTTTTTTCCGCCATTTCTCTCTCTTCCCCCTAGTTCACTTCCCCATGTCCATCCTACTACCTCTTCTCTAGGCCCTAACCCCCTCTTTTTTAGTCTTTTTCTAAATATTATATCATTTGTTTTGTTCATCCTATTAATGTCAAAATCATGATGGGAGACTAAAAATTAAAATTAATTTCTTGCTGTTTTGTTAAGTCTTAATATACATTCTACGTTTAAGTTTAGATAACATGTAGTACAACTTTCGTAACACAACACATATTTTAAACTCATACTCCCTATAATAAAAAATACAAGATATTTTTAAAAATTAATTGTTAAAAAATATAAAATATTTTACATTTTATAGTGTAATTAATGTATTTTTTAAAAAAATATTCATAACAAATAAGCACTTTATATTTAATTTTAAATAAAAATTATATTAAATGAAGGTAAATATAAAAATTGGTGTTAATTTAAAAATAATTAATTATTTTATCAGAGTAAAATTTAATTAGAAATACTTTATGTTTTTTAATAAAGAAGTAATGAAATTATATTTTTCACTTTTTTTGAATAAGCATTGTAAAATTTGAGTAGCGTATAACATGTTACTTTACTTTTTAGGAGGAATGTTAAGGCTGTCTAAAATTATTTTTATTTTATTATTTTAAAAATTAATATTTTGTAGAATATATCTTGAAAATAAAAAAAATAAAAATACATGTTTTTCTCATTCTCTCTTGTTCTCAAAACAATAAGTTTAGAATACCTAAAAATTATTTTTATTTTTTTAGACTGATATTTCATTTTTTTATTTTTTATTCTGAAGAATAAAAAATTATTTTCAAAACAGATTTTCAAACAAGCCCGCTATATTTTTAATTATTAACTTAATTGTGGCATTATTAATTTTCATTCTAGTAATTGAATATTTATCAAATGAGAAAAATATCCAATGTCTTCTAAACACGGGAACTCATAAAAACAAAAACAATTATGATATACTTCCTCCGTTAAAAAATATAAAGTATTTTTTGAGGAGTTGGATGTTAAAAAATATAAAATATTTTTAATTTTTTGAGATATAATTACTACTTTTTTTAAAAGTGTCCTTATTGATGATAACTTTATATTTATTATAGATTATTTAATAGAAATAAATATTAAAAAATATAGTTAATTTGAAAGTAGGTAACCACTTTACTAGAGGGTGAGATTCGATTAAAAATATTTTACATTTTGTAACAGAGAGAGTATATATATATATATATATATTCCATGCAGATTTTAAATTATAATTTATTATATTCTTTTAAAATATATATTTCTCCCCCAAATTAAATTTTCAAGTTATCATTAATTATGAATGTGTAAGTGTGAATTTTTCTTAAAAAAATTCTAAAATAAACATCGCAGAAAATTTGCATGACGTACTTGAAATAAGCACAATATTGGCTATTCAAAACAATTTGTTCTTTTTAAAGGGAAAAAAAAATAACTTCCATATGTCTGACGATGTCGTCTAATAACCTCTGGGCGTTTAAGTTAAAAACCTAAAAATAAATCACCTCATATCAAACCCAAAACATGTTAAATGTAATATATATATATATATATATCACTTGCAAAGAGAAGAGAATATGTCTATGCTCACTTTAAAGAAGAGAACATGTTTTAAGACTTTGATTATCGAAATATTAAATTAACTTGATGAGTGTAAGTTTATGGTATATATAGGCTAGTTTAGTCCAACTTGATCTACAAAAGTATATATTAATTTTCTTAAACAAAAACAGACTCTTTATTTGAGGTGGAGATTTTGATTGTTTTTCATTATAAATTGCCATTTTTAAGAACAAATTAATTTACCAAGCAATAAATAGTCAGGGGATACTGGCCCCTAACCAACAAGTAGTACTCATCCAAGTTAAAGCATTTGTTTTTCGTGTTTCTTCATTTGGATTCAAGTTCCTTTATTTCTAATGCATGTAGTGATAAATCTCATAAAGACGTATTAAAGCATTTGTTCTGAAGCCCTAAATGTTAAAATGATTAGAAATATATATACAAATCTTTAAAAGTTCCAAAAGCTTTTAATATATGCGCGCGCGCGCGCGCACTATTTAGCCTAACTTGGCTTGACTATGTAGCCCTAATCATCACACGTGTTCGGCTTAGATGAATGACCTAACCTTGCTTTTTATAGCTTGAGTGACCTTCCCATTTTATATCTATATATTCACTTGTCATTATATATACACACACATTCCCCCTTTTCCTTAAAAAATAAAATATTCGACATTTTTAATTAAATTATATTCTTAATAAGTTAATTAATTATTTTTAAATTAATATGGTCTTCTTATTTAATTACTGGGGCGTCTCACTTGATTGAGTTAATTTGTTTATTAAAAGTGTTTTTGAAAAAAAAAACATATTAATTACACAATGAAAAAATTAAAAATAATTTTTTAACATATAATTTAGAAAATGTCTTATAATTTTTTTTAATAGAGGAGTGTACATCTCCATCCAAAGAGAAATCGAGGCAAAGTTTATAGGGCAGCACTGTACACAGCGAAAAAAATAGGAGCTCTCAAATCTTAATATATATATATATATATATATAATTTATAACAAATTTACATATAAATATAATTTATCACAAATTACGTACATTAATTGTAAATTACACATATATATAGCGTAGTTTATATTAAATTTCATGATAATTTTATGCCCATGATGTTGATATAACAATCTACTAACGAAGTAGTATAGCTTAGTGTATATTTTATTATATATTTCTATTTTAATAATAACTTTTGGTAAAATATAAAAGCACGGAACTTTTAATTTAATCGTGCCCATTACTCTCAAAGTAGATTATAAACGTATTATTCAATTACCGTGTGTCTCAGTAAACCGTCATTAGCTAACTCATTAAAAAAAATCAAAATGAAGCTAGATCTAAACTTTTCGATATCACATTCCAAAATTTTCAGTAAATCAATTTGAACTAATCAACCTAATGCAAGTCAAATTAAAAATATTTATATCGAACTATACCTTAAATTATCACATGATTAGGCGATAAAAGTTTTAAGAGCAAAAAACTTTAAACAAAACACAAAAAATATTTCTAATTGACCAAAAAACAAATCACAAAAAATAAAAATTCAGGATCTTGAATTTAGATTTTTTTTATGATCGATAAGAATTAAAATCAAAACCAAATCCGTTAAAGTACACAATATATAGCATTTATAATATATTAAACAATATTGTTCAAAAGTTATGAACAATAATACAACTTTTATGGGGAACACACACACTATACAATATAATTAATAAAGATACTCGTGAAATAAAGAATTTAAAGATGCTGACTATACAATATCCTACATTTTGAACCAATGCTCCTAGTTAATAGAATCCTTTTTATATGTTAATAACTTTTGATTCGACATGACTTATAATACATAAAGTCACAACTCATGAGTTTAAATTTTGATATGACTATGAGAATCTTGTACGCGTGCTCTTTTGAGTTTAGAGTCAAATTTTAAATTTAATGAATCTCTGTAACCCAACTTATTTAATTTTTTTATATTAAAAAATTATCTTATATTTTAGACGTGATGTGGTCGAGGAACCTAGAAGACTTGAAATAAAAATATTTTAAATTTAAGAGGTGAATCTTTAAAAGTTTGAAAAAGAAAAAGAAGAGACGGGAAGGGAGATTAAATAGCATCATTATTGAGAAACGTACCTGAGGAAAGTGAGGAAGGTATTATCCATTAATTGTGTCCTAGGGTTTCAGTTCACATGCAACTGCCCCCACAATATTCATCTGTGGTGTTTATCTGAATTATATATTCTGAACCACCACGATAAGCCCTACCATACTACTCTCACTCTCACCTCAATATAATCGCTCCTATATGTTCCCAAAGAATATTATATCCAATAATAAAATTGTTGATTATGCCGAAATTTTGCGAATTATATACCCTGAATTTATAAATTATTATTTATGCATGCGCGGTGACGTGTATGAAGATCAGAACTACAGTAGTAAGTGAACGCAATTGTCGTATATGGCAATACAACTAGCTTTTCGTGGTGGTTCATGGGGTTGGTTGATAGTGATAAGACACTGCATAAAGAGATCGTCGCCCTCAAACAGTAAACCATTTAATATTTTATCTCTGCCCATTTATTTACTTAAAATAATCAAATATCAATTCTAAGGTTTCCCCCCTACGTACAATGAAGTAAATATTTTATTATTTTATATGTTGAAAATTGAAACCTAAGGTCACCAATAAAACGTTTTTTTTTTTACCCTGTCCTTCGAGCACTGACAATTCTTCATTTGTCAATGAACAAATGATAAAAAAAAAATTAATAGACATATCTAATTGTACAAGTATATATATTAATGAAGAATAAAAAAGTAACCATACGATGGAAACAAGTAAACATTATATTTGTTTAATTGCACTTCCTATTTAATTATGTTTCCCTTTCAAGTCAGGCATCAAGGGATATAGTAATTTCAGAATTATAAGACCTTTTTTTGCTATTTATAAGCTGCATAAAAATGTTTAGGTAGTATTTTCCATTGTTGTTTTGATAGATGTGCATAATTATTAGATAAAAACTCTAACCTTAGAGTAATGCCATAGGAGTTGAAGACGATCTCGATGAAGTCATTCGGTATTTGAATTTTTTTTTTTAAGTATAAGTACAAGTACAAGTACAAGTAACGAGGCTTGCTGATCGTAGAAATTTTATCTCTCACATAATATTGAAAGAAAATAATAAATCTTTTCCAACTAAATATAAACACCAACAATTTACTTGAGTGACGAGAATTCTTATCATTCACATTAACTTGTGTTGATTCATTTCGTATTATTTGATATTATTGATTGATTTGAATTCGATTCATATAGGATCTTAACTAAGAAAAAACTCCATTTCTAACATAATTTTTTATTCACAATATTATAATATTTCAGATGTTATTTAAGAATTACTAAGCTCTTTACTATTCAGTTTAATCATTATTGAAAATGATTATAGTACACTTGTGATGAAGATTGGCCTTTTGTTTTATCTCCTAACTGTAACGCGAACTTAGGAATATTTTAGTGTTTAAAAAACTTTGAATAGTGTAACTTTGTAAGGCAAAATAATTTGTGAAATGTCAAGTATCAACCCATCAATTTGCCCTTAATTATAAATTTAAGAACATGCCAACTTTAAATTTATTTTTAGTGTAATGTTATTCTTTAACATTTTATAATAATATAATATTATTTTTATTATTAATAAATATTAACTTTGATCACTAGACGATGATAAAATTATAAAAAATGATTGAAGAAATTAAAATTATGTAATTTTCAGATTATTATCTGTAATTTTTTTGATTATTTTATATAATTTTTAAAGTTTTATTTTTTTAATTAACTAACAGTTAAAATTAATTTTTAATATAATATTAATTTTAAAAATTAAAAAAAAAGTTATATTAAAAATAAATTTAAAGACCAGAACGTTACTGAACTTATTTAAAGTTGAAATTACAGTTTAATTTTTTATAATATTATATTAAATTCAGAAATAGGCTCTCGAAATGAATGCCCCAAGGGATATTTTTTTCATAACAGTAACATTAGTAGCTGTAGTAGGGCTGCCTGACACAAACACGCTCGCACACTCTAATGGCTCGTGACGTCTTTCAATGCAACATCAATATTCAAACTAGCCAGCCCTTAATTAATTATTTATTTATTTGGTTCATGCAATCTTTTACTGATTACCCATCAAAATTCATTTATTTCAATCATTGTGGCAGGGCTTCAACAATATTATTGCGTTTAATTGCTTCCAGTTGTCAATCGATCACTTAGTATAAATATATAATCTCCCAGTTACATGGAATTGCTAGGTATGACCATGATAAATTAATACAATATTATTACTGTTAGAGAGTATATTTAATCCTCAGCTGTACAGTGAATGGGGCTTTGAGTGAGCTTCTTTTTTCCTTCCATTACTTCCAAGGATGTCTGTGCGTCAGAATTCATACCTGAATATATGATGCGTAATGAATATATATACACATATATATAAATGTTTTCAGAGTGAAGTTAGATGTATATATTTAATTAGTATAGCTGAGAAATATTTATTTTTTACTCATTTATTATTTTTATCATCAGGGAATATCTGTACCATATTAAATGTATTAAAGCATTTAGAGTATATCAATGAAAACCCAAACTGCTCTTCGTCAACTTCAATTTATTACTCTACACTCTCGTGGCTGGAACTCGACATTACATGTCTTTGACTAAACTGAAACCATAAATCATAATGTTCGAATCGAACAAACTAACAGTAATTAAGTGCAGAGAAGAACACACACACTCTCATGTTACATTGTCAAAGTGTCAATAGATTTAAGTCAATTTTTTAAAATTTTACAGAAAATAAAATTGAACCTAGCTAATAACTAATACTATCTCCGATTCAAATTGTAAAATATTTTTTTAATTCATTTTGGTTCAAAATATAGGACGCTTAATAGGTTTTGAAATTTTTTTTTATTTTACCCTTGTATTAGTATTTATTATCTTGGTTTATTGTGTACCTTATTGATATTTATTATATTTTTCTCAGTGTTTATGATAACTAAAACTTTATTGCTTTGTATTGAGGTTCATACTTTCTCATATTATAGTACTTCATTAAAAAATATTATCTCTCTCATTTAATTTATTATTGACAGTTGAGGAAAAGGATAAAAAAGAAAACTTATGATATCTATAACTAAAAATAAAGATATAATTGAATTTTTTTAGTATTTGAATTATAGTTAAAAATATCTTATATTTTGGATTGGAGGAAGTATATAATAAATTGAAAGAATTTATAATTTTGAATCTTGAGATTTTAATTTAATATGTGGTGTTAATTCACCATTCTTTGTCTATTTAATTTGTACCCTCTTCCTATTTCCTGATGATCATTCTTCGTTCTTAACAACTTCAATGTAAATTAATGAAAGCAAAATTATGAAGTGGATTACACATTTTTCAGATAACAATAGTTCATATCCGCTGCCTACTAATTCAGATTTTAGTATGGTCAAGTTTCTTTGGTAGAAAGTTTTTTCAAATCATAAAACTTGAACTTCAAATGCAACCATGCAATTAATTCCTCTAATGCCATGCAATTGCTTTGAGAATTAATTTGATAGTAAATTTTAATCGACTGAATTGTGTCAGTATCACAGTATCAGAATTAATAATAATCATTAAACGCACTAATGTAAATGCGGCAAGACAAGAGTCTTTGAAAAATAACATAAATATACTAAGCTATATATGTACATATAGCCTAGCTCTTAATTACTAATATGACGATCAATGGTACTCTCTCCGTCTCAAATTATAAGATATTTTTAAATAAAATTTTACATACTAATAAACCTTATTAAATACACTTAACAACTTTATCTTTTTAAAATAAAAATATAAACTTTCAAAAATATTCATTATTTAATACATTGAAAAGAGAAGAAACCAACATTAATTATAAAGAGAGGAAGGGTAATATTGAAATTGAAACATTTAATAAAACTTTAATTTACTCAAAGTGTCCTATATTTTAAAATGGAAAAACTTTTTCAAAAGTACTTTATAATTTGGGATGGAGGTAGTAATGTTTTATCATCATTTTGGTTTTGATTTAAATTTGCGGGATACTGAGAAATAGTAATTAAACTTAATTTATTTAATTTGGCTCACCTACTGCTTCATGCACTTAAACTGTAGGCTAATTCAAATTGGTAAAAAAGATCAAAAGGAAGCCAAAGAGACCAAACCACAGCATCAATACTAATTTGGCTTTACATTAATGATCATACTATTTTGATGAAACTCTAATTGGTTTTGTTGCGATCTCTTCCTGTTTTTATATTACGATCATAACAATAATAACATCTGCAAAATGAATTATGTAGGTGGGCTCTTTAATTATATATAATTATAGGAAGCTACCTAGTTGTTTCTCATATTATATATGTGTGTGTGCGCGCGCGTGCCATCATGAATGTTTGTTCTTAGAGGAAAAACGTGGAACCCATTTTTATTTTTTGAATAATTAAAGCCACTCCAATTATGGCATTCATTTAATCACTCACTTAGCTAAATGAAGCAAATTCATTCCATAAAGTATGACACACATTAATCGCCACAGTCATGAATAATAATTTCACTTTTCATTAAGTATAGAGGATCCTACATGTTTGTTAATTACTGCCCAAATTATTATATATTGCATATATTTAATTAATAAGGTCAAGCTCTAATTAATTAAACCACAAGCTAGCTCTGTAGCTTTCATATTTCATACCAATGATTAATAACAAAAGAATTATGGAATCAATTTCCCATTAATTGGCCTATTGAAGTGTGGAATAATTGATTTGTCAATAATTAACAATGAATATTTTCCACTGAATTCACGTAGCTGACTAGATATATTTGGTGACTAAATTTATTAAGTCACCTCTAATAACTGAGAATTAATTTATTTAATATTACTGCAAAAAATGTTTTAAAGGTAATTTTTTAATTGCTTCTAAAAGTCACCGTCATTATTAGAGTAGTTTTTTTTTTTGGTCAGAATTATTAGAGTAGTTATAACCTTCGTTTTGCCACCACTCATGGGCGACAAAAAAAAAAAATTACTAAAACAAATACTTTCTTTTTCATTAAGCACACGATCGATATCCGAAAGTCACATTAGACCCCAACTAATCTAGATTCAATATTTGGAAAGCCCCACAGTGAAAATGTTTTTGATCCCTACGATAAAGTTGTACTGTAGCAGTGACTTCTTAATGTCAATGCCAACAGGGAAAAAAAAAAACTACATATAGGGGGTGAAAATGATACATTGATGAGGATATTGTGGCGGGTGTGTGGGTATACTGTATACACAATGATCATATACGAGAGAGAGTAGGTGTACCATTTATTAAGAAAAATGATAAAAATCATCTAAAATGACTTGAACTTGTGAAAAGGTGAAGTAATAACCTTAAGCCATGTGAAAATGGATAGAGAAACACCAAATAAAATATTTAATAAAGTTATTGAAAGAGATCCTTTGATTAACAATATATGAAAAGGATTTAATCGTTGAATGAATAGAGTGATATTGTATAATCCGTGTAATCAATTTTATCTAGTAGAATAAGGTTGTCTGTTCTATTGTTACATTGAATTCAAGAAAGGTAATTGAGAATACTTATCACAGGCGATTAAATTATCATTCTTCTTCTTTAAAATAGCAACTGATTAATTTTAAATGTGATTGCTTAAGCATCTTTTAAACTTTAGTGATGATGCATTGAGCTTAAATAACAATTCTTACATCTTATATAATAAATAATCCTTACAATTCAACAACACGAAATCGTTTTTCAAAAGAAATTAAGTTAAATAATAATATATCATATATACATCTTGTTTAATTAAGAGGACATTTGGATTTCCGTAACGTGGTTTTGGCCTAATCGGCCTTTTCACTTTTTATACACAGGAATTCAAATTACAGGTCCTTAGTCGTCCCATAATTAATTCGTACAATTAATAAAACTGGACCTATTACGTATGATCTCATCATTTTCTTCATATTCAAGCAATTACATATTAAACTTTTCATATCCATATGTATAAAACCAACTAGCAAGCGACGTGTTTAATCAACAATTGAATAAAGCTGGATCGATTTTAATAGTGATATGATCATTTCAACTGTTTAATAAATCAAAATCGGCCAAGTTTTTCAACGATTCATCGTTGATGGATCAAATCCATGCGCGCGCGCGCGCGCACACAATCAATTAATGTGAATGCAGAGATCATATACAGATATATTAATTTTGTTAGTTGCTTCATATTTTCCAGGGCCATCTACGAACATTAATATTGATGAGCATCCAATTAAACTTGAAACGAATAAGTAGTTTGATAGAAGCAAAATCAAATGAATGGCATTTACAAAGTTGGTAACGGAGATTTTCAGCATTCAAAGTATATTAATATTGTTGGTTTTGTAGAAATTTTTCCCATTCATGCATACACCTATCTACATTAAAACAAGCGTTGAACAAAGCTATATATACAATCAATCAATTAATTACACTTTGCTCGTGCCTTCCTAATAATCGATACTCCTTCTTATCCTATTTATAAGATATAAAAAGAATATTTTTTTTCCTATTTAAAAGTCATCTCATTAAATTTTTATCGTAAATTTTTTCATTTCACCTCCATTGAATGTTAGAGAGAAAAAATATATTATTAAAGTATATATATTTAATACGGATACAGTTAAAAAATTATTAAATTTCTAGATAGAATAAATGAGTTTTAAAGTTTTCTTTATTTTTCAGTAAAACATGTTGAAACTTTCTTATAAATAAGACTACATGAGTATCAAATATAAAATTTATAATAATGCAACACAATGTTATTTAGATCAAATCATGCTTACATGAAGGACACTCTCTTGTGGCTGAGGTTTGGGCATGTTTTATTGGTCTATGATGAGCTTTGGATGGGGAACACATAGGAAGGTGAATTTGTGAAGTAACTCATTAGAAACTATAATTTTGATTAAGGGTGCGCAAAATGATTTACATGTTCATTGGGATTTGATTTCTAAGTGTCAAAATTTGTTGCATTGGGACTGAATGGTTGATCTCAGATATATCCAAAGAGAGGAATAATGTTAAAGTTGATCATATCGTGAAACAAACACTAGCATTGCCTGTTGGTATTCATTTTCTATCCCTGGTGGAAGCATCCTGTAATAGTTTCTTTCTGTAGGATAGTTGTTGTTCTGATTGGTGTTTATTCCCTTGTTTTTTTTAAAAAAATTATTCACAAGTTTTGAAAAAAAAAAAGAAGGATCCCCTAAATAAAGGTTCCACTTATTTTTGAGTTATTACATGCAAAAATGAGATTCCCAATTTTGTTTCTATGTCTTTCTACTTTACCATATACTTCCTCACTTTTAATTCATTAGACACTTTTAAATAAAATTACACGTGTCAAAATATTCATTAAATACATGTTATAATCTTATTTTTTAAGAAAAAAATATAAATTTTTAAAAATATCTTTTATTTAATAATCAATTTATAAAAGAATATTAAAGAGATGTTATAGTATAATGAAAATTGTAATATTAAAAAAATAATTAATGAAACATTATTTTTATTAAAATGTATTATATTTGGGTATGTTAAATTTTCTTTAAAAGTGCATAATTTGAAATGGAGGGAGTGTGATAAAATACTTTACAAAAATCTAGATTTGTTTCGAACAATGTAACCATCTCGCGGACTTCATGCGATACACGAAAATTTATAAATCTAAATGAATATAAAACTATTTGCAATTATCATATATGTGTGTGTTTGTGTGTCTTGTACCTCTTTTTATGAGTTATACTTAATGAATCCACATCAAAGTAGTATATAAGCACGACTATTATGATCTTTCTTCTCACTATTATCAATCTTCTCCCTTTTTGTTTTTGGCCAATTATTATCGATCTTCTCCTTGAACGTTACATATATGATGATAAATATGTTTTCGTAAACATTCATACATGTGCATGCATGACTTGATTGTATTTTTTGTTTTTATAAAAGCTAGTATTACACACACACACATTACCTCTTATCTCTATTATAGGGCATATTTTAGAAGTTTCTTTTAGTCTTTAATATAAGGTACACTGTGATAATATTAATTACATGTTTTTAATATTATTTTCATTACACCTTATTAATTATAGGTGGGAATGTAATGCAAATTTAGTACTAAAAAATACCTTATATTATGATTAATGTAAAAGTCTAATATGATATAAGAGCTGTTTTGATTTTGTACTAAAAAATAAGTCAAAATATTGATATTAAAAAAAAGGTAAGGGAAAAAAGAACAAGAAAAATATTGGATGTAAGATAAGGATGATTAGAGAGTTAATCATAACTATATAAATGTATTGAGTCCTTCCTGTTAAGTTATCTTAGTATAGTAAATGACAAATCTTAGATATATAATGATTAATATAAAACTCTAATATATATTTTGATAAAAAGAAACAGGAACCAAATATTAATGACATTTATGCAATTTGGCTTTGACACCTAATTATATAATTAATGCGTGATGGAATTAAAAGAAAAAAATAGTTGAATTTTTGGAACAGAGGTAAAAGACGAGAAAGATGGATGTCGATGTGAGAAGGACAGAAGGCAGAAAGCGAAAGGCCAAAAAGTTGATGGGTATTGATGATGAAGCTGCACTGCAGGTCAACAATTATATTGCAGTGTTATTAAATTCTTTAACGAATTTGGATGACCCTTCAGCACTTGTATTAAATTTTGAAGTAAAAACTTAACTTGAAATCTCCACGATTTACTTACATTTTATTATTAATTTTTATATTATATATTTTTTTAATATTTTAAATTTTTACATTTTTGTTTTTATTGTTTTAAAATTTTTTTATAAATAAAGTGTAAGGATCTTGAAAGAATTTAAAATAATAAAAAATAAAAATATAAAAATCTAAAACACTATAAAAAAAATGTAGGGATCAATAATAAAATGTGAATAAAATATAGGGATTTAAAGTTATATTTTTTAATTTTAAAACTAAATTTGTTTATTATTAATGCCTTTTTTTTTTGTCTTCATATATAATTCAGAATATATACTCTTCATCACTACTCTCTCGTTTTGTATGGGCTTCTAATTTCTTTTCTTATATATAAAAAGAGAGAAAATAAATATTACATATATTTTCAGCACTCTATTTTCCTCATTCATCTCTTACTACACTATTTCCACAACCCTACGCCCGAGTCCTTTCGGATTGACTCATATTTTGCTGCAAATAATAGCAAATATAAAAACTAGCAGGAACAAATGAAAACAAACAATAGGTTGAAGTTTAGAAGTAAAAGTTGAAATGTGGAAAACACGTGTCAGCTTATAAAGGATTAACTTAAAAGAAGAGTTCTGTAAACTGTCTTGAATTTATTGAAGCGAGGGAGTGAATATTAATTGTAACCATCAATGATACACTTCCAACTAGAGCCTTCTTAAAAGAGAATTTCAGCTGGCAAACCAGACTACAGTCTTGGATCTGCTAACCTTCATCTGCCAGAGTTATGACTGCTGTCCAGAGTAGAGCTGAACGGAGACAAGAAGCATCAAAAGTGCTTTCTCAATCTTTATATATAAAATGTTTTTAATTAAATTATATAAATTAATAAAAGTTTGTTACCTAATTAAAAATAAAGTGACATTTTAATTTTACCCCTAATTATTATAAATAAAAAGTAATCTTTTTCTCTTTCTAATTTAATAAAAATATAATAGTCCATTTTATTAAAAAATATACTAAAAAATTTTTATATATAAAGACAAAAAAATATTTTAAAAGACTTTTTATATATAAGAACTAAGAGAATATTCAAATTTATAGATGGTGAAGTGAAAAAAAAAAGAAGAATTTTAACACATATTAATAGGCATTATAAATTAAATCGTGTGTATGACTACATATCACAATGCTCTTCAAATATGCTTTAATTTAACAACTATCTCAAACAATTAAAAAAATACTACTCTACAAATAGATCCTTTTCATTCTAGAATATAGTTTTAGTTTTTTTTTACCCCCAAAAGAATATAGTTTTAGTTAAGAAGATGAGTACTGATTTGATTTTTGATTGGGTGAGTTTTTCCTTAGATTTTCTTCCCAGATTTTCATGAAAGCCATTGATAGATTGAAAAATTATAGTAATCATTATAGTCTTAAAAAGATGTAGTTAAGAAAAATATATTAAAATTTGGCTGGGAGTTAGAAAGGGCTCTGGACTTTCAGAGTTGACTTGTATTGTTGGTCCTCTTTAAATTTGATATACATTGATTATTATTGTTGTTGTTTCTTCTCCATTTTTGAGTGATATATTCATTTTTTTTCTTTGGTTTTAATTTTATTGATACTTAGCTTTTAATATTAAAGTTTCTCTACACACGTGGCCTTTTCAATATATTTAAAGCTCTTTTTTTTTTAAATGAGAAAATATCAAATTTGTTCAAAACACCTAAGCTAAATCATCTACTGCAAGATTGTGCTCTCCTGGACATTATAGTGATAGGCAAGTAAACACCAAATTAATTTCCACAAAAAGTATCCGTTGATGCTAAAGCATCTCAACAATGAGTTTGGAATCGAATTCCAAAATAAAATATACCCCCTTCATCTTAAATTATAAAATATTTTTAAATAAAATTTTATATATTAATAAATTTATAAAATGCACTTAACAATTTTATTTTTTTAAAATAAAAATATAAACTTTTAAAAGTATTTTTTATTTAATAACGTTAAACCTATATTTAATTAGTATTAAATGGAGAGAGAAAAAGTAATATTAAAATAAGTTTATTTAATAATATATTAATCTTCTCAAAGTGTCTTATATTTTAAAATGATAATTTTTTAAAAAAATATATTATAATTTAATATGGAGGAAGTACTTTAAACCCAACGCCTAAGCCAAGTTGAGACATTTGAGAATAACATTTTCTTCGTATTCACATAAAACTACCAAGACAATGACAAAACCCGCAATCAGGTAAACTTATATAGAGATCAATAATGAAAAATGATGACTTTTAGGTATTAAATAAATAAATAACTTTGAGTTATACATTTCGATTTTTTTTTTAAATTGCACATACATCGGTCCTCATTTTACATTAATTCCCGTGTAGGGTCCTTAATTGTCATTTTTTTTATTTTTTTGGTTTAATGTAGCATTCTCTTTGCCTCAATTTATAAGATATTTTTAGAAATGATTTGATATTCTGAAATATAAGATGCTTCTGACAAAAATAATATTCATTAATGATGCTTGTTCAAATATTATCCCTCATATATTGCACTCTTTAAATAAATTTTTCTCTCTATTTTATGAATCAAGGGCATTTTCTATAGTTTATAGAGGAATTAATACTATGAACTGTTTTTAATGGATCTTTTATTATGTAGTAAGTTTAATTTTTTAATCAAAAAATATGTTATAAATTAGAACATATAGAGTACATACTGAGCACACTCATTAATGCCAAAGAGTTAACATACATAAAAAATATAATTATATTCCCTGGTCTTTTATATAAGGTGTTTGGGATTTTTTTTTTATGTAGATTAAGAAAAGTTGTTATCAATTTAAGGATATAAATATTATTATGAAAAATGTAATAAAAAACGAGGAGACACTTTGTGTTTGTGCAGGCTCATGATACTTTTCAGGTTATAAGAATACCATTAAAACTGCAAAGATAAAAATCGAAGTAAAAAAGTTTTCTAAATAAATAAACATATTATTTTTGAGACAATATAAATAAAAATATTGTTTCGTCACTAGCTGGAGCTTATTTATTTTTTTAAGCCTTACAGTATGGGCCTTATATATGTGATTGGACTTTATGGTCCATCAGGCCCAACTATATTTTTTGGCCAAAAGGCCCAATATGCTTCATCATAACCACTGCGCATTCGAAGGAACAACATTAACAAGAAACGTTGCACCTACTTGATGAGAAGAAAATAATCAAATATCACCATCATGAATTCATCCAATATATATATATATATATATATATATATATATATATCGCTATCATGAAGCTGGGACATCAGAGGCCGTGGTTTCATTTATGCATACTTCTAAACTTTTCTTTATAAATGACAAAATTAAATATTAAAAATTTTAGATCAAGTACGTGTGCGTGTGTGTGTGTATATATATATGATAATTAGAATAATTAGAATTTGTGTTGTAGATGTGACAAAATTAAAGATTAAAAAATTTTAGATGCACACTTCTGAACTTTTCTTGATAAATAATAGTATGTGTATAGATTTATTTGAAGAAAAAAATTGATGATTTGATCCATTTGGAGGGGAAAAAACGTGTCAAACATGTCATGTTAAATTTAAATTCAGGACTTCTTCCAAACCAGAAAGGTAACGTTATAATTAGAATAATTTTCCGTTGATGTCACATTTTGATTTAAATGAAACAAGTTATAAATACAGAGGATACAATCTATCAATCAACTAACATTTAATACACTTTTCTTTGCTTATTGATTTGGCATGTTATTAAGGGCCCGTAGAAGTTGATGTTATCTTGTGTTATCAATGTATCAATATATATATATATATATATATATATATATAATAAATGTATAAATGAATCAACTTATTTTTTGTATTTATATATGCAAAAAAATTGAGTTAAACTGGATAAAAAAACTTCAAATCACAAGGTTTATTTTTTTTGGCTAGTTTGACTTGGATTCAGTTCAGTCACAGTATCTTATTTTTTTTTTTGAAAGGTTCACATAAGAAACTTAACTTATTTTGAACAAATTAAATTAAAATTGAGGCTTGTATAAAATTTTTGTTGTTTTAGGTCATAGGAAACAAAAAAAAAAAACTATCTTGCAATTTTACATTTGACGAGGGTCACTTTATCCCCCCCCAAAAAAAAAAAAAACTGGTATGAGTTGCATATAAAAAAAATCATATTATAAATTTATCATAAAAAATTAATATTAATAAACTATCTTATGTCTACTGCCATGTACATATGGGGACCAAAACATTCGATAACTTACGAGGTCAAATTAGGACCCTTTCTTGTCACGCGCGCGCGCGCGCGCCACACAGAAGTTTCAACGCTATCTATGACAATCAGTGTCACGACTAGTGAGACATGCATTATCAAGCGTACGTGCATTCTTAAACAGTTCAACACACACACACACACACAGACACACACACAGTTATTTGGATTTGAATAACCATTAGGACATCTTATTCATATCTGAGAACAAAGATTCAAGGGGAAAAAGTCTCCTAATTTGAACAAAATCACGAAAAACTTGAAGAGGAAGCTCAGTCTTGAGACTTGAGGCTTTGCTTAGATTAGAATAAAAGCTAGATCCTTACACCCACATACACGCACCCCACTCTATTGTCAAAAAATGTATTAAAACAATTAGAGAGAGAGAGAGAGAGAGAGAGAGCTATATAGCTTTCACGTCAATCTTTCTCTGATGACAAAAATTCATAACACTAATGTATTGCTTCGTGACTGACTTCACCACTCAACCACCTCTGAAAGTACCCTCTCACCCATTGAAGGATCATCACCACATTCCCACTACTATTACTCTCTTGTGTCTCCAAGGAATAGGATTAACCCGTTCTCATTGTCGTGACGATCGACCCCTTTTTCTCTCTCCATCTTGCAGTGTTCGGTGTTGCAGAGCATCGGAACATGGCTAAGAGATCAGATTTTGCACAGAAGCTGCTTGATGATTTGCGGCTGAGAAAAGAACGCATGGCTGCTTCCCAGTCTCAGAGGTCAACCCAATCCAATCAGCTTCCTATAGGTTAGTTTCTCTGAAATATCTGCATTTTCTATTTGGCTACTGAATATGCTGGAATTCTGTATGATTCATGTCTCGTTTATGATTTATGACAAGAATACTTCTCTTATATATTTATAAATAACACTGCTTTTGTTGGCTATTCTTGGTGCCATGTCCTGTGGTCAGTGAGAATAAATGTATTTTAGTTTGATTTGAGAATGAGGTAATGCTCTGTCCTTTCTTATATTGGAAGGGTTCACCACAATGTCTGTTTGTGATGTGAATTTTTTCCCCCTAAATTTTCTCGGAAATCTTCTCTTGTTTTCTAGGCTACTCTCTCTCTGTTTTTTTTTTCGGAAATATTTTTCGTGGTAGTAAGATGCATGTTTAACTACCTGACTAGCTTGCTTAATTAACAAATTTGTCTGCTATAATTAAATGAGACTGCGTAATGGGAAATAGTTCCTAAAACTTCAGGATTGACTTCCCATTCAGGCCTGCCCAGAATTGGTTTCTGAATTTCTGATGGTTATTATTAATATTTACGAGCCTGTATAGGTCGAAATTCTGAAGAAAAAGTTCAAGAAATCGTTGACAGAGTTGGCAATTCTTTCTTGGACTTGCAAAATTAAAAAAATGAACAAAAGTCAATTTACAATCCTATATATGTTAAAATTCTGAAGACAAAGTTCAAGAGAACATTGACAGAATTGGTATTTCTTTCTTGGAAAGGAGAAAAGACCAATTTTATTTTTTGGGGGTCCCTGTAACGTTTATTGTGCCCTTCTAATTAATTTTATTCATCAGTATTCCCCCCAGCGTTTTGTATTCTATTTTATTACTCTTTTCAAATAGAGACACGAGAGTCTTTTTTTATCTTCAAAATCAATATAATCATTTCACTCTATTTTAGTTTGTATACCAAATGAGCCCTACAAGATAGCTTATGTTACACTATTCTAATATTATAAAAGTCTATGATATCTATACGTGTTCTACAGATGCATATACCTACTCGAAGCAAACATACAGAGGATCCAGGAATACGAAAGCTGGTGAAGCTGTAAGTCATTATACATTTATGTACATTGAGCCTGAATTAAAGCAGGTTGCTTGAAATCCGTTATTGAAATTATTTCATGGTTAGCAGGTTAGTTCCAGAACTGGAGACATGCTAAGCAGGCCTAGTAGCAGAAGCCATAAAACATCAAACATTGGAGAATCGTCCGATCAGATTGTTGTGTACGGAAGAGGTCAGAGCTCAGTGCAATTGAATGATATATCCCTTGCTCTGGCTTATGCATTTGAGAATGGAGGAAAACTGAGAAGAGCTGATTCTTCTTTCGCTAGTTCAATGATGGGTTTCCTTCACCAGATTAAAAGGGGAACGGGGGAGTACAGCAAGATGGGAAGAGGAAGCAATCTGGAGACGCAATTGGCTGCAGCAAACCACTTCCCTACTTTCTCTCCTGGGCAGATCAATGAGATATCCAAAGGCGTACAGAAGTTAAACCAGATATTGAGAGCCTGCTCCAATGGTGTTCTTAACATGGATAGATACTCAATAGAATTTGCAAAGGAACTATTACAAGGAGCTATGGATTTGGAAGAGTCTCTGAGGATATTAGTAGACCTGCAGAAAAGTTCAGATCCCATGAAGAACTCACAGAAGAAAAATCGGATTACATTGATAGAGGAGGACAATGATGATTATAGTGATGACAGAACAATCGTGGCTTCTGAGCAAAGACAACTGGCACCACCAACATTCTCCTTCGACAAGTCCTCGAGGCATTCTCATAATGTTCAAGATGTTGGAAAGACTAGTTTGATGCAGAGGCAACTTGCTCTTACTTACTCTAAGGAACACAGAAACTCCAGTAATGAAAAGCAAGCTGTTAACATGTCAAAATTGCTTCCCCATAGGCAATCAACTAGCTCCATTCCTGACAATAAGAATTTCAACGCCCTTTCAGGACAGAAAAATCAGTCAGCTTCAATGAAATCCAATAAGAGAAGGCCAGGATTCCAAATGTAATTGCCAAATTAATGGGGCTAGATAATCTCCCAGAAAATGGAATCAGGAAACCCCTCTCAGGATTCAAATTCTACACAGAAAATAGAAGGAACTGCATTCAGGCATACTGCACCAGGAAGTGCCAAGAAGATTGAATTGAAGAGCCAAAAAACAGAGAATTCAGTACCTCCAAAACAGCAAAAAATGATGGAAACTGTCATTGTGCCAAAAACACAGGGAAAGGAGCTGATGTATGTTGCAGATGAAAAGATCATCCAAAAGGCTAGCTCTGAGGTGGCTACGAAAAATGGAAAAACACTATGGAGGGAGTTGAATGAAATAAAAGCATCCAAAGGATTAGAGAAGGGCACCCTCAAAGTAGAGAAGCAGCAGAGTAATGCAGATAAAACGAACCTCAATAGAGAAAGTGGAAAGGATGCTCAGGCCAATGGAAGAAAACAGGTTGAGGCAACTAACAGAGAAAAGAAGGTCACAGTAAAGGGAAGAACCAATGATTTGCTTCTAAATAACATGCTATCCCAGCTGGAACAGGCTCACGAAAGATCAGAAGTTGACTCTTCATTGCAGGAAGAAAAAGAAGGCAATGGAAATCTTATCCAATCAGTAAAGAAACACACAAACAAGAAGGATGCAACTAATCAAAAGAAGTCCCAGAATCACCTTGGAATTCAAAAGCCTTATGCGCTCTTAAAATATCGGCCACAAGAAGAACAACAGCACAGAGAAAAGCAGCTCCAGCATCGTGAAAAGCATATCTTAGAGGCAAGACTACAAAAAGGGGGCGAAGCAGCTTTGAAAAATTCATCAAAACCCTCACATGACCTGACCAATTCCCCGAAGAAGCAAGGTTTCCGAGATGGCAACTACAATGATCTAAATCATGACGAAACTTCCATCGAGTTCAGTGCGAAAGTGAAACAAGTGAACAATAGGAAGCCAGGTCAAATTACCTCTCCAAGAAACCAACAATGTGAACCAGTTACAGGAAAGAATGGCGTCACAACAATGACGGATCAAAAAAGTGTTCATAAACTAACGAACGAGAAGGTAAAGAATACAATAAAGAAAAAAGCTTATGCTAAGCTAGAAGTGAGACAAAGAACATCTGAATCTGACAAATTCAATTTATCAAAGGAAGCCAAGCAAGAAAGGGTCAGCATTTTGAAAGAAGCAGATGCACGCATCATTAGCTCCAACGACTTAATTTCTATCATTGAACCATTGGATGTGATACAACAACCACATCCAGAAGCAGAACTCTCTCCTACATTGTACGCTTCTCATGGTGGGAAAGTTCAAAGCCTACAAGAATCAGTAGATTTGGTTCCCATAATTTGGTAAGATCAATTTCTTTAGCATCTAAAATTGTCTTATTCAATGGCAACTTGAAAATAATAAAAGAACCTAAGTAGTTATAGAATTTCTTCCCAAAAAATAACACACAAATAAAGCTAACATAATCCTTGTTGCAAATTATGCAGTATCAGTACGTCAAATTGATGGCCACTAATGACAAGCAACATGTCGCTACTCTTTTGGCAGTAGATGAAAAAATCGAGTCTTGTGACACTGCACCAACTACAATAAACGGTGAGTTTATAGATGACTTTCTTTTAAAATAAGAAGTTATCTATTCTTCTAGAGTTATAACTTACATGACCTAGTAGATTAAGAGATTACAAAAATTTCTTACCTCCTCTAAGCGATCATCTTCGTTCATTCATCATAGAGCCATAATCTTTTCAATAAAATCCATCTTGGGTTCCTTCTCTTCTTTCTCTTTTTGGTAGATACATTTCTCAGAAGTCAGAACTAGACCAACACAACTTCTATCAAAGTGATACCGCCAAATTTCACCAAGAAATGTATAGATTAAACAAATCATACAAAGTTATATACAACGACAATAACAAGCCTTATTACCTGGGGTCAGTTATATAGATTGTACGATGCTATTATAATCTATCAATCATGCACTCTTTAGATATATCATTCACCAAAAGTTCCTGTTTGATAACTACTTTAGATGTTTTTCTTAGTCTTCCTCTATCTCTCTTAATGTGACCTGAAAAATCAAACAAAGCTATATAGTTGAATTATTATTTTTATATACCACAGGAGTTCACGGAGAGAGGATGGACATAAATTACCATTCACGAAGGCAAGGCCAGAGAATTTCTGAAAAAAGAATGCTAGCGCCACTTGCTGAAAGTGAAAACTGCCTCAAATGGATCTTGATCACGAGTCAACCATTCCTCAACACAGCAGAAGCACTTTTCAAGCTAAACATTCCATTTAGCATTCTTCAAGGCTGTGGTGGAGTGGACAATCAAGATGAAGAAGGCAGCAAGCTTATATTAGACTGCAGCTATGAAGTGATGAAACGCAAGGGGATACGGCAAGAACTCAAAGTCCATTCTTGCTCAAAGGCATCAATTAGTTCCATTAAAATAAGCTCATTAGATGATTTGGTTAGGCAGCTGAATGATGACATGGAAAAGCTGAAGTTTTATGGAAGGAATAGAACTTCCCCAGTTCATGTTGAGGACTACCTTCCTAAAATGCTTGAAAATGATGTCTACAAGAAGTATCCAGACATAGACTGTATGTGGGATTTGGGCTGGGACCAGGAAACATTTGCATCCCTCGAAAAATACGATGTCACAAGGGATATGGAAAAGCATATCCTTAATGGACTTTTGGATGAGATCACACGGGAACTTTCGAATGTTGAAGGAGTAACAGTTACACATTCAGCTGTTCTAATCCACTAGGAGGCCTAAAAAAAGGACTTTCATTTTTTATAGGGAGTAGGGACTTGGTTATTACAACTTTTCTCATCTACATTGATTTCTGCTTTGCAGTCTCACATAAACTCTCAAGGGTATTGGCGGTGCCCCTTTTTTGTGAAGCAAGCCATTTGTTTTTATTTTGAGGGGTCAGATGAATGAACATTCAGGTTTTGCATGCTGAATTGAGTGCATTGTACTAAATATTTACAGAAGGAAAAATATGGAATAAATTTTGATATGGTGAACAAAGTGTGCACATTTTCTATTAAAAAAAAGAAGAGTGCAAATTTTGACGTTGATGTTTAGTCCCGCTGTTTAACATGATTTTCCTTTGGGAATATGATTGTGTTAACCATTTATTGATCACATTTTGTTGTAGTGTATCTGATGAGGTTTCGACACTTTCCGATGAAAAACCCTGTCTAATTGGTCAACGTCAAGCAAGGAGGGGGGAAAAAATCTTACATGCTTGTGACAGCGTCAAAGCAAGCTAGTTAATTTTCCAAGATATTGGCATCATAAAAACTGAATCTAATTAAATCATATAAGAATTCCATTTATCTAATTACTTAATACAACATCAAGCAACTACATGCATTTGGGAACAAGCTAGCTAATTTACAAGATAAATAGTAGTTGAACATCATACAAACTGAACCTTGCTAAAGTGAATTCTACTGACTTCAATTACGGATTTGGCTGGGAGGGATCAGCACGACTCAGACGTTTCTTCCTGTATCTCCATGCAACCTGAATGCGAGTTGCTGCAAGGCTCCTCCAATAAGGCGATTCATACCTACCATCATTCACTATCAAGTTACTGTGTAGGAATGGATTGTAAGACAAAAAACGGCTTCGCCGAATATACATAACTTGAAAATAAACTAAACAAGTATTTCACCATCGAACTAGTCTACGTATACTACAGTTATTTCTGTTAAAATTTATTGGTTGGGCAAACCACTAAGTAAACTGTAATTGATCCCAACATTTTAAACGGGATAAGTTGTACCATATATCATGTGCACCAATGCTGATGTGCATAATACTTAGCCTTCACTGTAAATTGAAAGATAATGGTAAAGCATAGAAGGAAAGATCACCTTATGGCTCCTTGAACACGCGCATTTCTCAAGAACCTGGTAAAAAGGCTAGTGACTTCTTCAAGGTCTGCGTACCGTAGTGAAAATGCCTCCACATTTGTCAAGGAACGTACAGTCCTGCTGCTGAGCAATCTTTGTCCAGGAAGCCTTACTTTTTTACCATCTGCAGGGTATACCATATTAATTTCTTACTGCTATACATTATAATAAAAGTATTCATGCGTTTTCTCTCAGCAACTTAAGCTTTTGAGCAGATGTATTCTTAAGCTTTCACATTTCAGGCTCAAGAGTGTGAAGAAAAAAGTGTTAGGGATAATAATAAAAATATTCATGTGACTTCACAAAATAACTTGTAGCTTTTCCGTTGACAAGGTCAGCACTTAAAATCAATTAATAAGATTATGGTGTCTTCATCGTACCTCTGTTCACCGAAGAATGTTCCAGACACCATCTCAGGAGCTCTTCACCGCACACATCCCCTTCAGCTAGGGGAACACTGGTCCCATCATCTCCAATGCTCTCCAATCTTCCACGCACAACAAACACCATTTTGTCTACCAGACCACCATGATACAGAATATTGCTTCCTTTGATGTATGTTTTCTGTCTTAGTCTCTCACAAATGACATCTAAGATAGGTTCATCCATCAGGGCAAAAATTCGAACCTGTGCATGTTTTAGATAATTAGAATATGATGAGACAAAACAAAACACAAGGAGATAGACCTAAAGAAGAAGGTTTTTCAATGAACCATACTTCTGAACTACAGGTATGGTGGGTTTAAACAGAATGAGTAGGATAATCTGATACAAGTTATGACTAGTCAATTGAGCAACAGATAGTCATGTGCTCACTTTCTTAACAAATTTGAAGAGATGACGTCTAATGTCTCTCTGAAGATCCTCTGGCAAACTCTCCAGAAGCATTTCTTCATTTACCCCTCTGGTTGCAGCCCAATTATATCGTTCAGCCAGTATTACTCTCCTGCATAACAGACCAATAATATGAGCAGAATTGTGTACTACTTGACAATATGATCCATAAATTTGCGTGATCATGATTACCAAAAGAGACAAACAACAACAACAAACCTTATTCCATTAGGTGGGGTTGGCTATATAGATTATATAACGTCATTGTACTCTATCATTTATTAAACTTTTAGAAATATTGTTAATTAAAAGGTCTCGCTCAACAACTTTTAAAAGTATTCTCTTCGCTCTTCCGCTACCCTTCTTGACAGGGTTCAAACTCATTTGTTTTACTCTCCTCACAGGTGTCTCTCGTGGTCTTCTTTGTACATGTTCAAACCACCTTAAACGGTTTTCTATCATTTTTCCTTCAATAGGTGTCACGCCTACTTTTTCTCGTATTCGCTCATTTCGAATTGTTTTTATGTGTATATCCACACATCCATCTCAATATTCTCATCTTTACTACTTCAACTTTATGCTCTTGCTGTCCAGTCAAAGTTCAATATTCACTACCATATAAAATTACTAGTATTATAACAGTTCAATAAAACTTTCCTTTAAACTTATCAGATACCTTATAATTGCAGATAACTCCTTTAGCATTTCTCCAATTAAACCACCCCGCTTGTATCCTATATGCAATATCTCCATCAATTTTTTCATTTTGTTGAATAATCGCTCCCAAACATCTAAATTTTTCCACTTGAGGTATTGTCTGATCACCCAATTTCACTTTCAAGTTACTACCCACTAACCCCTTATCAAAATTATAACGTAAATATTCTGTTTTACTCCTACTCAGGCGGAAACATTTTGATTCCAATGTCTTCTTTCATAACTCAAATTTACAATTTATCTCTTCTCTTGTCTTTGCAATAAGAACTATATCATCCGCAAAAAGCATGTATTTAAGAATTTTCTCTTGAATATGCTTAGCCAAAACATCTATTACTAGATCAAACAAATAAGGACTCAAAGATAATCTTTGATGCAGTCCAATCTTTATAGGAAAATATTTTGTTTTACCACCAACTGTTCTTATACTAGTTGTTGCCCCCTCATATATGTCTTCTATAGCTTGAATATAGGCAACCCGAACACCCTTCTTTTCCAATGCCTTTCAAAGTACTTCTCTCAGTATACGATCATAAGTTTTTTACAAATTAATGAAAACCATATATAAATTTTTACCTTTACATTGATACTTTTTCATTAATCCTCTTAGCAAATAAATCACTTCTGTAGTCGCCCTCCCTGGCATGAAGCCGAACTGATTTTCAGAAATAATAGTTTCCAATCTCAACCTATGCTCAATCACTTTTTCTCATAATTTCATAGTATGATTCATAAATTTAATCCCTATATAGTTAGCACAATTTTGAATGATTACCAAAAGAGATGAATAAAATAGTTGACATGCAAATTTCTAATCGTTCATTTTCTTTTATTGCACACAGGTATCCTCCTCTATTGGAAACAATTCTATTTGAAGTATAATCAAACACTAAATATAAGAACCTCTCCTCATGGGAATTCAAACCTTGGTCCTAGGCACTCATTTTTATCAATATGCTTTAGCAAGGAACAATCGACAGCTCTTCAAATGGGTGCATTGACAATGATAATGTCACCAACCTTGGTGGAGATGGAATGTAATTCAGGAGACAAAAATAATTGCAATGCATACTAGTAATGTTAAAAAAAATTAGAAAAGTAATATATATGGGTTCACTTTGGTTGAATAGGTCAGAGTTTAACTTCTCTGCATCTTTTATTTATAGTCAAAATAAGTCCCAGAAAAAAAAAATAAACAACCACTAAAATTAAGCAAAAACAAAGGCAGAACAGGAAACAGCAATCCAAAAGGGCCAACAACATGATCACCGGTAATATGAATAAATAATACAGTATATCAGTGTTGTTTACTCAGTGAAACATTCAATTTGACATGATAAAAAAGGAAATTAATTGCATCACAGGTTTGCTAGATTGTTCTCAAGTCTCAACCATTATTTCACATTCATTGTTTGACTCTGTTATCAACAACAAATATACTACAATCTACATAACAGTGATTAATCATATTTAACACACTACAAACACAAGTACTTAATAGCATTTAGTAGACAGAGATGGAGATACTGGAATAAAATTCATTTAAAAGGTGTTCTTGAATTTTCAGTTGCTTATCTAATGAGTCTTAGCCATAACATTTCTTATCTTGGAGGGGAGGTTGTTTCTTATGCACCCAATATTTACATTGTCAAGTGGAGTTTCGGGAAAGGGTGCAGAGTTAGCAAGCAACAACTCGAATCAAATGAATGACATTCTTTGGCAATCTGAAATGATGAAGAAAATGGATACCTTCTTAAATCTTCTGGCAAGCGCCGGTGGCTCATCCATTGTTCCACATCACGACGTCTAAGTGACATTTCTAGCCTCCTACAAAAGGGATGGAAGAAAATTTAGCAAGCATAATATAATCATGCATACATCTGAACTTGACTAAGAATGACGATGGGAAGGATGCAGATAGGGCACTACAGCGCCCATCCTGAATCCATATTTAGTGGGTAAAAAGTTCCTTATTACCCTTGAATCCATAAATCTTTGGATGCAGATCCATTTACCCAAAAAATATTTGAAATGAACCAATTTTTCTCAAGTCAAGACTAATTTACATAAAATTGCTCGTATGTATATAACAAATAATTGAGTGTCACAAGCAATTTTTAATTTAAAAGCAACATAATTTTATTTGAATGGTAATTTTTTAATTTTTCCGCTGTATTAAATTAATGTAATTAATTAACATAACTAAGTGTGTGTATCAATGACACACACACAAGAGCCTGCAGAACAGGTATCATGCTATCTGAGCCCAGGGCCTTCAAATACCCATAAAAATCTCAGTACCCAAGCCCAAGTGGGTAAGTTTTGCGAGTGGTAAGGGCATAAATACCAATTTATTCTCTAGTGGCCTAGCCAAAATCAGCTAACCCTCCTTTAGTTGAAAATGTGTCATTCAACACTCATGTTTCCTTCAATTACCACTGAACCAATTTGCGGTATTTGTCTAAGAAACTTGCAGTTGAAATTAAGAGGCATTCACATCATGCACGTGTAATTTGAAGAATCCCACAGTCCTTGAGACAAATGTTCAAATTGCATTAGACATGGCACAGCTCCATTTTTTTTTTTTTTATACAAGTGCTTTATATATTAGTAATAAAGAATTTATGCCGTGAGAGACATAATATTAGAGTTGTTTCAGAACATAATCTGTAACAAGAAATGAAAAAAAAAATAAAAATAGTAAAGAGGTTCTATAAATTTCCCAAACAAGAATTACAGTGAGAAAAAAAGGGCACTAAGGTCACGTTTGTTTACTAGATATAATGAAATGGAATGAATTGAAAAAATTGAGACAAAAATGAACTCAATCACCTTTCACCCCATGGTAAGCATGATAAAATTCATTAATGTATATTACAAATGTGGGAATCATCACACCCTTTAAAAATTTTATGAACCATGATTCCAACCCCATGAACTAAATTACTTCTCTCCTTTATAAATGTGTTCACCTATTCTCTTTGATAATTTTATTTTTACCTTTATTTTTTTAATTCATTTCATTCTATTCTATTTTAGTAAACAAACGTGACCTAACATATTTTAGAATTCATAAAAACTCTTTTTGTAGGCTAGGTTTGCTAATTTGTTCTAAATTCAAAATAGTTTTATATGAGCATTTCCTATTTGTAGCATAGAATTAAAACAAGAGTTTCTCTACTAGGGGGAAAAAAGAGAGAAAAAAAGAAAAGAAAAGAAAGAATTAAAACAAGTGAGACTACAGGGGAGATTGGGAACTGGACATCACTCGTCACTCCTCAGTCATGTATGACTTCAACAACTTCACTTGTTTTAGGAAGATAGGAGACAATGACACGTTCACAAATTTAACTGCAAAAATATACTTGAACTGTGAGAAACAACAACAACAACAAGTCTTTATCCCACTAGGTGGGGTCGGCTACATGGATTGCAAGACGCCATTATGCTCTATCATTTATCAAGCTTTTAGGAATATTATTAATTAAGAGATTGCGTTCAACAACTTCCAAGAGTGTTATCTCAGGCCTTCCTCTACCTCTCTTAATCGGACTCAAAGTTATATGTTCCACTCTTCTCACTGGTGCCTCCCTTGGTCTTCTTTGTACATGCCCAAACCATTTCAACCGATTTTCTACCATTTTTTCCTCAATAGGTGCCACCCTCACGTTTTCGCGTACATGCTCATTTTGAATTTTATCTTTACGTGTATGTCCGCACATCCATCGTAACATTCTCATCTCTGCTACTCCAACTTTATGCTCTTGCTGTCCCGTTAGAGCCCAGCATTCACTACTATATAACATTGCCGGTCTGATAGCAGTGCGATAAAACTTTCCTTTAAGTTTATTAGGCACCTTACGATCACAAATAACTCCTTTAGCTTTTCTCCAATTAAACCACCCAGCTTGAATTCTATGTGAAATATCTCCACTGATTTCACCATCATTTTGAATAATGGCTCCCAAATATCTAAACTTTTCCACTTGAGGTATAATTTGATCTCCCAATTTCACTTCCAAATTATTGTCAAATATTCCTTTACCAAATTTACAATATAAATATTCCGTCTTACTTCTACTCAGACGAAAACCTTTCGACTCCAATGTCCTCCTCCATAACTCAAGTTTACAATTAATCTCTTCTCTTGTCTCTGCTATAAGAACTATATCATCCGCGAAGAGTATACATTTCGGGATTTCCTCTTGAATATGTTCTGTCAAAACATTTAAAATCAAGTTGAACAAATAAGGACTCAGAGATGATCCCTGATGTAGTCCAATCTTTATAGGAAAATCCTTTGTTTGACCACTAGGCGTTCTTATACTAGTTTTTACCCCCTCATACATATCTTGTATGGCTTTAATATAAGCAATCCGTACTCCCTTTTTTTCCAATGCTTTCCAAAGCACTTCTCTTGGTATACGGTCATAAGCTTTTTCCAAATCAATAAAAACCATGTGTAGATCTTTATCTTTACAACGATACTTTTCCATTAATCCCCTTAGTAGATAAATCGCCTCTGTAGTTGATCTACCTGGCATAAAACCAAATTGATTCTCAGAAATACTTGTCTCTAATCTCAACCTGTGCTCAATTACTTTCTCCCACAATTTCATTGTGTAGCTCATGAGTTTAATCCCTCTATAGTTAGTACAATTCTGAATATCTCCTTTATTTTTATAAATAGGAATTAATGTACTTCTCCTTCACTCATCAGGCATTTTCTTGGACCGTAAAATCACATTAAATAACTTAGTCTGTGAGAAACAAGGGATGAAAAATATAACAATGCCCTCTGGAATTAAAAGAAAAAAGAAAAAAAACAATAAGAAAAAGCAGCAGCAGCAGCCTTGTTCTATTAAATGAGGTTGGCTACATGAGCGCATGATGCTATTAGACTTTATGAACAACTGTTCAGATATCTGATTCACTACAATGGTCTTGTTTTATAACTTCTTCAATGTTATGTTTTGACGCATGTAGATTTGGATTTGAGTCAAATTTATTGTTTAGGCAATTAAAAATGTGTATATTTGAATTTGACCCAAATTTAAATCCAAATCCTATCTCAATCTCTTTGTAATTTCAATTCTTTTCTAAACTCCTATTATTTCAAATTTTCATGAAAGTCTCTCTCTTCCTTTGCTTTCACCTGTTGACTTCGACATCACTACCTTCGAACAACTTCCCCTAAGACCAAACTGCCGGCGCTAACTGGGATTGGACTACCAGTGTCAGCCAAGATCAAACAGCCGACTTTGACTGGGACTGGACTGTCGGTGCCAACCAGGACCAAAATGTTGATGTTGACTAGAATCGAACTACCGGTGACCCTTGAAATCGGATGACTGGCTTTGACCAAGATTAGATAGTTAGCTCGAATGGGAACAGACAACTAATGCCAATCAGGACCAGACCACCAATGCACTCCACGATCAGATGAATGACTTTGACCAAGACCAGAGTCGACCAGGATTGAATCACCTGTGTCGACCCAGTCTGGACCTCCAGTGTTGATTGAGATTGGATTGCTAGCTCCACAGGGAATGAATGTTAGTGCTAATTGGGACTCGACCGTAAGAGTTGAAAGGGACAAGAATGCCAGTGTCGACCAAGACTAGACCGCTGGTGTTGGTTGGGACCAAACCGCTAGCATAGACCAAGATCAAACTATTGACGCCGACCAAGACTAAAAGACCTACTTTGATCGAGACCGAACAACCGACTTCAACTGGGACTAAACTGCCAGCATCAATCGGGTTTAGGAATTTCAAATTTCAATTCACTTTCAATCACTGTCCTTTACCACCTAATCTTGGCTTGCCGTCGCTGTCTTTCAATGCCGATCCTGTACCCTCATATGGTGTCAGCCTGCTACCATCATGCGTCAATCTATAGCCAATGTCACTATCTAGGACCGATCTGTGATCACTATCTTCAATCTGTCTGCCTTTGTCGTCCGGCACCAAACACCGCTGTTAATAGGGAATGATCTGGTGTTGTCATCCAAGTCCAATCCGCAACCCTTGAACTGTTGTAATCATCCTCGTGCTAATCTGCAAGCACTGTTTGAGATTGACCCGTTAATGTTGAACGGGACCAAGCTACCATTGCTGCCGCTGATCGAGACTGGACCACTGATGTCATTCGGGTTTGGACAGCCGGATTCAATCAACACTGGGCTGCCACCCCTGATTTGGATTGGACCACCTACTTTGACTTGGACTAAATGGCCGATGAGTCCGAGTTGCCTTAAATTCAAATGTAGAATTTAAAATTTGAAATTTTATTTGAGATCCAAACAAGGGATTTTGGTATTATAATATGAAATATTTATATCATCCAAACAAAGAATTTAAAATCTATGAATTTCAAATGTAATATTTTAAATATGAAATTTCAAATCCAAATTCCCAACCCAAATGCAACCTTAGCGTCTTTCTTGGTCTCCCTCACAAAAAAAAAAAAGAAAAGATTTAATTTTTAAAAAACCTCCTAGTAACCCATAACTTTTGAAGAATTAGTACACATGTTGCTGAATTACCGGAGTTTGAACTAACCACCTGGCCAGTTTCTCAAAGAGTAGATACAAAATGCTACTGGCTTAATCCAAATACTTACTGGGAACAAAACAACCATGCACTCCCACTCCAAGTTAGGACATCATAGCATTTTCTAGAACTATTAGAGATGCTTCATGCGGAGTCTGATTTAGTTAGAAATAGAGATTAAGAGGAATATTGTCATCAGTCAGCATTTGCTGATTGTATGCGCTGAATATATTGAGTCTCAGTTAAGAGAATTTGCATATAATGTGCAATGAGTTATACCTTCGATCAAGAGCCTGAAGAAAGTTCTGTATGTTTCCAATGAGAAGAGCAAAAAGCAAGAGTCCCAGTCCAATGATGCCCATTGTAAAAAGGACTTCCCAAACAAAATAGCTTGGGTTTTGATTCCCAGCTAGAGTACTGATTTGCTGCATAAAGATCACAAAGGCATAATACATCAAATATTGAATTACTAAGATGAATTTTTTGTCCATTTTCATATTGAACTATATGCATACCTGTTAAAAATACTTATATATGTATTTAGTGTTTAGACTTAATAACTAAATTATATTCAATAAAAAAATAACATAATTTAAATAATTAATAGATATTGTATCAATTTGGAAAAATATCGTGCTTGTATTAAGAAAATTTTATCTTATTTGATTTTATTAGAATTTTTTAATTTACAATTTTTGTATTAGGTTTCTTTCATTTTTAATTTTAAAATAATTATTATGTTAACTTAATAAATATTTAAAATTACATTTCAACAAACATTAATATTTATATCAATTGTAAACTTTGCCCCCTATATAATTTTTCTCGTTCTGTACCCTGTATATTGCCTTTTTTTGGGTAAAATTCCAAGTATTTATCAAAATTTTTAATTAACATCATGTATCTACATCCACATGTGAAAATATATTAAAAATAAAAAATTACTTATTCTTCATAAAATTTAATATCTTAATATATGATTTTACTTTCCTATGTTTTTGAACTTTTTATAATTTTTTTACATCGTTATACATCATTTGTTATATAATGAATTTATCTTATGTTATAAAATTAGATACCGTTTGGAGCAATTTTTTGAACTTTTCAGAAAGCTAACTTTGTAGGACTTCTCAGAAAGTTCATAGTTGATTGCTTGTTTCATTTTTTTTTTCCCCTTAATACCGGGACATCTAACTATTCTTAGGTAAATATAACATTTTGTAATGCTAAAGACAAAAATATCTTTTTACTGAATTTTATTCTTAATTTTCAAGAGTAAGTTTGGAAGCATACAATTAATACTAGAGAAGTAGAACTTAGCAGGGTTTTACTTGGTAAATTACTCCCCTGTGAGGGACGTGTAAGACTTCATTTTTCAGGAAGTTTAACTTCTCCTTTCTACTTACCCTCAACCAAACAAACCCTTATATCCCTTGCAAACAATTTGCCCCTCATGACTTTCATCATGATCCATACTTGCTCTCACCCTTCTCCCCAAAATGACTTTCATCTTGGATCCATCCCCCTCAGTATGTATTTATTTCTTTTGGAGGGACCAAAATTTTTTTCCCTCCCCTCCATTTGTTAAACAACAATGGGCAGATTTGGAGGGGTAACTAAAATTTCCCTCTATCCAAAGGATAAAACCTTAAGGTTTCGTTTGATTACAAAAAAAATAAAAAATAAAACCATTTGATTACAAAAAAAAGAATGGAATGAAATGAATTGAAAAAATAAAGATAAAAATGAGATGATAAAAAAAAAAGATGATGGACCACGTTTATAAGGGAGAGGGGTGATTTAGTTCATGAGTTGGTAATCAACATTCATGAAATTTTTGGAGGATGTGATTATTTCCATATTAGTAGTATATATTACTAAGTTGTATCGTACTTATCATGAAGGGAAAAGGTGATTTAGTTCATTTTTGTAATAATTTTTTCAATCAATTCCATTCCTTTTCAATAGCCGAATGAGACCTAACATCTCTCCCGTTTCCTTTGTTGAACCAAACGCTGTTATTTTCCTCCCTGATTTCTTTGGCCATTCAACTCCTAGGGTCGACCCTCTCCTTTTTTTATTTTTAATGAACATCAACTCTCTCTCCTTTACATGTATTAATCCAGTTTCCAGAAAAATCAAAATGGAGTTTTGAATTCTGAAATTCTACAAATTTCCTGAATTGATCCTATCTAAGATTGTGACCCCTCAAGGGTTCCTCTAATGAATTAGCTAATCAAAACATGATTTTGTTTTTTTTTTTTAATGTTAAATTTATGAAGCCAAAAGGATCAGGTATGGAAAAGGCAATCTTTAACCATAGGTTTGGACATAATTTTAATATAACTTAATCAAGCTTAAGCATGCACTTTACGTTCCCTCACTTAATGTATTTCCTTAATTTCACCACTAACAGGTTCTAGGGCCTAGGCACTAACAATCAGTATGACCAGTCCAGACCTCTGAATTGTAAGCAAGTATAGGTTTTACTATTTAACACTTCTGAGATACTCATATAACATGAACATATTCTCACATAACAACAACAAAACAACAACAAGCCTTTATCCCACTAGGTGGGGTCGGCTACATGGATTGCAAGACGCCATTGTGCTCTATTATTTATTAAACTTTTAGAAATATTATTAATTAAGAGATCACGTTCAACAACTTCCAAGAGTGTTCTCTTAGGCCTTCCTCTACCTCTCTTAATCGGACTCAAAGTTATATATTCCACTCTTCTCACTGGTGCCTCCCTTGGTCTTCTTTGTATATGCCCAAACCATCTCAACCGATTTTCTACCATTTTTTCCTCAATAGGTGTCACCCTCACTTTTTCACGTATGTGCTCATTTCGAATTTTATCTTTACGTGTATGTCCGCACATCCATCGTAACATTCTCATCTCTGCTACTCCAACTTTATGCTCTTGCTGTCCCGTTAGAGCCCAGCATTCACTACTATATAACATTGCCGGTCTGATAGCAGTACGATAAAACTTTCCTTTAAGTTTATTAGGCACCTTACGGTCACAAATAACTCCTTTAGCTTTTCTCCAATTAAACCACCCAGCTTGAATTCTATGTGAAATATCTCCACTGATTTCGCCATCATTTTGAATAATGGCTCCCAAATATCTAAACTTTTCCACTTGAGGTATAATTTGATCTCCCAATTTCACTTCCAAATTATTTTCGAATAGTCCTTTACCAAATTTACAATATAAATATTCCGTCTTACTTCTACTCAGACGAAAACCTTTCGACTCCAATGTCCTCCTCCATAACTCAAGTTTGCAATTAACCTCTTCTCTTGTCTCTGCTATAAAAACTATATCATCCGCGAAGAGCATACATTTCGGGATTTCCTCTTGAATATGTTCCGTCAAAACATTTAAAATCAAGTTGAACAAATAAGGACTCAGAGATGATCCCTGATGTAGTCCAATCTTTATAGGAAAATCCTTTGTTTGACCACTAGGCGTTCTTATACTAGTTTTTACCCCCTCATACATATCTTGTATGGCTTTAATATAAGCAATCCGTACTCCCTTTTTTTCCAACGCTTTCCAAAGCACTTCTCTTGGTATACGGTCATAAGCTTTTTCCAAATCAATAAAAACCATGTGTAGATCTTTATCTTTACAACGATACTTTTCCATTAATCCCCTTAGTAGATAAATCGCCTCTGTAGTTGATCTACCTGGCATAAAACCAAATTGATTCTCAGAAATACTTGTCTCCAATCTCAACCTGTGCTCAATTACTTTCTCCCACAATTTCATTGTGTGGCTCATGAGTTTAATCCCTCTATAGTTAGTACAATTCTGAATATTTCCTTTATTTTTATAAATAGGAATTAATGTACTTCTCCTCCACTCATCAGGCATTTTCTTGGACCGTAAAATCACATTAAATAACTTAGTTAACCATCTCACCCCTTCTTCACCTAAACATTTTCACGCTTCGATAGATATACAATCAGGTCCGTTAGCTCTACCATTTGCCATTTTCTTAAGAGCTTCCTTTACCTCCTTATCACGTATTTTTCGATAGAATGACAAATTTTGTTCTCCTTCACCAGTTACTAAATCCTCCAAGTTACTAGATGAATCCTCTCATCATTGAAAAGTTTAGAAAAATAAGTCTCCTATCTATTTTTAATTTCATCATCTGTAACTAAATTCTTTCCTCTTCATCCTTAATACACCTTACCTGTTCTAGATCTCTTGATTTTCTTTCCCTACTCTTGGCAATCTTATAAATATTTTGCTCTCCTTCCTTCGTCTCAAGGTTCTTATAAAATTCTTCAAAAGCTTTGGAACGAGCTTCACCCACAGCTCTCTTAGTTTCCTTCTTAGCCATACGGTACCTCTCCCAATTTTCCTCATTGTTACACAAATGTATGGCTTTAAAACAGTTCTTCTTATACTTGATTTTGTCCTGTACACTATTATTCCACCACCAAGACTCCTTATCTCTCGGACCAGAACCTTTCGATTCTCCCAAAACTACTTTTGCAACCTCCCGTATCTTTTTAGCCATATCCTCCCATATGATGTTAGCACTTCCCTGAGAATCCCAAATTCCTTTATCCAAAAGATTTCGCTTGAAAATATCTTGCTTCTCACCTTTTAATTGCCACCACCTAATCCTTGGTGTTACTACTTGTCGACGTTTTTGGATTTTACTCATAATACACACATCAAGGACTAGGACCCTATGTTGTGTCGTTACAGCATCTCCAGGGATCACCTTACAATTTTTACAAAGTTTTCTATCTGTGTTCCTAACCAAAAAAAAATCAATCTGCGACCTTGAGGCTCCACTTTTGTAAGTGATGAGATGCTCATCTCTCTTCTTGAAACAAGTGTTGGCAATCTTAAAATCATACGCCAATGAGAAATCAAGAAGAGTTTGCCCTTCATTGTTTAGCTCTCCAAAACCAAAACCACCATGCACCCTCGCATACTGACCAGCTTCCCTCCCGACATGCCCATTAAAGTCTCCTCCAATAAAAATCTTTTCACTCTGTGGTATGTGTCGAATCAACCCCTCCAGATCCTCCCAAAATAATTCCTTAAGACTGGCTTCTGTCCCGACTTGCGGCGCATAAGCGCTAACAATATTAACAGTCTCACGTCCAATTATCATTTTTAAAGAAATAATTCTGTCTCCAATTCTGCTAACTTCTACAACGTTCTTCTTCCACTCCTTATCTATAATGATGCCTACTCCATTGCGTGCACTTACTTTTCCTGTATACTAAAGTTTGAAACCTTGAATATCCTTAGCTCCTTCTCCACGCCATTTTGTTTCTTGCAAGCAAAGGATATTGATTTTCCTTTGAATCATAACCCCTACAACCTCTACAGATTTACAATTTAATGTCCCAACATTCCAAGTACCAAATCTAATTTTGCTCTTATGGACTAACTTCTTTAGCCGCGTGCGTCCAGAATGACGCGGTAGCCCTTGCTCATTTAACACTACATCCGGGCGCCGATGCAGCGGCTCTAACTCACTTATCACTGTACTCGAGCCATGCAGCGCGTTACTTACGGGTAACGACCTAGCATTAACATTATAACGTCTATTGTCCATGTTCATGATAGATTCAACAAATTTTTACATTGGCTGTTGATGGCCTAACACAACCCTCCTCTTTTACCCGGGCTTGGGACCGGCTATAAACATAGGCGGAGTTATGAACATATTCTCACATAACTGTATTAAAGTCTAAGTTGATAATTTCATAAACCATAACTCCTCACGGAGTCCTAAAAAATAAATACGCAGCTAAGTATGTGTGCAAATTTGAAAATGATATATAACTACTGGATATAGAATGAAAGGCATACCTGGAATCCCCAAAATAATGAATACACATATCTTGTGACCACACTATGTTCTGTAACAAGGTTAACAGCTTTAGCATAGATCCCATAAGGAAAACCAGCATCCGAGACATTGAAACATTGGCCTGCACCAGGACTTTGTAACCAAGTTTGATTGAATTGATTGATTCCATTGACCAAAAGAAAAGACCGATTGTTTTCTGTATGACCATGTCCACAATCAATCAATTGCATGCAGTGTGCAAATTTCTCCCGATGGCAGGCATTTCGAAGACATTGGTTGACCCTCTGCCATGAGAACAAATGACGAAAAGGGTTATGTTAATTATTGAATATCAACCATCATGAATGAAACCACTATTTCTTTCATACTTTAAGTTTCATTAAGCATCACAGGAAACAATACGCCTAATAGTTGAACTTTATTATCAGCATGTCAAAAATCGAAAAATCACTTCTGCTAAGTCATAGTTATACTTCATTAAAAGCCAGTTACATATAGTAACATAGAAATTTGATGTATTTAAGTGAATCAAGTTCTGCCCCTCTTACTCTAAGCATGGTTTAATGGTAGTTATGCATGGATTACCAAATTATCCACACAAGCGAAATTTTTTATAAGCACATAGCAAGTGTGGAAAGAATTTTCCAATTAAAAAAAAAGTTATTCAAAATTTCAACAAACTGAAAATAAAGGTAAAAATCTTCTTTTTCTATCCATAAAACAAATCTACTGACCTGTAGACCAAAGAGATACCAGGAAGACCCAACGACATGGCCAGATAGCACAAAGGTGAGAAGATTTATAAAGAAATTTGCCCATGCTGACTCAAATATGAATCCACTTGGAGACTGACCAATTAGAAGAGGAAGAAACCTGTACAATCTGGGAATATACTGAACAAGGACTGCTACACGTAGAAGATTCTTAGCATAATTAGCTCCTGATGAACCCAAGTGATTTGGTAGAACAAGCAATATCATTATCTGCAAAATTTTGACTAAAATATGTCATTAAAAGGAGTTTGGCTTTCCTGTGACTTATAAGTTATAACCCATATTCGTTTCTATCTTTCTGTCTTCATAAGATGGATTATCACTTCCTTCCTCAGAACCAACTTAGTCTCTGACACCAATTCATGTCGTCATAACAAAGATTTTCCATTCCAAAAGGAATAATAAACACAGTACATCTTAATAAACATGGTACTTAACAAGCAGCTAATAAAATTGGAGAAACAAGACGAGAAATACATATATCATAGCTGAATAATAACGTGCCAAAGTAAAGAGGAGAACAAAAAGGGAACCAAGAAAAAAAGAAGGCATGTGTCAATAGAAAACTGAGACAAGAAGTTATGATGACAAAAAAAGGCTATCATGAGGAGGAAACGATGATGGGGGTATAAAGTTACCTGAGGAAGTGGAAACACAACAAATAAGTCAACAAAAAAACAACTATGCAAATAATGGAGAGCAATTTTTGTTGGATGGTCAACTAAATCGCCAGCACCAACCACCCTGGAGTCAGGAGCCACATAAGCCAACCTAAACTGTCAAAAGGCAACTTGAAAGAATTATTTTCCATTGGTATTACGAAAAAGCATCAAACTTTAGGGCACGCGTGCATAATTACTGCAAAAATATATGGAAATTTTTTTTCCTGATAAAACGGTCACCAGCAAGTTACCTAAAGAAGCATGTTTAGGAAGTATACAAAATCATTTATGGATCTTAAGCAAACAAGTGCCCGTGTCAACTTCCAGTTGATGAAGATACATCTGTCATCCTGCATACAACAAACGAGAGAGATTTCAGTAAATTATGCAAGGAAGCAAGACATTATTGTAAGCACATCAAACACATAGGCATTATTAACCTAGACTACTTTATGATGCCTCCATGTCATTATACAAGCCCCCAATTTAACTGCCTTCTTAGGCAACACTAGGTGAAATAACAATCACATTATGCTAAGCAGAGACAGATGCAGGTGATGGAATATGATGTCAATAACATGATAATTGGCTGTGATCCTCAAGGAGGTGAGGAACCGCTGGAAGAACAAGATCATGAAGGGAGTCCTTTTCTTTGTGTGCTGATAGCAATTCTCTTTTTTAGTTTATTTATTTTCTTCTTTGGCCAGATAACAAAATTCTTCTTGTGCCAGATCTTTCGGCATAGAAAAAACGAATGTGGACCTCACACCACATATAAGAAAAAATCATGCAAAAACAGTACCATTATGTATTGTGATGGGGGTAAGGGGAAGAATTCTTAATTTGGAGCTGCACATCTAAATGATGCCTCAGGAAAGAAGCATGCTTTGCTCCGGACAAATTGATAAATTGTCAACAGAATACTAGAATGAAGAAACCTGCAGCATATCCATCACAACTTGTCCCCGTCACCCAAACTTTTATTGATCAGATATCAAGTAGAAAGCCCCAGTGAAGTCCGCTTCCCAAAACGTAGCAAATGCAAGGACCCAACTAAATTCAAGCTACAGGAATTTTTCTTTTTTTCTTTTTTCTTCTTTCTTTTTAATCATCATAGCCAAAATTCTGTCTTAGCCTGGTGTCAGCAGGGCAACGACTATAAGCTATAGCAAGTACCCACTTTATAAATATAAACACAAATGGGGCAGGGCTGCTAGTATCTTGCATTAAGCGTGTCTAAAACACACAAACATAAAAGAAGTCATGATTGGCGTTAATAACAACGGTGACAAGCCTTGTCCTACAACATAGTGTCGGCTACAAGAATTACCTGACACCATTGTGAATGATTGGAATTAAAAGGAAAAAATAAAATGAGAAAAACACTTCAGCACTTTCCCAAGAATATATCATGAGGCTGAAGAGAAACTAAGCGGCAGTTAAAGAAGTATCTTGGGCTCTTTTACATTTCCAACTCATTTATATAGTTCTTATTGAGCAAAGGTCAAGATTAGTAACAACAGGCACAAACTTTTCTTTAAATAAAAGGGAAACAGTAGTACCTGTTTTACACCGAGTAAGAAGAAAAACAATGGATCCACAAAAATTGCCAATAGGCAAGATATGGCAAAAAACTTGTTCCAATGCTGTACAACTTTAGCATGAGGATTCATAACTCCAGGGACACATGAAGACAGGGAAGAAAAAAATCTTCTTGCACAACCCTTAGCATCTCCATAGAGAGCATTGTGGAACTGTAGATATTCAAAGATAAAATATGAATCACAGAGGTACAATATATTTCAAAGAAACATCTATGACTTATGTTTTGTATTGACCAAAAAAATATGCACGGTGTGAAAAAATGTACCCTAATTAAGTGATCGGCAATGCATGAGCTATATGATCAAAGGAAAGCTCAAAATATAGTAATTGATGTGCTTTTAAATCAAGGAAAAACAAGTCTATTCAATGAAGATAAACACCTTGGGATCAAATAAACCAGAAGCCTTATGAGTCCTTTGCTGAGAGGTCTTGAAGTAAGTAGGGCAAGTTGTACAATAAGGATCATTGCACATTCCCAATTGCCCAGACCTCAGTAAGTGTTCATTTTTGTGGGCATAGTTGTTCTGCCAATCATTACCATTTCTTCCAGGCAAAGCAAATTTTTCTGTCATGCTCTCCACTGCTTTGTTCCCTGTGGCATTGACGTTCTGTCGGAAAAGATTTCCATGTCTGTTGGTGACATATAGTGGACCGCTCATCTGCACAAAGGGAGTTTTCCTCTCACTCCTTAGCGGACCAGTATGTCCCACAAGACTAGTTTCTCTCTCATATGGCTCCATGGAGCTCGTGGGAATAGATATTGATGCACTTCGTGTCCTGGATACAAGCCTCCGCAATTTAGAATCCACAAATTCAACTGATGGTTGCTCCGTCTCTGACAGCATTGGCACCTCATCTTTTTCCAAATCCGCCATCTTTCCCAGGAAATTCTGTAATGTTATACAACATTAAGAAAACATACAATATAGATATTTATATACCATGTCAGTGATTCCAAAATCAAACGTATCTAATCAAACTTGGAAGGAAAGAAAATAAAACAGAAAACAGAAGACAAGGTGCAGCATGAACGACAAGGCGTGACAAGGCCATATGAAACTTTACCTTTTATGACAATTGGTTTCATAACAATTTCATGATGTCTTTGTTCCCTATTATTTAAATCATCAACATAATATGATTTCCGCTATCGAATCTTGTAATTTATAGATATTGCCAGTTTGCTTGACCCACAATAGTTCGAGAAATCTGCCATAATTTCGAAGCTTTTCATTCATGCTTGTTTACATCTGCCTCCAAAGTTCTAAAATTTCCTCTGTGTGCTCTCATTTTCCACTTGTTCTGCTGTAGAGATTCTACTGATAAATCTTTACAGTTTTTTAAACTACAGCTTCAAACCCAATAAACAAGATTCCTAGAATGACATATCCTAATACCAGTAACAGTACGCCCAGGCGCTGATGTTCGAATTCGACAGCTCATAAGGGGTAAATGATTCAGAAGTCGTGCATTGGAGCCATATATCCTCAATTCCTCATGCTCCATCATTTTTCGATATTCCCACAGCATATGCGTTCACATCCTCACTTTCTCACACTAACTAACAGTGTCATTAATTTAATCCCATTTCTTCAAAAATTTCCACTTTTCAAGTCTGCCTGCCTCTCTATGCGTGTCTCCAGGGCGAAAAAAAAAAATTGAACGTGATGAAATATAATGAATAAAATGGCAAAGAACCAGAGGAGGAACTGAAGCACAACGTAGCGAGACAATATAAGAACGGGCTATAAATAAGCATGTAACAGCAAGAAAAGGATCCCCAAACAAAGATAAGTATCATAACATGGAAACCCCAGAAAGAGAAAGACCTGTGATGAAGTTGAATTTCCAACACTAGAGTCTCAAAACTTCACCAACAGCCGAGAATGACGGAATCTCCCCATTGAAAGTAAAGAAAGCTAGGCGATCATATTTGTCAAGAACGAAGACGAAATTCTCCAGGAGGGATAGAGAAATCTCAAGGAGGAGGGGAGGCAAGCAAGCTGAAAGCTCCACTAAATGTGGCTGACTGCAAGAAGAAGACTTTGAAGAGTTCCGCATGACCAGTATGGACAGAAGAAAAAAAGGGTTGGATATGGCATCATGTGATTGGTTGTGGCTGCTTCAGTACGAGGGGGACGGAATTAAAGAAGGCCCTTGAGTTCCCTTTTTTTTTTTTAATTATTATTATAATTTGGCAAGAAGACGGTGAACTGGACAAAGGCAACTTGCTATGGAAGGAAACCTTGGAGGAAAAATGGAGAATGTCCTTTTCAATTTGCCAAAATTTTTTTTTTGATAAACTTCATTTAATAAAAATTAAATTAATAAAAATTAGTTATTATTATAAAATTTATATTTAAATATATTTTGTTAAAAATTAATTTAGTATATTAAAAGTTATTTGATTTGTAATAGTAAAATATATTTTTGAATATACAATTATTAAAAAAATATTGATTTATGATAATTTTTAATTGTTATTATATAAATATAATATATTTTAATTTATAATGTTAAAAATTTGATATCAAGTTATTTATACTCTTTTAATTTGCAATTTTAGAAAATATGATAAAAATTTATAATTTTTATTATACATTAATATTAAAAACTTAATACTTAATTATTATTGTCGAAGTGATAATTATATTTTTAATAAATTAATTATTTTTTAAATAAAAAATAAGAGATTAAATTTGGATTAATATGATCAAATAATATCTTACTTTTTAAATTTACTTTTTAAAAGTTTAAATAATTATATTTTAAAAATTCACTTTCAACCATTATTTAAATATATTTTTAAAATATATTTTTTTATAAAATATTTTACTCAAATAATTTTTAATATTTTAAAAGTAAAATTTGATTTTTTGAATGTGAAACGTGAAAAAAATCAAATGGGTCCTCAACCTTTCACGTTCACCCCGGTGTGAACAAGTTGGCGTAGCTCCTTCGGAAGCGTCGCGTGCTTGATTGACGGGTTCAAATAAAATATTGAGATAGTCCCAACACGCTGGCCTAAATAAAATAATACGCAGGCCTTGACTAATTGACTTCTACAGATGTGGTCCATTCATGTGGATTAAAAAAAAAACTGCAATCATTAAGGGTGTGTTTACTGTTTAAGAATATTAATATACCATGAAACATGAAGAATCGATTATTAACAGAATGTAATAAGGTAGGGTGGGACGAAATAAAACGTGAAACATTTCATTGTTTAAAAGTTTTATCATGAGAATGAACAATTTTATTTAATAATTAGTTAAAATTATTATAAAAGGATTAGGATAAGAGGGAGTGAAAGTGAGAGAGGGTGAGGATTATTTTATAATAATATTATTTATATTAAGTTATTACATCCGCGACATTTCAAATTAGGAGGTCAGAAAAAATGAATTTAAAATAATTAAAGATAACTTAAAAGGTCTTATTTTAATCCTAACAATTAAATAAAATCTGGTGTAAAATTAAATAATTAAATATATATTTTAATCTTCATGAAATATTTCATGAGTATCATAATTTCATTTTGGCAAACTTGATATATAATAACTATATAATGACCTTTTCAATAAAAGTGGTTTCATCCCAATAAGAATATTTTATTTCATGCTTAATGTTTAACAGTAGTATTATACCTCACATTTACCAAAGGGATGATTCTCTAATATGTGGTCTTGGAGGAATAAAATGATATTTGATCCTCACTTTGATTCTTCCAAGATTTTTGCTGTGAGTATTTTATAATATGTTGATGGGATTAAGAAGGCTTATGATGTGGATGACAATATTTGTCTCAAGCGTTAGGATGATATTCGATGGTAGCCACCTGAAGAGGGTTGGTTAAAGTTCAATATTGATAGTGGCTTGGGGACGCTGGTTGTGGAAGAGTCATAAGGGATTATACTGGTGACTAAAAAAGAGTTTTGTTAATAGAGTTGGTAGGTATACAGCTTTGAAGGCGGAGTTATGGAAATTATGGTCTGGGTTCCTTTTTGTACAAAGATTAGGTCTAAGGAAGGTTATAATTGAATCTAACTGTACTGTAGTTGTACATATGCTAAAACAGGTGTTGTCATGTTCCTGTGTGAAGAATCGATTCCTTCGTCAAATCCAAACTATGCTTGATGCTAGCTAGAATATCTACGTGACACATACTTATCGGGAAGGGAATTTTAGTACTAATTGATTGGCTAATTGGAGTCTCACAAAAATGTGGATTACAAGTTTTGAGTGAGTCTCCTTATGGTTTATTTGATGTACTGTATAGGGATAGACTGAACTTGACTTACTCAAAGTTAGTTTTAGTCTAATTTTGTTTGGACTTTGCCCTTTTGTGTACTTAAAAAAATACACTAACTACCCATGATTTTATATTATATAGATGTATAGGAAAATATTGTCTAAGAATCCCTAGAAAGTTTTTATATCAAAAGAAGACTTTATGATATTTCACTGTATTTCCTTGATAATTATATGAAAGCAAAATTTTATGAGAAAAGACTTAAGTACCATTAAAGTTTAATAATTTAATAAGTTATTATTAATTGCATACAGTTAGCTGTCGTAATTCAAATTGATATTGTTCATGCAAGACTAACACTTGTAAAATTAAACATGTACTATTAGTTATTGTTACTGTTAATTACATATGGTTTTTGTCAAAATTCTAACAAATACGTGTTTACATAGGACCAACACGTATAATTAAACATGTAATATCAATTATAGTCACTTATTAATTTTAAATAGATCGTTGTTAATTACATAAGAATAATTGTTAAAACTTGAATGGATACTTATTTATATAGGACCAGCCCTTATACAATTAAACTTGTGTTAGTAGTTTTTCTAACTTATTTATTTTTGAATGGGGTAGTATTAGTTGTACATAGTTACTTGTCAAAATTTAAATAAATATTTATTTATACATTCATAAAATTTTAAAAATAATTATATCTTTTTTCACAAAATCTTACCCTCAAGTAGGTACTTGAAGATGAAGAAGCAGTAAAGTTTCATATTTTTAAGTTATTTTGTGATATAAAAGCTCTTTTCTTTTAGCAGAAAGACCATTTTATCAATCATAAAAAAGAAAAAAAAATTACAAACACTAATAAACACGTAAACAGAAAAAAAGCAACCGAAACAGTACAACCAAAACAAAAGAAAAAACCAAAAGCAAAAGGCCTACAGTACAACTTAAGAAAACAAAGCAAAAAGCAAAATCAGAAACCAATCAGCTAATACCCTCCTTCAACTACCTTGACATTCTTAAATGATATTTTCCCTAGTAATATAGAATATAGAGGTCATTTTCGCACTCCAAGTGTAAGAGTATATTTATTTAAAAAAAATTATATATTTAATCTTATATATTTAATATATTTATTTTTAATTAAATCAAGATATGTAAATCTTGTATAGATTATTTATTTTATAATAAATTTTTATTATAAATTTATTAACACATTAAAATTCACTTATCATGATTTTATTAAAAATAAATATATTAAATTCAGCCGTCATTCCTATATTTTCTTTTGTGAGTGCAATAAGTTAGTCCCGCTAATGGTAAAAATTATTTCTCTCAAGTATCAAGGGTGAAGGGTAAATAAACTTTTCTTATGTAAGTTACGCAATCACAAGAATCGCCCAAGTACTTAAATGATGAGAATTTCTTTTATTTATGTTAATTTAAATTACATTTCTTAACTACAGTCATTCAAATGCAAATGTCATCCTTGAATTTCATGTAATGTAAAGGGGAAAAAAGTTACACACATACATAAGGGAACACTTTTCTATAAACCAAAAGAAGTAATATTGTTCCCGGTCAAACAAAAAAAAATGAAGTAATATTGTTTATAAGCCATGAAGTAACAATAAAACTCGTTTTTTTTTTTTAAGCTTCGTATGATTAATTCAACACGTGTCTGGTTGGTTTTTGCCTTCTTTTTAATGAACTGCAGTACGTACTATAGTTTTAAATTTTATACATTGAAGTCAGAGAAGCCGAAATAAAATAATTTGCAGGCCTTGACTTGACTGTTACTGAGGAAACGGTCAAGACATGCTTGGACAACAAGAAAGAATGGCTAAGGCCCAAAATATCAGTTTAGATATTTTCTTCATCGTTACCCGTCAGTACAGACCTCAATTCTACCAAAAAGCAATAAAAATAAATAAATAACGTAACAGATCTCGAGTCTGCTTCCACTTAGAGTCAACCTAAAGTCCATTTAAATTTCAGTTGTGTAGAATTAATTATAAAAATAGTTTATTAATATAATTGATTTTAATTATAAGGATTAAAGAGTAAAACTGTTCTGAAACTTTTTTTCAAAACCACTTGGCACCATGAACTTTTTTTTTAAGTATTTTTGCGCTAAACTTTTCAAAAAGAGAGCATTTTTGTCATCGTTAGAAATTATGAACGTTGACCGTTAACTTAAGCTTGACTAAAGATTAAATAACATATTTGTTTTAGAATTTTTTCTTCAAGAACGGTAGGTACCTTAAACTTTTGTTTGGAGCTTGTTTATCTTGAAAATTTCAAAAAAATAGTAATTTTACCCTACTGTCAGCTGACCGTTACTTTGACTTTAATTGTCATATGTAACCACGTTGCATTTAAAAAAAAAACACCTAGATAGCAAAAACACTTCCATTTACATCAATAATAATGGCAAGAACAACTCTATGAATAGCAGGCAATTTCAAATCATCCGAATCCATACCTATAACGGGAAATAATCAACTATCCGTTGAGTCAATCTATATGAACTCACCATGTGGAAGCTCTTTTCTTCTACATTCAACAATTTCATTATCTCACTGAACTGTGATGACCCTGTGGACTCCGACCTTAACTCGGACTCTTTTGAGGGTTTCACAATATCAAAATTGACCACGATGGCGATAGAGAAAGCAACAACTTGGATGTTACATAGGGAGCACGTGGCAATTGTCAAGGGAGAACAAAGGCAATATAGGGGAAGTTAAGAATGGTGGATTTGCCTTTAATGGACAAAGAGGCAACATCGTGGGCTTGAGTGACCATTTATTAAGCTGAAAATATCGAGCTAGACAAGAGACTTCTTGTGAGGCTCACAAATCTCAGACACTTATTTTTTTTAGCTTTGCATTTAGACTCTAATTTATAGTAATATGGGAGCTTACTAGCAGAAGAGGAGTAGGAGGAAGAAGAGGAGGGAGAGGATGAAGAAGGCGGCAAGGCAAAATTACTCTCTTTCTGAAACTTCCAAGATAAACAAGCTCTAAACAAAAGTTTAAGGTACCCAGAGCCCCTGAAGAAAAAGTTTCAAGGAAAATATGCTATATAATCTTTGGTCAAACTTTAGTTAATGGTCAACATATGTAATTTTTAATGGTGGGGTAAAAATACTCTCTTTTTGAAAAGTTCGGGGCAAAAATGCTCCCAAAAAAGTTTAGGGTGTTAGGTGCCTCTGGAAAAAAAGTTTTAGGACAATTTTGCCCTTTAACCCTAATTATAATTGATCATATTATAATGTAATCTGTTTGGATACTTTTTTTAAAAAAATTAATTTTAATATAATTAAAAATATTTGGATAATTTAGTTAGAATTAATTTTAACCATACAAATTATCACAAAGGACATTCCTATTCAAAATTAAATTATTAATAAATTTGTATATAATATTATTAAATTTGTTAAATTTTATTTAAGAAGTAAAATATATTATTTAAATTATATATCTGGTTAATCGTAAAAATTTAAATTATATTAATATTAACATTTTAATTTGTGTAAATAAATAACTCAATATATCTTAGTTCAAATAAATTTAATAAAAGAGAAAGCTTTAATTCTTAAATACCAAATATTAATTTTATAATAATTAATAAAGATGATAATATATAAGTTAATCTCCAATGACATTATGGATATGAGCTATATTTGATGAAAATGCTATGGATGAATATTCATCAAGGTGATAATCTTCTTGATCCTCACGCACTATATGATTTTTTTCTTTCATGATGCATAAAATCAAAATGAGAATTAAATTGTTTCATAATAAAATTATGCATCACCATTGATACAACAACAATTTGAACTTGTATATCATAGTCATAGCTAAGCACATTACATAAAATTACAAAATTATTCTTTCAAACTTCAAATGTTCTTTTTATTGCGTACCGTAAATTTAAATGAAAATAATTAAAGACCTTATTATTATTTGCAAATTCAGTTGATTTTCTAAAATCAGAAAGATGGTAGTGTTTTTGTCTATATAAACCAAGATATCTATTTAGTGTTAGATAGTCGCCATCTACCAAATAATATTTACCTTGTAAAACAGAGATCATTATCGATGTTTGTAAGTTGAAAAGTCCAACATAAATAAATTGAACTAACAAATATACTTGAAAGCGGATGTAGAAAGTTGATTGGCTAAGTTGTTAGAGCACAATAAAAAATGTGAGCATCATGTGTAGTACCCTTTCATCCAGCCAAAAAGTAAAGCACGTGTCCTAATTATAGGCAGCCATTACATTTTGTGTTGTGATTCCTTTTCTTTCAATATATTTTGATTTTTTACTTGCAGGGACTACACATGAAATATGTGTATCATCAATTGCTCCAACTGTATTTTTAAAAAATGGTCAACATTACTTATCATTTTGCATTTTATTGAGAGATCGAGACAATATCGAAGATGGGGCGAGTAGATCCAGGCAACACTAACCTTCTTGGACTATGGCTGGAGCTTGTTGCCACTAGCCATAGCTCGAAGATGGCAAATGGCGACTAGGTCAATGGTAGAGGAGGAAGCCTCAAGAGAAGAAGGAGCACACATCTCGCGCGCGCGCGAGAGAGAGAGAGAGAGAGAGAGAGAGAGAGCACAGGAGAGAGTACATGGGAGATTGTTGCCACTGGCTGTAGTCGAAGACGACAGACGGTGACAAGCTCGGCGATGGGAGGACTGCGATAGAGAAGAGGTTCAAGATCGCGAGAGATGGGAGATCGAGAAACGACCAAGGGTAATATTGGCAGTGAAATTCTCTGACGACTTATTTATTATTCTAACGATAAAATTAATTTAGATAAGCGGGCAGGGGTAGCTTAACTCAACACGTGATTCACACCTCAGTGATTGGTTATCTGATTATTATGCTGTTTGGGTAATTTTCTTGTAAAAAGTGATTTCCTTCCAAAAAATCGATTCTGAAGGCAAACCAAATAGGCAGCCAGTTATCTTCCTCAAAAAGTTTTAAATTTTATTAACGTTTTCTAAAAATTTATTAAATTTTTAATTTTATCATTATTAAATGTACATACTTTAAAAATAAAATATTTTAATATTCATTCTGAATTATTATTCAAGATGTTTTCTAGAAATTACACTTAGTCCAAAATTAAAAAAACATTGCATATGTTACATATATATATATATATATATATAATTTTAAATTTACTTTGTTATATTTTATTCAAATAATTAATGAGAATGTTTTGAATAAATAAAATATTATATTTATTTTAATTAAAATACGGATGGATTTAATAATAAAAGGAAAAAAGTATGTACTGTGCGTACAGAATGATATCCAGCTGCTGGAATTCACAAAACTGAACTTTTCTCACATCTCACGGAGATAAAAAAGACTATGAGGATTATTCAAATATACATTAAAAAAAAAAACTTACACAGTTACAGTTTTTTGACCAGCACACAGTTACAGTTACACCTTATATAAGATAAATCATTCATTTAAACAAACCACTAGTTCCTCTTATATATATTAACTAAAAGAGTTTCCACTAATTATTAAAAAAAAAAGTGGCGGGAAATATATCTGGATAGAATAGGATTGTAGTTCTCATTTTTTCTAGAAAATATTTTTTTTACCTACAAAATATTGTATAAATGTGCAGAGACAAGAAGCAAGCGGAGTGAATCGAAATGTTTCAATGAAGATTAATTAGAAAGTTCAATGACGCCCCTTAATTTGTCAAAATTAATATTTGCCCCACTGGTTATTGCCACCACATGTTCCTCCTTGAGACCATAATAACTGCAATATGCCTCAGCCCCAGCAAGAGCAAGAGCACCTGCTGGCTCCAATATGCTCCTTTTCTCCTCAAACATGGCCTGCGCCAACTTGCATGTCTCATTCCATTATATGTAAATACTACTATTATATGGTGCATGTCTCATTCCATTATATGTAAATACTACTATTATAAAACAGGCTTACAGAAACGTTTCTTTTTTATACACAAGAGCGCTTAAAAAACGTTCCGTATATATATATATATATATATAAGCGCTTCCATATATATGAGAATATTTTAATAATATGACTGACTTAATTCATAAAGACTTCAAATTACATGTACGTAGTTCATTTAAAATGTTCTTGAAGGAATTAGAATTGATGACTCAAATTAAATTCTCACCTTTATTGAGGCACAAATTGAATCATGGCTGACAAGAACTATGCCATCTATTAATTCCTTGCATAAGCGAAAATTTTCTTCACCAACTTGTTTAACAGCCACACCATCTGCAAATCCTCCTACCTTCTCCAACGCCACTCTCTGGCCATGGTGTAGTGACAATGCCATCGCATTTGCATCGTTTGGCTCCACTCCAATAATCTTTACCCATACAATTGATCATGGTTATTATGTTCAAAGAGTTAGATAGGAGATCAAACATATGACATACTAATTAAATAAAAATAATAATATTTATTTGCATGTGCGTGTATATATATATATAGTATAAGAAATAAAACAATAATTTGTCCCAAAAAAACACAATTTGTCAAGTTATTAATACAATATATAACACACAAATTCACATGCCCTAGTTGCCAACACAATAACACCATAAGATTGAAAGGTTTAGGGTTTTTCAAATGTTAATTTTGCCCCTACTCAAGAGTCATTTGAGTCAAGCAAACCCACTTTGTGTTACAAGTTAACTTTGAATTTATCAAACCTGCCCGGCTCAAAACAATACAACCTCTTTAATGCCCCTTGATTGCCTTGCCTCCCTAATTTTTGTTCCTTTTGATCACTAGCTTTTATATAAAATGAGAGACATTTTAGTATCTTATCACAATGACTCAGTACATTTTTGTATTTTTTTTTTCAATTTTTTATATAAAATGGATAAAACAGCATAATTTTTGGGTGTTTTTCTTTGAAATTTTGTAAAAAATATTGCATCAATTTATAACTACAAAATATCAAAATATCTTGTATTTTAAGTGAAATTTAATGACTAGAAAAAAAGTGTAATCCCTTGCTAAATTTAATGAGCCAATTCTTTGTAACAAAATTATTGTGATTTATCCCTCGCTATATCAACTTTTTTTAGTAGTGATTGAAACGTTACAAAGAACACTAGAGAGTATGAGAATAGAAACCTCAAACTTGAATACGTACACGCCATCATGTTGTTTCGTGTTAGAAACTACATGAATATATAGGAGCCATTTGGTTGCTACTTGCAACTGGAAAGGATGTGAATAAAATAAATTAAAGAAATAAAGATAAGAATTAAATAAACTAAAGCACCCACCTCTTTGTAGTAATTATGATGAAACTCAATATTACATACTATATATTAAATCTATAATTGTTATATCTTCCACAAATTTAATAAATTATAATTCTCAACCTGATGAATTATATTACCTTTCTCCCTTTATCAATATAGTTGACTCATCTCTCCTTCATATCTTGATCATTCTATTTTTACTTTTATTTCTTTAATCCATTTTATTTATGGGAGAATTTCAATTAAGGACCATGAATGGGACTTAATTATTAGTGGGTCTCAAAAAAAATTTAAAATTTCCATTCAGTTTTGGGGGATTAAAATAGAAACAATTTCAACGGTGAAAAGATTAAAGTACCTTTAACTTGGTATGAAGAATTATTAGTTATTAATTTTTTTACTTCACTTGTTAATTTACTAATATGAGTTGTAAATTACATAAATTGATATATCAATAATTATACAATATTTGACATTAATTGTTTAATCACAAACAGCAATATTAGTCATTAAGTTGCTAACTTTACTTGTTAATTTACTAATATCAGTTTTAGTAATTTAAAATTAATGTTAGTAAATTAATAAATAAAGTTAACAAATTAAAAACTGATATTACTGCTTCTCTAACAAACGGATATAATTCATAACTTATATTATTAAATTAATAAGTGAAGTAAAAAAATTAACAACTAATGATTCCATATAACAAGTAAAAGGTACTTTAATTTTTTTTTTGCCATTGAAATTATTTTCATTTTAATTCTCCTGAACTGAACTGAAATCTTAAAATTTTTTATGACCCACTAGTAATTAAGTCCTATCTATGGTCTTTGATTGAAATTGTCCCTTTATTCATTTCTTTCTGACAACCAAACAAGCTGATAGGGTTTTGGTGTTCCCAATATTTTAATAATTTTCAAAATAAAACCAGCAAACAAGAAGATAATTAATAATAGTATATTGTAAACCTGTGGAAAAACCGGCTTGACACAAGCAGCAATACCGGCTATGAGACCACCACCTCCGACTGGCACAAAAATTGCATGCAGTGGACTTTGTATTTGGCGCAAAATTTCCAAACCGATGGTTCCCTGACCACTTATGATATCAGGATGATCAAAAGGGGGTATGAATGTTAGACTCTCTTCTTTGGCTCGTTTCTTGGCATATGATTGTGCTTCATCATAAGACTCCCCAACCAAAACAACTGTGGCACCCAGCTTCTCAACAGATCGCCACTGAAAGATTTAAAGGAGGGTAATTAAGGTCACAGGGGTACAGCCAGAAATTTTAGTTAAGGAGAAGAAAGGGAGAAAGGGGGATGAGAAGAGGATCTGCTTCTCTTTTTCAGTTATTATGGTTTGAATTCCTATAAGGTAATTTATTATAATTATTAATTGCAAAGGAAAACAAAACTGGAAGGATAAATTAGCAAATTATTCTCTAAACTTTAGGTCTAGTGGCACTATAAACTCTGAACTTGTTTATTATGTAAATTATTTTTTGTTCTCTCAACTTTTAAAAACTGTGCAATCTAACTCCTGCTATAAACAAAAGTTAATTTTAACTGTTAGTTGACTAAAAATAACTATAAAAATTACAAAAAATGACCAATTTTTTTTGTCCTTTTTTATAATTTTTTGGGTCTGTTTTTTAGGCCCTTGATTGTAATTGTTTGGGTTCTTTTTATAATTGTTGAAGTCCTTCTTTGTCATTATATAGTCAACTAATGATTAAAATTAACTTATGATAACAGTTGGGGTCAAATTGCATCATTTTCAAAAGGTAAAAGAATAATTTGTACAATAAACGAGTTCACAATCTGCAGTGTTTCTTTACCTAAAGTTTAAGAGGTAATTTGCTCAAATACTCAAATTAGAAGGTTACATAATTTTTTAACAATTTTAAGAATATAATTATAATTTTTTAATAAGCACAAAATTAATTTAAGTTTAGTTTATATATTAAGAATTGGAGAGAGTAACGTACCTTGATTTCAGGAGTGGTTATAGGCATAGCAATCACAGCATTACTGCAGTTCAATCTCTTGGCAGATAATGCAACACCTTGAGCATGGTTTCCAGCTGATGAACAAATTATCCCTTTTTCCAGTTCTTCCTTGCCAAGTTTTGCCATCATATTATAAGCTCCACGAAGCTTGAATGAGAAAGTCTATAAATGAAAATTATTTTAATTAATTAGAAACTCAACAATTACGTGTAACTTTTGTCAAGTGCGATGAAAATCTATCACCAATATAATATGGCTTATCAACTATAAAGTTACCGGCTGTAAATCCTCTCTTTTGAGCCAAATATTGACTCCTAATCTTTCTGACAGCTTTGGTGCCAATTGCAATGCCGATTCAATAGCGACATCATAGACCTTAGAAGAAAGTATACTAGACAAGTAATCCATGGCGTTGATATTTATGCTATCATCACCATCATTGTCATGGAGGTCTGGTGCTACCCCAAGGTAACCTGGTGGCCATTGTAGGGAATTAGAAGAGACCTTGAGGAGATGAGGAGGAGGATGGAAAGTAGTAGGCAAAGCTAATATTGGATCTTCTGGTGGTGAGGTTATGGCCGAAGAAGATGATGAATAGGCTATGGAGGCTACCTGCTTTGTAGCAGCTGGTTTGGACAAATTGGCATTAATGATGATGAAGGGCTTGCCAGGAAATCGTGTTTTGGTTATATGTTCCTTTCTTTTGGAGTTGCCAAGAAAGGATTGGAGGGCTAAGTTGTGGAAACGATCATGATGATAAAGAAGAGGCCTTCGGGCGAGAGAGAATGACAATGCCTCCATGGTGTAGAGAGAGAGAGAGAGAGAGAGTGAGATGGAGAGAGTAGGAATGAAGGAGATGGTACATCAACCAAATTTTATAGCTAGAACCATTCACCAACTATTTATGTTGTTAGAGACTACTACTCAAAATTAAACGAACGCTTTTTACCATTGTAAAAGTGGATAGACTTGGTTGGAAGCACTTGTGAACCAATGACTCGGCTGGTCTAGTCGATTGAATAAGTTGGTCACTTTGTGATGCGATTTCAACCCAACAGGTTATTACATGTAGATGAGTTATCTAGCTAATTATTAGCTTTGAAAACGTGATCTATGGATACTTGCAACCGTGCATGAGTAGGCTTCTAATCTTTTTAATAGTAGTGTTAATGAGGGGATGACTCTAGTTGCAGTCGTTCATAATGAGGTGAACTGCTTCTATGGAGTCGCAATGAACATTGACATGAAAATAATTTACCTTGGGAGAGTCCCGAATGACACATCCACATTGTAAATATTGAAACTTGATGATTAAGATGTTGAAGACTTTATGATTGGAGGTTACATGAATCAATCGGCTTAAATACATAGGTTACAAAATTAAGACAATTAAACAAATAATAAGTTGGTGGTTAATGCAATTAAAGCTACAATAATTTAGTGGTCACAAAAATTAATAAAACAATCTATTCCTTTTGAAATAATCGTTATCTATAAAAAAAATCTAACAATCCCCCAATTATTTTCAAAAGTACATAAAAAGAAAAAGTATTGTCTTGTGTTTGGTTGAACTAGTTGAAGAAGTTCAATAAACTTATAACGAGGTTTTAAGTTTAAGTGCATGCACACACATACACATATATATATCGTATTTAATAAATATGCTAAAAGTATCTTCTAAAGCACTCATGAGATTGTTATTGATAATAATGGTCCTATACAACAAATGTTTAGATTAAGTCTAAGCAGATATAGTGGTAATACCTCATGTTTTTCAGGATATCAACCGATGGCATAAATTAAAAAAATTTATTATCTAGTTAGGTTATAACTACGAGTACAAACCATATTAAATCGGTGTCTTATAACCTATGAACTACGCTTAGATACGTGGTGAAGTTGAATTTTCAACCAGAATCTCGAAATTGAAAAACTCTCGTACTAGAGGGATAGAGAAATCTCAAGGAGAAGAAAATTGGAAGGGGCGAAACCACATTACCCGAAAAAAAAAAAAAAAGAACTTCATTCTTTCCTAGCTAGTAGCAAAGCATTACACAATGAAAATAAGTAAGTAACTAAGCTTGCTTGTTCAAACAAAGCGAAAAAAAAAACAAAGAATAATAAAGAGTGTGTGATTCTTCGTACACAAACATGGGACCTTATAATGTATATAATATTACTCCCCATTATCTACAATACTAAGCATATTTTAGAAGCCTTATTTGTTCCAAAAAAATAGGATATTAAGTAGTTTTTTATAATTATTTTTGATTATATCCTTAGCTCACATTTTTTTAAAAAAAATGATGTATTAGAATTTCAAATGTCATTATTAAATTAAAGTATTTATATAAGACATTTAATGAAGATATAATTAAAAAATGTATACTTTTTTTGAAAAAAAATTAAGGCTTCAACAATTTTTTTAAAAAAACTGTATAATAGTTACTAACACCCAATAATATAGATGGGGAGAGAGCCTATATATATATATATATATATTATATTAATGTACTTTGTACAAATTATTCATCATTTAAATGACAGTAAAACATGGAACGCAATATTTCACAAAAACTATATGTTATTGATTAATATCAACTTTTAATTTGTTAAGATTATGTTAAATATGTCAAACATACTAAGTTTTAAATTTTATATATTAGATATTAATTAATTTATTTGTACAAAAAGTTGAATATTAATCCTAATTTTTATTTCAAATAATCAAAATACAAAGTATTACAAATGTAACAAAAACTTGGTCTCCCACTTGATGAACTGGCACCGCCCCTGATTGGAGGCAAGGTGAAAGCCGCACTAAGGAAAGAACGCACAATAGGGCTGAACAGTTTGAAGAGTTGGGCATGACCATAGCATACGTGGCATCGTGTAATTGGTTGTTGCTTCTCAGGACGAGGGGGACGGCATTGTTAAAGTCTAAAGAATGCCTCTTTGATTTGTATTTTTTTGTTTTGTTTTTAGTAGGAAACTCTGCAGGAGAATGTCTTTCGTCTGTCATGTTCAATTGAACGAGTTCAAGTGCTCTCTTGGGAAACGTCAGGTGCTTGCTATTAAAATATAAAAAAAAAATCATATTTAAAGATTAAAAGATAAATTATAAATGTATAAGTTTGAAATGTATTTAATTAAATAGTTTAAGTTATTTTGATGGAGTATATTATTATTAAATATACTTAATATAAAAAATTTAATATGGTATCATAAGCCATTTGATTTGGAGACAAAAAGAGAGAGGGGGGAATGAAAGAATGAAATATGAAAAAAATACAACAAGAATTAAAAAAAAAGAAAAGGGAAAAGGAGAAAAAAGAAGAAGAAGAAAAAATTGAATAAACTTAAAGCTTTTAAGACTAAAAAAAATATAAATCCAAGCGAGAAAATGAAAAAAAAAGAAAAAAATAATAGATGAAATATTAAAATATAAAAAAAGTCCCACATTTAAAGATTAAAAGATACATTATAGATATATAAACTTAAAAAAATATATAACTAAATATTTTAAACTATTTTAATAGAATATACTATTATCAAATATATTTAATATAAAAAATCTAACGGGTTTGGCAAATCAAACAGTCCCTGGCCAGAACTACAAAAATCAAACAAGGGGGAACAGATTACTCAGATACATAATCCCCCATACACCGTCCAGAATAATTGAAAAAAATAATATACAATTCCAGTGGATGGAAAATGCTGACCTAACCCCGATGGCCCGATCCATTATAATACATTCATTTTAATAATATATTTGATAAATTTAACAGTTATAGATTATGCAAAAAATTTGTGAAAAGCAAATTGTAGAATAATTTTTAAATATTAGTTGTGATAGAAACCATTTCTCTTTGTATTAAATTTTTGTTAAGTTATTTGAGCAAAATTATTTAACTTTTTATTAGAATTTTATTGAGTTTGCTGAATTTTTGTTGGAATTGTGCTACATGTATAAAGTTTTTCTCTATTTATTGAGTTTTTGTTGGATTATTTGGGCAAAACTAATGATTTTTTATTTAAATATTCATTTTTTTCATATTCAAATATGCATATTTTATGTATACAAATGAAATTATTTTAATTAAGATCAATATGAGTCCAAATTGACTTTTAATTAAACTACTAACACTTAATTCATTATTTAATGATCGAACCAATTTTTAATACTTTGCTAATATTCAGGCCCTTACTAATACAGATTAGGTCAACTAACCATTTAGTTATTAATAGAATGGAAGACATAAAGATATTAAAATATCTTTTACTGTATATAAAAGTCAATAATAAAAAAAAATCTGAATAAGTACTTGCAACTTTTTTTAGAAGATTTTATTAGATACTTAACGGTCATGAATTTGATGTTATTAGATTTTATTGTCATTCTTTCATGAAAAATCTATATATAATATAAAATTAACATCCGTTTTTTTAATACACTGCTCACTGTTCCTAGTCTACGTGGAACCAAAATAAAACAATATGCACTGGCCACTTACACAGGATTGGGTCAAGCAATGCTTGAACAAAACGATAAAGAATGGCAAAGGACAAAGGCCGATATAAGAATAGTCTATGGTTTATACATTTTCTTCATCGTTAATACAGATCTCGAGTCTGTGGCCATTAAAGAAACACATATCTGGACTCTTCTTCCATCTTTAAGTCAACCCAACTATTATATAATTGATAGTATGATTTCTCATTTTACAATTTTAAGAAGGCTTAACCCACAAATGAAGATAAGTGCAGCTCATAGAAAATGCCGAGGGAATGATGTGTTTGCTAGGAGAAAAATGGAGAGCACTTTAACGAGTTTGATTTATATATATAAAATAAAGAAGTGAGGTTAAAATATTTTAATTAATTCTTCTTATTCTTTTAATTTATTTTTTATATTTATTAAAATTTACAACCCCTTTTCTCAATTGATCAGAACCTTCTGATTAAATTGAAATGTGATTTTGACTTCACACTCAACATAATCTCAAACACACTTAATTTATTTTTAAAAAAAATATTCTGAGACACACATCCACGCAATTACATAAACATACCAACGTAACGTTGAGACATAGGACACCTTCCAAGAAGGGAGGTGGTATCGTCACCATGACAACTAAATGTTTGTTTAATAGTGGTCAAATTTCTTTTTTTTTTTTATAAAAATCTAACTATATCAATTTTAAAAAAGAAATAAAAAAGTAAACAAAAAGAACATAGTATAAACAAAAGGAGTCTGATTAAATAATTTCTTGAATTTCGTGATAAACACCGTCGTTTTATTTTGCTTCTCCATAGTCGCCTTTAAAACACTCCGTTGGTGGTCCTAAATTCTAAGGATAAAAGTTCTCCGAGTTTCGCTGTATAAAATTATGTGAATTTTAAATCATATATTAGCCCTTGATTAAATAAACATTCATAATTGGATCGCCTAATAAAAGAAACGGTACTTTACTTGTGTCATTAACCGGTTTCAATGTAATACTCTTCTGGTTTGATTTATAGGACAGTAAGAGAAAATTAATTTTAGTTTTATTTAGAGGATACTTCACTATTTTTTATATTCATTTTTACTTTTATGCCTTTATTAAATGTTAAAAAAATTATTAAGAACTGTTCCTTTTGTCTTAATTAGGAGATAGAGGTAAAAATTTATTAAATTTTAAAATAGAATTAATGACGTTTAATATTTTTTTTAATTTTAAAAAAATATGTTAATAATGACTTATAAATAGAAATAGAGGAAGTGTATGAATGGGTAATCTATAAAAATATACTTTTTAATTTTTTATTATATAATTTATGCTATTTAATTTAATTGGCTGTTACTATTATCTCAAATTTAAGGAACTTAAACAGTTAATTTTAAACAATTTTGATCCAAATTCTAATATGCTCCTTTTCTACTCAAGCATGGCCTTCAACAAGTTTCATTCTCATATTTATGTAGTATAAAATGCAACCATAGATGAAAACTATGCATGGTAAGTAAAAGTAGAACGGTGTAAAAGTCTTTTAATCCAATACAGTTCGATTCAAGCTCAGTCCTATTAGGTCCAAATAAAAATTAGTCTTTTAAGATCAAAAAGGCAAAAATTTAGTGGAGACTACATGAATCAATCTGCTTAAATGGATAGGTTACTAAATTAATACAATTAAACAAATAATAAGTTGGTGGTTAATACAATTAAAGCTACAATAATTTAGTGGTCACAAAAATTAATAAAAATTCTATTCCTTTTGAAATATTCATTATCTAAAAAAAATATCTAACAATCCTCCGTTTATTTTCAAAAGTACATAAAAAAGAAAAATTATTGAGGTGTGCTTGGTTGAAATAGTTGAGGAAGTTAAATAAGCATATAATGGGATCTCTAGTTCAAGTGCATCAATATATAATCATGTTTAATAAATATGTCAAAAACATCCTCTGAAGTATTCGTGAGATTGCCATTAGTAACAGTCTTGTACCAGAGGGGTTCAAATCAAGTTTGAGCAGGTATAGTGATAATACCTCAAGTTTCTTAGGATATTAAACAATGGTATAAAAAATAATTTTTTAATAATATAGATGGGGAGAGAGCATTTATTATACACACACATATATATATTAATGCACTTTATATAATTTATTCATCATTTAAATGACAGTAAAACATGTAACGCAATATTTCACAAAAACTATATGGTATTGATCATTTAAGCCAATAAGGAAATGGCAAAGGACTAAGGCCAATATAATAATAGTCATGGTTTAGATATTTTCTTTTTCGTTAATACAGATCTCGAGTCTGTGGCCATCAAAGAAACACGTAGCTGGAGCCTTCTTCCATCTTAAAGTCAACCCAACTATTATATAATTGACAATACGATTTCTCGATTTAACAATTTTAAGAAGGCTTGACCAACAAATGAAGACTACAGCAGCTCATAGAAAATGCCTAGGGAATGATGTGTTTGGTAGGAGGAAAATGGAGGGGATGAGTGATTTTATTTTAACGAGTTTGATTTTCTTTTTTATATATATAGATATATATATATATATAAAATTAAGAAGTGGGGTTAAAAAATTTTAACTAATTCTTCTTATTCTTTTAATTTATATTTTATATTTATTAAAATTTATAACCCCTTGTCTCAAATTTATTAGAATCTTCTGATTAAATTGAAATGTGATTTGACCTCACAACTTCAAGCACACTTAATTTATTTTTTATAAAAATATTCTAAGACACACATCCATGCATTTACACAAATATACCAACGTAAGGTTTAAATATAGGATATCTTTTAAGAAAGGATGTGATATTGTTACTATTAACAACTAACTGTTTGTTTAATAGTGGTCAATTTTTTTTATAAAATTTAACTATATCAATTTAAAAAAAACAAAAAGTAAACAAAAGGAACATATATGGCAAAACAAAAGGATTCTGATTAAATAATTTCTTTAATTTCGTGATAAACACCGTCGTTTATTTTGCTTCTCCATAGTCGCCTTTAACAACGCGTTGGTGGCTCTAAATTCCAAGGATAAAAATTCTCCGAATTTCGCTGTGTAAAATTATGTGAATTTAAAATCATATTGGCCGTTGATTAAATAAACTTTTATAATTGGATCACTTAATAAAAGAAACAGTACCGTGCTTGAGTCATTAAATGGTTTCAATGTAATATTGTTCTGATCCTATTTATGAGGAAGAAAAAAAAGATTAATTTTAGTCTTACTTATATAATATTTCATTATTTTTTATATTCATCTTTACTTTTATACCTTTATTAAATACTGAAAAAAATTATTAAGAATAGTTATTTTTGTCTTTATTAGGTGACAAAGGTAAAAAAAAAATTTTTTAGGACAGAGTTAAATGAGGTTTAATTTTTTTTTTAATTAAAAAAAATGCTAAAAGCTAATGATTTATAAGTAAGACCAAAGAGTGTATTAAGAGGTAACTCATTAAAATATATTTTCTAATTTTTTTTATTATATAACAATTTTATGCTATTTAATTTAATCAACTGTTGCTATTATCTCAATTTTAAGGAACTTACACAGTTAATTTTGAATAATGTTGATCCAAATTCTAATATGCTCCTTTTCTCCTCAAACTTCAACATGTTTCATTCTGGTATTTGTACGGTGCTCCTTTCGGTTCTATTTAGAAGTCATTTTTACCAACCTCATCAATACTAATACAACAAAAGTATAAAGAGTAACATTTTATAAAATTACAAACATAACCCTCAAAAAGTAAATAAACTATATAATATTATTTTTCTGTTTCTATCTCTCTTTCTCTCTCACTTTTTAAGGGTAGTTTATATATTTCATTTGAAACAAAATATCACTATCAATTCAATAACTTATAAAGTAGATCACTTTATCCTTCTAAAATGTGACTTATAAAGTGAATTGAAGGAAGTATAAAATACAACCACAAATGAAAATAATGCACGATAGGTAGAAGCCAAAAGCTAAAAAGAAAAAGAGAGAGAAAAAAAAATACTAGTTTTTTTTTTTTTTGGCCACAGAATATAGTAGTGGTAAGGGATAAGCAAATAACTTGTAAACCGCTCAACTCACTTGCATTCAGTCAAACTGGCCAAATATAGACCAAATTGTTTATGGTAAAAAATAGGCAAACTCCATAGCTAAACTGCAATAATAGTGGTGGTTACTAATGAGAGTTAGGTCTAGTGAAATAAGCTAGTCTCTTATAATATGATACATTAATGTTTAAATTTTTGTCAGGAGAGATGCTTATATTTAGTGCCTATATTGTTTTGAACAGAATTGCTTTTAGTAAGAAAATACTTGTAGATAATCATAAAAAAATAATAATAGTGGTAGTTTTTTTTTTTTTAAGAATACATAAACCACGAAGATGTGCCCAAAAAACCCGCTAACTATTGTGTTCATGATAAAAAATCATGTAAAAGTACCGTAACTCTCTACACTTTATACGAGGATAATTAAAAAAAAAACTACTTTACCAGATTGCACAGTGATTCACTACCCTCTATGTATCATAAGTGATGATCCATCCAATCTTATATTAAAACTCAAAACGTGGTGAATTTGTATGAACGAGCTGGTCAGTGGTGATTGACTGATCGCTCTTGTAATTAAGTTCTAGCGAGGGAACGTGGGCCTGATACTAATGAAATAAGCCCAAGGAAAAATAAGTTGGGCTGAGCCCACCTAATTATCTCTCCGAAAAATATATATAGCATAAAATAAATTTTCTTCCAGAATTTTCTGTTCAGGAAATGGCCGCCGCCTTAAATTTGTACTTAGTTTGCGGTTCAAGGAGTTTCTTGAAGCTCAAGTCGGGAATGGCATGACTGAATGAGAACGCGGAATGGCATCCTCACCAGAATCTGTGATCTCCATCATTTATTTATTTATGTATAAATATCTCCCTCTCATTTCCACCTTCCAACATTTTCTGCTTCTGCAAGTTCCGCTGCATCATTCTGGAATATTATAATTTATCAGCTTCATTTTCACAGAGCTATCACGATCTCCTTTCCCACAAAGCTTCCTTCTTGGTTGGATTCGTTGCGAGATCTCCTGGGATTTGGCCATGGTAAATTTTCTTTTCTCTTGTTTTTTTTCTTCGATTTTCTGTTTATCTGGAACAAGATATTTGGTTGCGGAATTCTTTACATGTTATTAATGCCAAAGTTATATGGAGGTACTGAGTTGTTTTTTCCTTGCGTCTATTTTTTTTTTTTCGATTTAGTGATAACCCTTAAGAGATAGGGCGTCTTGTTAAACAGTGGCGCATCATTTGCTTAAGACAAAGGGAAATAGAAGGTGGGGGTGGGGGGTGGGGAGATAATTAGAAAAGAAAAGGAAGAACAGGGAAGAAATAGAAATTAATAGGTCTGAATGAAATAAAAAAAAAATACTGAAAACCTAAAATAAACATTCCTAATTTTCCATCAGACTTTTTATTGGTCTTAAACGGCTTTACTCTTATTAAGAATGTCTGTCCTCTTTCACTTACATGTATATCTAATATTCAGTATGCTTTAATCTAAATCTTGTTTTGAATTCACTTGTATAAAATAGAAAACTGAAAGAGCTTGCAGTTTTTCGGAACTATAACATATAAACAGTAGTGTGTTCATTCAAGATTCTAATGTGCAAATGGTGTGCTATACTCTTGCAAGAAATGAAATAAGAACCATTGACATGTCTGCATTTTTCTTTGGCATAAATAGTTATATTACTACTGGAACTTGATTGCTTTCATGGGTGCTGTATCAAAATACGGTAATCTTTTAAGGCTTCATCATTGATTGAATTTCATGTTTTGAGCTAGACCCGACTCTAATATGAAATTCCATTTATGACAAAAAATGTTGATTTTGGCTGCATTAGTGTATTCTTTTCTATAATCACCAGATGAATATGTCAATGAGCTAAGAACCATAGGAGCTTGTTCTTTTGGCAGGGCTTTTACATCATTAGCCAACAGAAATGTAGAATTTACATGGCTTCCCTTTAAATAACAAACAAGCACAAGATCTTCCTAATTATTCCCTTTTGCATGGAGCATGTCACCTTTTTGCTTAGTTATAGCAATTCACGATTTTTTTCTTTTTTCATATCATGTTTATGAACAACCTAACACACACACACATATAATTATATATCCTGCCACTTGTATAGGCATCTCCTTTGGTCCTGGGTACTAGTGTGGCAGCTGCTGCCTTGGGGGGAAGATATTTGATTAGCAAATGGCATGCATTCAAAGCTCGCCCTAAAATTCCACGGACCCGTAGATTTTATCCAGGTGGTTTTGAGAAGGTTATGACAAAGCGAGAAGCAGCATTGATTCTTGGAGTCAGGTACATTATTACTGATAACCCACTTTGTCACTTAACTATTTATATGCATCTTGCATTGTTAATTGTGCAATTTTTGCTTGGAACAGCTGTTAATTTGTCACAGATTCTAATTCCGTATCAGTCCTGTTTAATTATTTCTAAAACAGAAATGCTTTTATCAGAAAAATGTTGAATTGTTTTTTTGACTATACATATTCAAGGCCAACTGACATTGAAGCTCAAATTAATGACCACTTTCAGGGAAAGTACTGTGATGGAGAAGATTAAGGTGGCTCACAGGAGAGTGATGATGGCAAATCATCCTGATGCTGGTGGGAGCCATTACCTTGCCTCCAAGATAAATGAAGCCAAGGACATATTGACGGGGAAGTCAAGAGGTGCATCTTCGGCCTTTTAGATTTACAGTTTACACCACGCAGTTATATTTTCATTGAGCAACCGGGCAAAATTTTGACCAGTCTTGAGTATGTAGTTTGGTCAAGCAAGCTTGCTTGCTTCTTTGTTCAATCATATTTTGATAATAATTGTCATCTTGGTGTCCAGGTTAGAAAGAGGAAAATGTAAAGCAATAAAATTTGTCTCCCAGTTGCTAACTGGTCGTATGAGAAATCAGATAACACATGCTCTGCACCAATATCTAAATTTGTGATTGAATTCTTTATCCTTATTGTTAAAATTTTTTTCTTGCTAAGGTAGCAGTTCTACTGATCCATCTTCTCCTACATAATTATTACTCAGTCTCTCTGTTCGTCCACACACCACAAGCTCACTTAAATATCCATTGTTCTAGCAACTGTAAAATTACGGTACCCAGCTATTATACTTTGCTTTTTAATGATTGATGATTGATTTGTGCCTTTATTTTTGAATACTCATTAAGCTTAGAAAAAATAAGTACTCGAGTCATCCAACTAAAACAATTTGATATGTAAATGGAGTATTTCGTGTTTTTTTGAAAGAGAGACTATTTTGTTATTTTTTGTTGTTACACGAGATGTCACTAAGATGAATTTTAAGCTTATGTTTAATATTTCGTTGGGTAAAAGTTAATTTGTTAAAAGTTTATTTGATAAAAATTAATTTAGTAAAAATTAATTTTTATAATAAAATTTATGTTTAGTTATATTTTTTTAAAAGTCAGTTTAGTAAATCGAAAGATATTTAGATTGTATAAAAAATGTGTTTTTAAATATATAATTTTTTAAAAAAAAGAAGTACTCATTAGCTTTGAAAAAAATAATTGCTCGAGTCATCCAACTGAACAAACTAGTGAAAAAAATAATTGCTCGAGTCATCCAACTGAACAAACAATTTGATATGTAAAAGGACTGTTTCGTTTTTTTTTTAAGAGGTTATTTTGTTATTTTTTTGTTGATGCACGAGATGTGATTAAGATGAATTTTTAAGTGTATGTTTAATATTTTGTTGGGTAAAAATTAATTTGTTAAAAATTCATTTGATAAAAATTAAAAAAAATTGTTATAATGAAATTTATATTTAATTATATTTTTTTAAAAATTAATTTAATAAATTAAAAGTTGTTTAAATTTTATTAAAAAATGTGTTTTTAAATGTAAAATTAAAAAAATTAATTTATAATAATTTGTAATTTTTATTGTATAAATGTAATGTAATATATTTAAAATGTTTGTATAATGTGATAAAAAAAATGTATCAACAAATTTTTTACTTCACTTTCATTAAATATACATACTTAAAAAAATAAAATATTTTAGTATTTGATAAATTTTCAAACATTTATTAAGAGTAGAAAAAAATAAAGATAGATATAATAATTTTATAAATGATTAAAATAAATATTTTTTTATATAAATAGGATTAAAGGAATACATTTAAAAATTAAAAAGTGAGAAAAGGCTTTTGAAAAAGTTCCCAATTGACTGTTCTAATATTCGTTTAGATTCATTTTCAAAGTCCTTTTACAATACTTCATCCAAATCATAAGATAAATTATAATTAACTAATATGCAGTTTACAAATAATATTAATCAAAAATTTAAATTATTAAAAATGTTTATATTTTTTTATTTATATTCTTATTAAATACCCGATATGAGAGTCATGATAATAATAATAAAATTTCAATACATAGTCTTTTCTAAAAAAAATAAATGAAATAAGAATATAGTTAAAAAAATAAATATAAAAATTATTTAATATCCTATATTTTTTATTAGGTAAAGTTTTTAAAAAATATCTTACGTTATAATCTAAAGGGAGTATCGATTTACATTTATTACAATTACACAAATAATATTTGAAATTTGAAAGTTGAGAAAGGCTTTTGAAAACTGAGAAGTAACTAAATATAAACAGGCTCTAAATCTTCATAATGACGTGGTTGGAAAATGATTTCTTAGCTTCATTATTGTCTTATTTTTTGTTTGAGTGAAACTAAGTATATATATTCCTAACTCAAAATGAGTACAACGTCATAATAAAAAAAAGTATCTGTCCAAAAACTGGAAACCCAATTGCCTTGATCATCTGTGATAATGCCCCCAGATGTAGCCTTGCCATTTGGCATTACAGAACCATCAGTATCTATCCAAATGAATCCTGGAGCGGCCAATCTCATTCCTCTTCTTACCCATTTTGTCCAGCAATTGTCTATCAGCATATGCATTCATAATGCATCTTCTAGCATCCAGGAACCTCCCAATCAATATTGTCTTATTGAGTGGGGTGTGGTAGAATGTAATGGCCAGGAGTGGAATTCAGGTCGTTTTATGGAATAAAAGTAATCTTAAAAAAAAAAAAAGTATGTTCAATGTTCATAGATAAAGCAAAGTGAGAATCAATGCAATTGATTGAAGCATGTCTGCAAAATTGCCAGACATCCTGGTCCCTATATAGATTATATACAGTCCTTTCGATACTTAGCCTCCCGCTAGCCTTGTTGGATAAACTTCCAAGTTGCAACCTAACTATCAGATGTTTAGTTCAACTTATAAGAAAGTTATAGCAGTTTAGTAAATGGTCTCAAGTTTAAACTTTGGCAATAGCATTAGTGATAAAATTTTTACTCGCAAGTATCCCATCCATGCTTGATCTAGATTAGTCTGAATTTCCTGCTACAGTCTTCTCAATTTGACATAAGGTTAGCCCAAGATATCAGGTGTTCCCCACAAAAATAGCCTTCCAACCTAACATTTGAGTAATTAGATCTTAGATCTCCTCCTCTTGAAGAAGCAAATATGCATGTATTTTTTTAATGAAAAAAGTTTTAAATAAATTTGGTCTCGAGGGGCTTATCAAAGTTAGCTAGTTAAGATATGTTTTCAAGCTCAAAGAGCATTCACATTTGCAACAAGACTTGATTGCACAATGTTATAAATTATGGGCTAAATTCTTTCTGGCTAAATCATTCTTTGTTAGTAAATATGTGTCTGTGTGGTAAATGGCAAGTGGTTGTATTGAGGTTTCATCCCAAATCCCTTATATGCCTCCGTGAAGCCATTTGGGCTTTAAAGTTCATACTACATTGACAATCAGAATCGTAAATTTGGGAGGAGTTGCGTTGAAAATTTTGAGGAAGAGAAGCTGTGAACCACCGATTGAAAAACAAAGGCACAAAACTTTGCGGGTCATATTGAGGAAAAAGTGGTTAGGGAAGTTAAAAGTTGTAAAAACTAAAGAGTTAACTTAAAAAAAAAATTTCCTCCTCCCAAAATTATAACTCTTTCTCCTAAATTTATAATCCCTCTTGTATGTTTTTTTTTTCATGTATTTACAATATTATAAAAAAACCCACAAAAAAGGTTATAAATCACAACTCTCAGTGTGTGGCAGTGGTCTCAGTGTGAAAAGGCAAATTCAGAAACAATATATGTGTGTATATATATTACACTGTCTCCAATCACATTTATAAATTACTTTTAATTAACTCACCAAAATAAAAGAGGTAATTAAATAATTAATTTTTTTAAAAAATTAAATTTATTAATTTACTCTTGTTAAATACATTTTTAAAAATATTATCTCTCTTATGTAATTTTTCAGTTCTTTACTCATTGAAATTTGTAAAGATAAAATCAAAAAAATAATTAATTATCTACTGTTATGCAAAATGACTTACAAACAAGAAGGAAGAATGTTTTAAATTTGCAAGACTATTGGTCCTAAAACAATATTAATACCAGAAATACTTAGATAAATTAGGTGTATTACATTATTTGTGATCTATTTAATTAAAATGCTCTAAATAATTTAAATAAAATCTTGTGTGATGTTTTTTAAATTAATTTTATTTTTATGACATAATGCATATTTAATTTTTTGTCTTTGCTCTCTCTATTATTATTAATATTAAAATTAATTTACATTTAATACCATCTAAATATAATATTTTTATTAAATAGATTACAAATGATGTGGTACATCTAATGTACTTGAGTATTTCTCTACTGATACTGGAATCTCCAATCACCCACTGGTTATAGTTTAGATGCAAAAATGTTTTATTTTTTGACTTGGATTAATTTTTTTTATCTGCTCAATTTTTACCGTGACTTTGTGTAAAAAAAAAAATTTTAAAAAAACTGTGAGACTCTCGTATCAATAGCTTTTTCAGGAATTTTTTTTTGAGTGAAAAGGAATTTCATTACACAAAACTAAAAGTGAAAATAGGTTAGGTTGAACTAAATTTCAGTCAAATAGGTCTGAGCTTATATAATAAATCAGAGGTTTGAGCCTGACTTGAAATTTGTATAAACTCTTTTTTTTATTCAAGCCTGAGCTTACTTAAAACATGTCCTAACTTAAAAGCTTATTTCGAAACCTACTTAAAAATATTCTTGTATTTTAGTTTTAGTTGTCTCAAAAATATTTTAGGACTATTATAGTATATAATATATAACCTGATTTATCAATTATAATATATAATAATTGAAAAGATTTACCAACTACAATATAATATAACAATAACATAACAACATTAAATTAATATATATAAATCTAATATGATTAAAAACATAACTAAAAATTAAAACAAGAATAGATTGATTAAAAATAAAATGATAAAATTAATGTGTTTATAATATATTACATTATATATATATATATGTGTGTGTGTAAATAGGCCTGTTTGTTGGACTCATAGGCTAGATCTTATAAAAATAAGCCTAGCTTATTTGATTAATATGCTTAATAAAAACCTAAACCTGACCTGAGCTTATTTAACAAATAAGTTTCAGGCCAAATTGTAGGCTCTTATTGAAGGCCTTATTTATTTTCACTCTTGGATAAAACTATACAAGTAATGTGTATAGGAGAGTGAAAAAACAATTATATCAAACTTTTTAAAAAAATCTAAAAAAATGAAAGGGATATAATTTTTTTTCAAATATTTGCTGCAAAAGGACATCTTTTTTAAGGGCATGGTTAGTGAACCATTACCTTTTTAGGGATCTTTAAAAAAAGAATCCCAATTACTGTTAAACTCTAAACACGTTTTGCCATTTTCTGCTTCTTACATTGCTCTTAACCTCTCAACATTTTACTGTGTTAATATAATTGCTTTTTCCTCAAGTGATCTTTATATCGTTTTCTCAAACATTGAATGATATTGATGTTTTACCAAAGACCAAGAAAATGAGTGATGTTGATGGAACATTAATATGTGAACCCACTTGGCCCTGTATATAGCGTCCGCATTCAGCGCTGAGAGCAATCCTCTCATCTCCATTTCACTTAAAAATAATTTTTTGCCATTAATTTTTTAATGTTTTTAATAGGAAGAATTAATTTTTTAATTTTTTAATTTTTAATTTACTTATAACTTAATCCCTCAGTTATAACTCATTGTGATTCAGTTCTTTAATTATGATTCACCTATGATTCAATCTTTCAACTTTTAAATCATTTACAAATGAGTTCCTTAACTTTTGTTATTTTTTTTATTTTAGCTTATATTTCACATCAATGAGCAAGAGAAGGGTATTTTAAAATAATATATGAGTATTTTTTTATCCCTCTTATTTGATAAGAAATTTTTTTAAAACAATTAGAAAATAAGGATCGAGTTATAAGTGAATTAAAAGTTGAAGGAGTGAATTGCAGTGAGTCATAATTGAGGGATTAAGTTACAAATGAGTTAAAAGTTAAAAAATTAAAAGATTAATTTTTCCTTTTTAATATTATATTTATTAATAAAAAATATAAAATATTTTAATATTAAATCTAAACTATTTAAAGCTTATTTAAATAGTTAATTTATAAAAGTAATATTTTTTTAATATTAAATTAGATCATCTAAATTATTTAGAGTCTATTTAAATAGTCAAATTATAAAATTATAAAAAAATTTAATATTAAATTAGACTGTCTATATTAACGCTGTACTAGAAAAATTAATAATGAATATATTCATTAAATTTTTTTATATTTTTATAAATTTTATTTTAATAAATGTAAAATAAAAATAATTTTTTTAAAAATTTAAATGATTCAAATCTTATATGAGAAGTAATCGGTATCATGTTGCTTAATGAAGACTAAAGGCAATGCAAATTTAATATTTCAATCTAATGAGCACTCAGTGTCACTGAACAGGACGGCCTTAGTACAAAGATAATGTTGTGTGGCTCAGTGGCGTCTCACCCTCATAATTCGTTAGAAAACATGGAAACAAAGCTCACAAGAGAGTCTTCGTCTTCCAAGGCATCCAATTCTGAGTTCCTGGCCAAGAAGCCACACTCGCCTCCTCCATGGGCATCCCATCTCAGTTGCTTACCCTCCCATGTCTTTTCCTTTGCCCACGTAAGCATCTTCCCTCTCTCTCTCTCTCTCTCTATATATATATATATATATATTTCACATCAATGTCTCTCACATATTTTATTTCTCTTCAATTCAACTCCTTGCTTGCTCATCATCATTGGGAAATTCTGTTAAGAGGGAAATAGAAGCAAGGGAAGATTTTACTTAGTTTGATTTTTTTTAGAAAAATGGAGAATTGGTATTCAAAATTTTTAGTTAATTTTCTTACCTTTTCTTCTTATATCTTTTTCCTATTAAATTTTTTACTTTAATTATATTTTGTTTTTAGTCCTTATAAATTATAGTTTTATTTTGTTATTTCCAGTTCCTTTAGTTTGATTCATTTATAATGTTAATATTTATAATTTAAAAAATGCATATAAAAATCATGAACTAACACCCACAAAATTTTGTTGACATAGGTTTAACTTTGTTAACCTTTTGGCTGACGTATGCTTATTCTCGTTTTCATCTCACACATTCTGTTAAATCCAAATATAACAGCAAGTTTTTATTTTTCTTCTTCTTGTTTTTCTTTTATTTTCAATCATATCTGATCAATTTATTTTCATGTTACTGGCATATTTTTACCATGTCAGCAAAAGGTTAGCAGAGTTACAACAAAATTACTTCATTCGATGTACTTTTTAAAACTAGAGGAACTAATGTTGCAGGTTGATCAAATTAAAGTGATTGGAAACAACGAAATAAAATTATAAAGACTAAAACTAAAATGCAATCAAAATACTGGAATCTATTATTGTATTTTCCCAATTTTTTAACTTTACTTGTCTTTTTTCTTTTCTCCCAAAACATAAGCTCATTAAAAAATTTCACCCTTCAGTGGTTGGGATATCAATTAAAATTAATGTGAGTGGTAGAAACTCTCATCACTTTAGCAAATAATTAAAAGTTAAATCTCAATTTTTGTTTATGTAATACCTTAGTTGAGAGAGCTTTATCATTTTTAGTACTTCAAAAAAGGTCATCTTTATTGTTGGTAAAATCTATTTCTTATGCTTATGGCTTATTAGAGTTTTTGAACCGAACACACTTTAAAATAACTTGAGCTACTTGGAAAGATTGACAGTACATTTATATAGTTGTGATTAACTATGTAATGACATAATATGAAATTATTATGCATTATTTTCTTTACTATTTTTTTTTTACTTTCCTTTCTCTCCTTTCTCTTTTTTTTTTAAATTTTATTTTTTTTAACCTACTTTTTTGGAGTTTCAAATGAGTCTAGCTCTTGATATCATGTTAGAGTTTTTGCATTAATCACACACAAAAACTTGTCACCAATATCAAAATAGTTTAAGTTATTTTGAAAAGGATGACCGCATATTTATGTAATTGTAATTACTCAGTATAAAATTATAATACATCTAGTGCTAGTGCCATCATAAAATCATTTACCTTCCTAATCGTAAATTGAATATGCGAATTTAGGTGATTTTTTTTTAAACTCTAAAAAAAGTCGTAGATATGAGTCAATGCAAAAAAAAAAAAAAGTGCCCCTTGTCATGAAAAAGTGGACTGCTTAACTAGGGTATTTAAGAAATTTGATGATTTTTCTACATTATTTTTGTTTAAAATTCTTTTTAAATTTTGGAGTTTTACTAACTAAAAGCCATTTATTTATTATGTGCTTGGCATTAGCGGCCCACTCCAATTCAGAAATGGAGCCTTCCTAATTTACCAAGCAACACGGAGGTGTGGCTCAAGGTATAGCTTTATTTATGCCGTTTTTTTGTATAAATCATCTAATATCTTAAAATATTTTGAGTTTATTGCTTGCCCACACTAATCAAGACCTTTCACAAGGAGACTTCATGGTGATAGTGAGATACTGATAGGATAACCTCTTTAAAATTACGTTAATTATTGAGTTTGTTACTCACTAAGGCTCGAACACTTGCCTTAGGGAATGCAGGTAGAGCTGGTAAAAAGGGCTGGCTCGGCCCTGTAGGGTCGGCCCTTGAAGGGCTCGAGCCTAAAAAGGCTAGCCCTTTTAAGCTCGAGTTCCCTTTAGGACCCTAATATTTGAAACTCGACCTTTGACATAGCGGGCTCAAGGCCAGCCCTGCGGGCTTTAGGCCCTTTTAACTATTTTTATTTTTAATCAAATAAAAAATTACTTCATTCTAATATAATACTCAATCAAGAAAGGTACAAAAAAACTAACTAAATAACATCTAAATGAATTAGAAACACAAATAAAATAATGGTAATGCAATAAGCAATAGATCGGCTAAGCCGACAAACACCCAATCAAAATTAGAAGAATAAATGTTGAATTGAATGAATCATTATCATGGATCTAGATGAATTAGGGGATTTAAAGTTGTATTTTTTAAAAAAATAGTAGCCAAGGATTTCTGTATGAAATTTATATCAATTAAGAATCAATTATTGTCAAAACCTGAATGAAAAACAAGCTACAATGAACTATTGTTAATTTAAAATAAGTTGTTATTAAAACCTAAATGAATATTTATTAATAAAGGCTAACTCGAATCCACAAGTATCTATTCAAATTTTGACAACAAGTGATCATTGACTGATATAATTTTTTATCAGTAATTCTTCATTACTATTTTTCCTTTTTTTTTTGCCTTCCATCCTCAGTAAATATGGGCTAATATGTGATGTGGAGTAAGATTTAGTTTATTTTTTTAAATCTAAAAAGAGTAAAAATTATGAGAATTAATTTAAAAAATGTATATACGGGCTTAAACGGGCTGGCCCTCGGCCCTGTAGGGCCAGCCCCTTTAAACCTTAAATTAAACAGGCTTAAACGGGCCAGCTCATTTAGCCCGATTTATCATTTTGGAATCTTATTTTCAAGCCCGGCCCTACTCTTATACTGGCTTAAACGGGCTAGCCCGACGGGCTCGACCTGTTTTCCCGACTCTAAATGCAGGCCATAATCCTTTCCAACTCGACTGAACATTTATTGATTTTATTTATGCTTATAATAATATAGTTGAAAATTATGATCTAAAAGGTTCAAACCCAAAAAGCTTTAAAATATTTTTAAAACCTGACTCCAGCCCTCAAGGCAAAAGATTTTCCGTAAGTGCCTTAACCCTAATATATATATATATATATATATATATATTTTTTTTTTTCTTTTTTCAATTTAAAAACTTGATAAACATATTTATAATTTTAAAAAAAAGTTATTGCACATTAAGTCCACAAAAAATTAATTTCATATTAAATATATAAAACTTAAATATCCAAATTCAATATCATATCAAAATTATCAAAATCAATATCAATAAAGACTAAACAATGGCAACATCATCAGCAGCATCCTCATGATGATATTGTAAACATGACTCGTGACTTTGAGTGCTTGAGATCGAGAGTTGAGTGTGTGCAGGCCGGAGGGACTGTTCTGCATCTGCCATGACTGCTGACTTGCGACTTCGTTCTATGAGTGCCATGTACTTGCTTCTCAGGAGGGCTTGGTTAAGTTAGCTATAGGAGTTCTTATGTTTATTTTTTATTTTTTCACCTAATTTTTTTTAAAAAATAATAATAAAACCTAGAAGGGCCAATCCTTTCCTTATTAGGCCCATTAGGACCATTTCTTTTAAGCTCAAAATTTAATTACACCTCTAAATCATTGGCCAAACTTTAATTATATTTGAGCTTAAGCAAGCTAGCTAGGCAAGTTATCGCGATTTAAAAAATAGATTATGATAGTATGTGAAAATAAAAATATGCTGATATACCATTAAAAAAAATTAAACAGAACACAAAAACTAGGAGTATTTAATATTTTTTCCAATATGCCCTTGTTGAACGTATGAAATAACTTGATATAAATATTTTTTCCCCCACTTTTTAACATTTAAGGTTAGAAAATAAAATAAATATTAAAGGTAGAACTGAAAAAATATACATAAATTTAAAATATGAATTATTTAAATGAATTTAATTAGAAAATTAGAATTAATTATTCTTATAATTATAACATAAATATATGTAAGACATTATAATTTTTCTCAATTTTAAATTAAATCCTTGAAATTTATTTTTTTAAATGAAACTTTTATAATTTAATCCGTTAGATTTGTTAACTCATGAAGGTTAAAATCCTAAAATTTTTATTTTTAAAAAAAGGAAGTTAAGAAATTTTATTTTTATTGAATAATTATATAATTTTAGAATTAATTACATAATTTTTATAAGGGTAAAATTTATTTACTTAGCTTTATATATTGCTTGATTTAAATCAGTTAAATCCTAACTTGTAGAATTTTTTTAAATGTAAATATTGTGTTAAATTATTTTTTATTTTTTTACCAAAAATATTAAAAAAAAAATTTGATCAACTTTAAAAGTGCTTTTTAGAAAATTAATCATCTTGTTTTGGCTAAAATATAATTTTTTGGCTCAAGCCCATCTAGAGCAGTAATTTAAGCTAGCTCAAACTCACTCAAAAAAAATGAGATTGAGCTTGGCTGTATAAGCTTTTTTAAGAGGGTAGAATATTTTAAATTAGATTTGAATAAACTCAACTCAAATAAATTTGACTACTAAAATTTTCAACTCTATATTTATATAGAGTTGGCAATTTTGGCTAAGCTCAACGGGCCAACCTGAAGCCAACAAAAAAAAAAGTGAGGATAGGATTTGATTATATAAGCTTGTTTAAGAGAGTTAGATATTTCAAACTTAATCTGAATAAGCCCTGCTTGAATTAAATTTGATCTGAATTACCGATTCTAAGCCATCTCATACTTTTAGAATCAAAGAAGTCAAATTGTTTAGGCTAAAACTTAAGTTTTCACCCAAGCTTACCTAAAACTTTTAGAAGAGAGGTGATTATTAGAAAGATTTAGTAAGTCATGCATCACTTTAAAAATAAGAGGAAATTGAGAAAAACTTCAAATAACTATATCTAATGGCCTAAAAATTGAATAGTGGAATTATATTTAGTGAAAGAGGAGGGGAGGGGAGGGATTTTAATAAAAAAAAAAAAGGAGAAGGAAGGGAGGAGGAAGAGGAGGGGGAGGGAAGGTGAGAGGGAGTAGTCCCTCCAAATTGGAAATTTAAAGGGAAAGGACTTTCACTACAATATTACCAAATAAGGGGTGGGGAGCCTCTCATCTCCGCTCTCCTTATCCCACTTAAATTTTAAAAATTTTTTTTCCTTCTAACCAAGTAAAGGGTAAAAGAAAATTGCCACATTTGCTAATAAAAAGAAGCAAGCCCCAGTGCATCAAAAGCTCCAACTCCAAGGCAATACATCAATCAACACCTAGACTTGTACATAGGCCCTTCATTACGTAGCAAATTAGATTTTGATCTCTTAAATTGGCATGCATCCACAAGCACTCGAAAGGACAGTAGCACAATCGCTCCAATGATCTCCTGCTGTTTTTCTGTAATGTATTTCAGAATAGTAATAGTGTTATTTGTTTTTTTTTTTGTACTACGATTTCTGTAATATATTTTAGAATAGTAATAGTGTTACGTTTGCTCTCACTATGTAATTCTTATATTTGTTCCATCTTATTTTCTTTCTTTTTAATTACTTGTATATGGAAAAATTATGGTAAAAGATTTCAAGTAAAACTAGAAAAACGGACTAACTCAACTCTTATCCTTGACAAGCATAAGCCTGAATGGGTTAGGCTTGAAAAGCCTATTTTCTTTTGAGACCTACAATTACCAAACCCGGCCTTTAAGATAGTGGGCTTAGAGCTGGCCTTACGAGCTTTACGCCCTTCTACTTATTTTTATTTTTTTAAATAAATACATAAAATTAAGAAAAATATGATAAAAATCATAAAACAAATATCATTATCAAATCTATTCCCTATAAAAAAAAATTAACCAAACGTTTCTTCCTTGGATGATAATCAAACAATAATGCTTGTGTGTGACTTGTAAGACATGATTAGGTGGGATAAGGATATTGAGATTGAGATTGAGACATGACTAAGCTCATACTAGATGGATGTTGCTATGGTTCAAGCTTTTTTTTAGATTAGATGCTCAGATAAAAAATGAGCGATGAAGAAGAAGACTGCTGTGGGAGTGTACTATGAATGTTGACTGTGGGGCCAAATGTGATTGCCGATTGAGAGCATGAGATCGAGATTTGGAAGATTGGAATTGTCGTTGCCTTGGTTCTAGACTCTAGACTCTCAACTTTGCTTTGGTTTGACTCAAATTAAGGTTAGTTGATTAGGGTATAGCAAGAAGATTTAGGGTTATTTTTATTATATAAAAATAAAAAAGTATGTAGACTTAAATGGGCTAACCCTACACCCATTAGAGCTAGCTTGTTTAAACTCGATATGAAATTTTAGGGTCTTATATGTAACCCCAATCTTTCTGTTATTTAATCTTAAGAACTCACCATTTGATTTATAAATAACTTATATTACATAGCTTAAGGACAAGATCTTTTGCCATGCCTGTCCAACATTAAGAAACTTAGAATTGCAAACACTTTCATTAATAGTAACATACATGGTGGATCAAACTATTAAGAATTTAATTCAAACAAAATAAACCAAAGGACTTAATTTTTTTAAAATATAAATAATGCAAGTATTGATATTAATGTTTGGGCAAGACTTGTATACTTAATCTTATATGTTTAATATTCTTTTATCCAATAAAATCAAAACATATTAATAATAAATGTTTGATATAGATATAAAAATACACGTGCATTACACGTGCATTTTAATCATGTAAAACTAAATATATAAATTTTTTCATAATGTTTTTGTATCTTGTTCTTTCTCAGTTCAACTACACTTTGACTGCAAATCAAAATTGTTCACAATAAATTTTAACAATACAAATTAATTTATATTTTTAAAAGCTATCAAATTTAAATAATTAAATTCAATTTAACTGTTTAGATTTGTAGTGTTTCTTGGAGGGAAGCCAGCTCCGTTCTTCCATAGTTCATCACTGCTCTCGTCTCTAGTATGTCCCTCCTTCGGTCTCCCCAATCTTTTTCGCCCTCTCTCCTCTCTCTTTTCCTTTCCATATTTTCTTCCCCTTCATCTATTTTGCTTTTTGTACTTCTATTCATTGAAACTGACATTCACAAATCATAAGGCAAGCAAAAACATCAAGAGATTATTCTGGTGATATGGTTTAATAATGTGGTTTTGAGTTGTCCATGATTATCTGTGAACTGGCCTGTTTTGATTACAGTCCGCATAATATTCGATAATACGATCTTTGATGGAAAACTGGTAAACCAGATCATTAGTTTGACTTTACTGTGTTTCCGAGTATTTCGTATGGATAATCTCTTTATTCATCCACTTGCGATCCTTTCTTTCTTGGATAAATGTTCAATCTGGATGAATTCCCCCCCTCCCCTCCAGTCTTTAACTGATGGAAAAACTTTCTCCAAATAAAGCGTGAGGGCCTGGCAGGAATTGAATTGGGTGGAAACAAGTTCAGGAAATTGGAATTCTTGATGGCAGACGCCGTAGCGCAAGGCGCAGACTGTGTTATTACAATAGGATTCATCCAAAGCAGCCACTGTTGTGCAACTGCTGTTGCCGCCAAGTATGTGAATCTGGACTCATATTTCATACTGATCACTTCTAAGGTTCGAATTCTCTTTTTTGTTTTTTTGTTTTTTTGTTTTGGTTTTTAAATGCAGTTCGACAACAATTTGCTTCACTAATCAGATAAGGTTTCCTTGTGATCTTTAATAACATATTCATCGAGTCTTCATTTATTGTCAGGTCATTGTTGACCAAGATCCTGGACTGACAGGCAACCTCTTGGTCCAGCGTATGATAGGAGCTCAAATTGAACTTGTATCCGCGGACGAATTTTTAGAATTTGGCAAGGAGGTGAGAATATTGGCCGTTTAATTAGTACCAAATACGTGCGCGTGGGTGCGGGTGCTCATAGTGGTAATTCATGAATAAACTACGCATTTCTCAAGATATTATATTTCACTGATTCTAGCATTTAGAGTGGATACTGCTTTGGCTTGTTCCTTCCAATTGATATTTTGATTCTTTTCTGCTCTCCCCAGCCTATATTGTGATTAAAGCAATGTGTGTGATAAGTGATTACTTTGGGCAGTGCCTGTGGCAAAATAATCATCATCACAGTGTTGAGCGTCCGTGAATGTAGAGGGTAGCAGATTGGTTTCTAACATACTTTTTTTTTTGGCCAAAGATTTCTAACATACTTAAAAAACAACTAATATGTTGTTATTTAGGATAATAGCTACAAAAACTGTCCCTTTGAAGGATTTTTTTTTTTGGGTGAAGAAGGATGAAGAAATATTTGTCCTACACTGTACTCCTGTTGAAACCGAATGTCTTTGTGCCTACACTCTTTAGTGTAACATGTCATAGAACTGTTTCATCAAGACACTGGCAGCAAATATCTCCTTTTCTGTTTCATAAGTTCCTTTCAATGATATTTTCTGGCTGCCTTTTGTTCACACATCATGCATTTTTCCAATTTCTAGCTAGTAGCATTGCATTTCACCATCAATTGGCTTATTTTCTATAAACAGAAAGGAAGAAAAAAGAGATAGGTTGGTTTTGTACCTCACTAACTAAAGAAGATGAATTCTTTTTTGGCAGATGAATTTGTAATCCATCCATATATATATTGCAGGCAATACCATTGTTTACTGGCATTCATTTCTTTCAGTCATCGAAAGTGATATATTTTGATTTTGTTGATTACTGATACTGAATGGTTTGGTATTCTTGTAGACACTTACCAATATTCTAAAAGAAAAGTTAATAAAGGAAGGGAGGAGGCCATATATTATTCCTACAGGGGGAACAAACTCTCTAGGAATATGGTGAGACTATAACTTATTATCTTCTTTCATTTTCTTCTGCTGTACTCATTTTCTTAAAAGATAATTCATTTCCACCTAGTGGGACAAGGTTTGTTGTTGTTGTACTTATTTTCTAATTCTCATATTTGACATGAAACTTATTCTAATCACAGTAAAGAACCAATTGTATTAACTATATTTTTTGTTAAATTACCTTTTTTAAGGGAAAGAATATTCAATATTTGTTCATGAGAAGGCTTCATGTAAAATGATTATTTAACTTGTTTGGTTCATGCAAATTTTTTTATACGTATAATCTATTATTTATGATTGTGTTTGCTTAGCTTCTCAGCTGCCTCAAGTTGATCGTACCAGATAAAACCAACTGGTTACAACTTATTGTCTGGGCAGATAGTGAAAGTATCTTCGTAACATGAAGCTTGTTCCCCAGTAGCGATCCTAGCAAAAAAAGAGTCTATGTGTATAATAAATATTACAGAAACCGTTCCTTTCAAACTATCAAATTTCACATCAACCCCCATTATGCTAGGTAGATTGAATTGCACAATTCCTTGTGTGTTGAAATTTCTACACTATATTATTTCTATTCAGGGGCTATATTGAGGCAATTCGGGAGATTGAACAGCAGATTCAGAGTGGGCCTGGCAATATTAAGTTTGGTGATATTGTTGTAGCATGTAGCAGGTCATTTTCTACTTCCTTAATCTATTTTTTTCTTAGTCACAGCAATTTTCTACTTCCTTGATATAGTCAATTGACATGCAATTTCTTTTCTTTTCTTTTCTCTTCTTTTCTTATTTGCTCCAGTCTTGGGAGTATAGAGATCTGGGGCACCGTTGCTACTTTGGTTTGTTTGTTTGTTTGTTTATTAAGATAAGGATGATATTGCAATTGGTTGCAAAGTTGAAGATAGGCAAGTTCAATTTCTCTGAAGAATTAATATTTGTTAACTGTGTTAACTTACAACCAAACTGCCAGGAGAAAGTGATTTAAGTTGTAGTGTTATTCATGCTTAGAGTAATCTGTATCTCAATAGAGCGAGATCTGTTAAGTCATACTCATAGTTTATTGTAATTTCCTCTAATTAACTATCTTACATGTATTCATTTTCCAGCGGCGGTACGGCTGCTGGTCTGTCATTGGGATCGTCATTGAGTTCATTGAAAGCTAGAGTATGCCTTCCTTTAAGAAGACTCTCCCAGTTGAAGTTATTGCATACCATACACATTACTTATGTTCTCACCATGGTTGTAGGTACATGCATTCTCTGTTTTCGATGACCCTGATCATTTCTATGACTTCATTCAAGGCCTACTTGATGAACTTGAAGCTGGTGTCAACTCGCGTGGTATTGTCGAAGAACAAAATGTGAGTGTCTTCTTAATTGCTGGCTTGCATGATTTTTTTTTTTTTTTAATAAAACTTAACGGAAAAGCTAGCATAAGTTGATTCATTGTTAAATGATGCAAATGTAATTGTTTCAATGATGTTGAGCCCAGAAACTGATTTAAATTGCATTCACAGGAATGTCAGGAACACTAGAAAAAGTAACTGAAAAACAAGAGAATATCAGCCAAAGAAATGATACTCTCTCCCTCCCTATATATAAGGTATTTTCTAAAAGTTTTTTTTGTCCCTAAATATAAGAAGTGGCAATGATATTTTTGATTAATTAGAGAATTTTACCTTTGTATTGGAAAATGGAATAGATAATTAGTTGTATGTTTTTCCTACCATCATTATGATATTAATTATGATATTGTTAGGGGTAAAACTAAAAAATTATTATGTTTTTATGTGAGTTCAAGTAAATAATAAACTTTTATTGATATATAAAATTCAGTTAAAAATATTTTATATATAAGGATGGAGGGAGTATGTAGTAAGAGAAAAACAGAATGCACACTTGCAATATAGCGTTTTTTAATCAGTTAAAAAACTGTACAACGAAATAAATTTAGCCATTTTACTTTTAGCATCTGTAGCAGAATGTAATTTCTTGCGGGAAAGGAGTGGACCCTGTCAAAATTTAGAAATCGTCTGACTCCTAGAGACCTTCTTCGAGTGAAAAATTCATGAGAAGCGTCTTTTTAATATGAATATGAAAACCTTCTTTGTAAATAGGATAAGCATGCCTATTAATTGTGTTATGAAAACTCAACTAAATTTCTTATGTTTTTGACAGGCGGATGGGCTGGGCTATGCAATCAACACCTCAGAGGAGCTTAATTTATTAAAAGAAATTGCTGTGGCTACTGGTGTAATTCTTCACCCATCATAAAGGTATTTATCGGTCTCTGTCATCATGATTTTATTAGCTTCCTCCATCTTCATTTATTTCAAACTAATAAATCAACCAATAACATGGTAATACAATTATTAGCTCCTCATTAACTGAGACTAAAAACTGGAAAGTCATATCATGCTTGTCCATCTTTTTGACTTGCAAAGTTTGCATGAATGCTTTCTTGCCAAAATGGCAAAAACCTTATGGAGGAAGTTAAACAACTAGGCATACGACTCAATGCAAACCTAGGACGCGTCTGGTTGTTAGTTGTTACATCACACTTCGTGCTATTTTGTGTACCATGATTTAGGATGCCAAGGCTTTTAAGAAGCTCATATTTTGTGGAAGATTAAATACCGCTGTATACTAGATTACCAAACAAAAGGCATTTTGGATGTCTCTTAAACATCAAAGTTACCAGGACCCAAAAATAGTGTACTAATCACCTTCTATTCATCTTCTACAAATAGAGGAACTAAATAATCTGTAACTGAGTGTACATCTTGTCAGCGGAAAAGCTGCTTACAGAATGTTGAGAGACATGTCTGAGAATCCAAAGAAGTGGGAAGGGAGAAAAGTCCTTTTCATTCATACTGGTGGCCTCCTTTGCTTGTATGACCAAGTTGATAAATTGGCGCCATTGGTAGGGAATTGTCATCGAATGAATGTTCATGAATCGGTTCCTAGGCATGACGGCATTTGAAAGATTTTCTAGACGAGACCACAAACTTGCATTGTCTGAATCACATCAGAAAGACTCGTTACAATGGCATATTGTCTGTCTCCAAGTTTTCTTATTTTGTTTCAGATGTAATATATCCACATAAAAATTGTCCATGAACTCTTCTCAGATGATTCAAGTTTGTAGAATCAAATAGCATTTGAAAGTATGTCAGTGTAACTATCATTGAACACTTGAATAATCAAAGCAGAACTACCGATTTGATGTGTAAAAGACCATTTCTCTATTTCTTTTCAGCACAGGAAACATAATCATCAAAAGAAGTGTATTTGTACCATTCTGGAAAAAAATTTCAACTTGCCCACAGATAGCCATTATGCTTGTGCCGTTCTATTATATACAAAAATTCATTTTTCTTTAAATATCCCTCATTCCTTCACTCCCTTCTCATGTATTCGGTCAACAAGAATATACATACATACATACATACATACATACATACATACATACATATATATATATATATATATAAGAAAAATACAGTATTGGTACTTCATGCAAAAGAGAAAACCTCTTTAAAAATAAAGTATTGGTACTTCATGCAACAGAGAAAACCTCTTTTGCCAATAATACTAAAGAAACTTGTAAATAAAATTTTAAGGTTAAAGTATACTTTTAGCTTTTTAATTTTGTATCTAATATTTTAATTTGGTTTTTTAATTTTGTAAAATATCTTTTTAATTCTTTAATCTTAATATTGTTAGTTTTAAATGATTAATTTTTGTATTAATCATTTATTTTGAAAACTTAATATATTAATATTTAAAAAAATTTTGTCAATATATGAAAGTTTAATGTAAAAAATTATTAGGATAAAACTAATAGTGTTAAAATTAAAGAATTAAAAAGATAATTTATAAAATTAAAAGACTAAAATGAAATGATGTGTAAAGTTAAATGATTAAATTTCTACTTTAAGCCAAATTTTAAAATCAAAAGTAAAATACAACTTTTATATTACTTGACTGAGACACAGAAAAAAATATAGGAAAGTCCTTCATTGAAGAATTCAAACTTACAAAACATGAGATAAGAAATTTTAAAAATCACTTTCTAAAAAAGTGAAATTAAAATTTACATTTTCAAAAAGTTTACTTGCATTATTTAAACGTTATAATTTACTTCTTTATGTTATTAATAAATAATTAAACTACCACCTATGCTTTTCATAGAGCCTAAAGTAAAACATGCTGTTGATAATTTATAAATAGTCTATTTTTTTTTTTGTACATTACATTACACACACACACACATGTTATAGATGTATATTTTGATATTATAATTTAAAAAATTAATAGTACTAATTACTTAAAAAATAATTCTTAAGATTTTTAATGTTAATTTTACCGGATGTGCGTTTTAACTCCAATTTTCTTTTATAGAAAATAAACTCACTTTTTCCCTCTACACGCAGGGGAAAATGGATCGATGGCATTAGGATTTCAGGGCGAAATGACTAAGGGGCGATCAAACAGAGGCACATCAATTACATTACGGTCCAGGTTCATCGTCCGGTTGAGCTGAGCATGGTATGAGATGTTGTACGCTCGCTGCCTCCACTCTCTCCATCTTCCCAATCCTCTGACCCACCACAGATTAAGTCCCCAGGGTCTTCCCTTGTCACAATCGCCTCCTCTCAAGTTCAGCAACGCTAGATTTCAGAAGATGGATGCTAAACTCAATGACATTGCCATCACCACAAACGAGTTTGACTTCCTCACCCAGAAGACTTACTCGCCTCCTTCCTGGGCCTCCCATCTCAATCCCTTGCCATCGCATATCTTCTCCCTTGCCCATGTAAACAAATTCACTCAATCTCTCTGTTTCTGAATTCTCACTTGGTTTCTGTTTGGTGCTCAGGTCGAGCAAGCAAAATTAGTTTCTTCAATTGAAGTTGTACTAAAAAAAAATTCAATTTCTCTCCTTGGTATCAGCTACCCACTCCCATTCACAAATGGAATCTTCCTAATTTGCCGAGCGGCACGGAGGTGTGGCTCAAGGTATTAATTCGTGGGATTTATGTTATTTAAACTATTGGTAATTGTTTTTTCTGCTGCTGTTGTATTCATTCTTCATCTATTTTGTTCTGGTAGTGCAATATATTAAAGCTGTCATTCAGAGAAGAGAATGCAAGCAAAAACGTCAAGAGATCATTTGACGATATGGTTTAAGAAGATGGTTTTGTGTTGTCCAGGGTTGTTTGTTAATGGCCCTGTTTTGATTACCACTTTGTCTAGTGCCTTGTTTTAAGATTCAATTTATAGGAAAATCTGATGGATCAGATGTTAGAACCTCATTTGAGTTTACTGTTATATTATGTATTTTAACTGTTTTTGAGTATATTGTAGATAATCTCTTTGTTCATTCACTTGGAAAGATGTTCAATTTGGATTTATACTTTTGCCTCCGTCCGGTCTTTGTGCTGACTGAAAAAGTTTTCCAAAATAGCGTGATGATCTTACAGGAATGCAATTGAGTGGAAACAAGGTCAGAAAACTGGAATTCTTGATGGCAGATGCCATAGCGCAAGGTGCAGACTGCATTATTACAATTGGAGGCATCCAAAGCAATCACTGTCGTGCAACTGCTGTTGCTGCAAAGTATTTAAATCTTGACTGTTATCTGATACTTCGCATTTCTAAGGTTAACATTTTGTTTTTCTCTTTTCATGTATCCCAATAACATTTTTCTCTAATAATCTTGTAAGGTTTGCTAGGCATCTTTAATACTATATTTAATATTTAGAAATCTATCTATTTGTAGGTGCTAGCAGACCAAGATCCTGGACTGACTGGCAACCTTCTAGTTGAGCGTTTGGCAGGAGCTCACATTGAACTTATATCCAAAGAAGAATATTCAAAAATCGGTGCTGTGGTGAGAATATTGGCCATTTGATACCGATTTTTTTTTTTCACAGTTGTAATTTGTGAACAAATTACATATTCCTCAAGACATTGTTCCTGGCCAAAATATTTATCAAGATATTGAATTCACTAATTCTAGCATTTGAAGGGGATAGCTTGGTTCCTTCCAGGATTTTTCTTTTTTCCTTTTTTCTGGCCTCCCAAATCTATATTGTAGATTAAGCTATGTGTGTGATTTCTTTTGTGTAGTGTATGAAGCAAATTAAATATCATGACAATGTCGAGCATTCCAAAGAAGTAGAGGGTAGAAGAGTGATATCTAAGATACTTGTACTCATAAGATATTTATTAGCTACTTTATTGTTGCTTTGGACTGAGCCAGCATCATTATTTTCAATACAATAAAAGCTACAAAAACTGCCCCTTTGAAGGTTTTTTCTTGGTTGTTGGAGAAGAATTAAGGAAAATTTTCTTTATGCACTTTAACTGTGGCTGACACTGTTTGTTTGTACTGGCTTGCTTTAGCATAACTTTTGGAGAATTGTTTTATCAAGACACTGGGAGCTGATACTTTTTTCCTGCTTCACAAATACCATTCATTTCAATAGTATTGCTGGTTGCCCTAAATTTTATTAGCCTTGTATTTCACCGCCAGTTTGTATTCCAAAAATGGAAGAAAAAAGGAAATTGTTTCTATTGATTGATTATTGGCTTTGTACTTACTCAAGGTGGATAGAGATTCATATGCCCTTATAAATTAATGAAGAAAAATTCATTTTGACGGATTGATTTGTGATCCATATTTGTAGCAAGTTATGTCTATTGGCATCTATTATTCGAGTAACCTAAAGTGCTATATTTTGATTTTTTTTTTCTTTTTGGCCAATATATTTTGATTTTTTTCTGTTTACTGTATAATTTGTTGTTTCATTAGACACTTACCAATGTCCTAAAAGAAAAGTTGATAAAGGAAGGGAGGAGGCCTTATGTCATTCCTGTGGGAGGATCAAACTCCCTAGGAACATGGTGAGACTTTAACTTAGTGCCTTTTCCCCTTTTCTTCTTTCGCACTAATTTCCTTAATTCCCATATTTGACATGAACATTATTTTAATACACAGAACCAATCACATTGATCATATTTCGTTTTTAGTTTGGACATTATATTATCTATCAAACTCACATATTTGATGGGATTTACTCTATTCAGGGGTTATATTAAGGCAGTTCGGGAGATTGAGCAGCAGATTCAAAGAGGGCCTAGCAATATTAAGTTTGATGATATTGTTGTCGCATGTGGCAGGTTGAGTTCTACTTGCTTGATATGTCTTTTTCTTAGTTACAAACATTTTTCTCTCACAGGACTGTATCTATATTAAAGGAGGCTTTCATTACATCCCTCTAGGATATGCTAATAAGCTTCAACTTGATATATGGTCAAGTGGCAAAGGCATTTTTTTTAAAATGATAGGGAGGGTCATTCCTATTGGTAAATTAATCAGGAGGTCCATTTTTTAGATCAGGATTTCATTGCAATTAGATGCAAAGCACGAGGATTGGTAATTTTAGTTTCCTCTTCATTGTTTGTATTTATAGTATCAACTTATAGCTAAATTTCCAGGAGAAAGTGATTTAAAGATGTATTAGAATAATGAACTGTATTTCAAAAGAGCATGATCTGTTAACTCATGGTTTACGATGGTTTCCTCTACTCATCATCATTCTTTTATTCATGTCCAGTGGGGGTACAATTGCTGGTCTGTCATTGGGGTCATCATTGAGTTCATTGAAAGCTAGAGTATGTTTTTCTTTGGGAAAACCCTCACAGTTTGTTTATTGCACCGCAAACATCATTTATGTTCTCCTCATGGTTGTAGGTGCATGCATTCTCTGTTTGTGATAGCCCTGATTACTTCTATGACTTTGTCCAAGGGCTTCTTGATGGACTTGAAGCTGGTGTTAACTCACGCGATATTGTTGACATACAAAATGTGAGTGAGTGTCATGGTAAAGTAGAAGAGGTCAATTTTTTTTCTGATTGATCAGATTTGGTTCGTTCTTTTGTGCAAATGTATACATGATATTGCTTGGGCTTCTTGCTGGAGTTTTCTGCCCTGATTGTAATGTTGTTCAAGGGGAAACAATTTACACTCATGGAAACTGCAATATATACTCATTTACCCAGTGGCTGGATTTGAAAAACATGGCTTTTTCTTTTTTTCCTTTAAAATAAAGGATATGAAATGATTAAATGAAATTAATTGTTGGTTTGAATGTGTCTTTATTAATTTAATATAAAGGCAACCATAAGTTGCTGCATAATTTAGCAATGCTAATGTACTTGTCTTTAATATTCTAGCTTGTTTAGTGCAAAAAGAGATTTACATTGCATTCACAGATATGTCAAGAGAATATGAAAAGTGATTGGATCACTGGAAAAATAGAGAATATCATCAAACAAAATGATGAAATGTAGTAAGCAAAATCTGCATGTAAAAGTTTAATAGTGTTCTCTAATTATTTCTAAAAATATACTCTCTCCGTTCAAAAATGTAAAGTATTTTTAATCGAATCTCACCCCCGAATAAAATAATTATTTGTCTTTAAACTAGTCATATCTTTCCATATTTATCCCTATTTAATAGGGTGTTTCACCCTAAAAAAATAAAGTCATCTATTCAACAGGAATACTTTTGGAAAAAAGATAATGATTATATCTTGAAAGATTAAAAATGCTTTATATTTTTTAATATCAAACTTCTTAAAAAATGCTTTAAATTTTTGAATGGAGGGAGTATAGAAGGATATAAATTAAATATTTTACTTTTAGTGTATATATGCATCCATCTCGGAATAAACTTTCTGGCAGAGAAAGGTTGGATCTTTCATAGTTTAGAAATCAATGATCGAATTTGTGGTTTACAAGTCATGAGTGTGAATAATTCAAATTCAAGTTGTCAGGTCCGACATAAATATGATATGAAAAACTTGCTTTGTCATTTGGATAATTTTGCTTATTAATTGAATTCAACTATATTTCTTGCGTGTTTGACAGGCCAAGGGTCTTGGCTATGCAATTAACACTTCAGAGGAGCTTAATCTTGTAAAAGAAATCTCTAAAGCTACTGGTGTGGTACTTGACCCAGTATACAGGTATTTATCTCTTGAATGTATATGTTCATGGGTTCATCAGCATCTTTCATCTCCTTTCAGTAGGGTTTAGCCTCAAAGTAATTAATCACCCTCTAAGATGGTGAAACAATTATTAGCTCATTAATTAGTAAGACTGAGAACTGAAAAGCTGTATCATGCTTGTTCATCTTTTGGACTTCCAAAGAATCCTTATCCTACTAGGCGAGATTGGCTACATGAATTGCACGTTGTTATTGTAATCTATCATCAATCAATTTTTTAATAATATTATTAACTAAAAAGTCTCTTTCCAGTATTCTCTTTAGTTTTTCTTTACTCTCTTTTTACAGGGTTCAAGATTATCTATTTCACTTTTTTCACGGGTGCCTCACACGGCCTTCTCTGTATATATCTAAATCATTTCAAACGATTTTCTATAATTTTTTTGTTAATAGATGCCACGCTCACTTTTTCTCATAAATGCTCATTTTGAAATTTTATCTGTTTGTATAAAATTGTGAACTTTATGATGGAAATAATGTTTGTGTGAATGCTGTTTAATTTATACGAGTTGTGTGTATGGTTTTTATTTTTTAACACGCTGTCAGCGGAAAAGGTGCTTATGGAATGTTGAAAGATATGTCTGAGAATCCCAAGAAGTGGGAAGGAAGAAAGATCCTTTTCATTCATACAGGTGGCCTCCTTGGCTTGTATGACAAAGTCGATCAATTGGCTCCACTGGTAGGGAATTGGCGTCGAATGGATGTTCATGAATCTGTTCCTAGACAGGATGGCATTGGAAAGATGTTCTAGACTAGAGAGCAAAACCTTGCATTGCCTGAATCGCATGTTGTGGTATTTTGTTTAATCTGTACTTTGCGGTGATGCAGACGGTGTACTCATCAAGTTACTGCATAATAACCATACCCATAATGAAACATTGCAATGGCATCATTCATGTCACTAGTTTTGCTCATTTTCTCTGGGATGTAATTTATCTCTGTATCTTATCCGAATATGCTTGAAAATAATAATAAAATTACTTGTGAGTTTCACCAAAAGAATTACACATGGGTGTGGTATGTGGTTTGCTGGAATATATGTGTGTGTGTGTGTGTGTGTGTATCTATGTATGTATAATGTGTGATCTTCATGAAGATATTGTGGTTTTTGTATGTGTTATTTTCTTATATGCGTACAGAAGTCATTCATGTAGCAAGTTGGGGGATCTTGACGACCCTGACTGACTCTGCCTTTTATTGCAATGTTCTTTCTCGGGTCATTAAAAGAAGCGTGCATATTTTTCTTTCTTTGATGTCTCGTTCGGTTACTAAAATAAAATGAAATAGAATGAATTTAAAAGGTTAATATAAAAATGAATTAATTATTCTTCTCCCTTATAATAAGTATGATAAAATTTATTAATATATATTATAAATGTGAGAATTATATTACATTTTTTAAAAATTTCGTAAATCATGATTTTCAACCTTATAAATTAAATTACCTCTTTCTTTTATGAATGTGATTTACCATCTTTTTTAATCATTTCATTTTTACTTTTATTTTTTTCTATTTAATTTCATTCATTTCTAATAACCAAACAGAGCTTTAATTTATAAAATCTCTCTCTTTTTTGCTGTGTTTTTTCTCTCTAGAGGAGACTGGACCATTCTCACTTGTATTCTTTCTTCTGTATGATTACCCCATTCTTAATAAATCATAATAATTTGTTATGACTTGGTAGTTGGTACAACAAATTTTTGACATGGTATAACTTAATGCCTATTATTTCTCAACTCAATAAAATACAAGGATTGAATTGTATTGAGTTTGGCTAGAGTACTGAATTAAAGTTTAAGGATTATAATTAATAATTGAGAGAAAGTTTAACAACTAAAAGTTATATTATCCCATTATAATATTATTTAAAAAAGTATAGAAATATTTAATATATATAAGTTTAGTCTTCCCCCCACTAATATACGTTGCCAAAAAGCCATGAGAATTTTGAGGAATTTATAAATACTTGTTAGAGAAATTGATATGCTTCCTCTAATCTTTATTACATGACATTTTTTAAAACAATTTGTTATTTTTTAATATAAGACACGTAAAGGGTTATTTATTATCATTTTTTAATTTTATCTTTGTTGTAAATTTAATTTTATAATTTACTATATATTGTATATCTCTCTTCCTATCTTTAATCAGGGTCAAGTTGATTTTTTTTATTAGAAGACATATTTAATAAGTAAACTGTCAGTGTTTTTTTTAAATAATAATTAACTGTCATTCTTTAATTTTAGTGAAATAGTTGAAAACATTTATAATAAGGATTAAAAAGAAAAATTTTAAATTTTGGGAATTTACAGTGAACATTTATATTGAAAAAATGATAATAAAATCTCATCAAATATATAAATAATAATTAAGTCTCTCAAAATATTATAATTCTTTTGAAGTTCTTGGGCACCTTTTTGACATTAATAATTTTAGGTTAAATGATTAAATTACCTCTTGTTTAAAATAAAAATAATGAGTCTGGCTTCATTTTCTCAATCACAACTTGTGTTTTAGTAATCACAACTTTTATTCTGTAAATCATAAAAACTAAACAAGATATCACAACTTTTTACATAAAATTTCTTTTATCATTCAAGTCTAAGTTCTAAAAATAGCTAATTATAACTTTTGTTTAAACAATCATAATTTTTATTATATGAATTGCAAGAGTTAAATAAAAAATTATAACTTTTTATGTGAATTTTTTTTATCATTAAAGTTCAAGTTTTGAAAATAATTAGTTACAATTTTTTTAGGTAATTACAATTTTTATTCTATAAATTGTAACAATTAAACAAGAAATCATAATTTTTCATGAAAACTCGTTATTTTTTTTATTTTAAATAAAGGGTAATTTAATTATTTAATTTAAAATCATTAATGTTAGAAAGATATTTAAGGACTTCAAAGAAATTATGAAATTTTAAAAAAGACCTAATTACCATTTATATATTTTATTGAAATTTCATTATTTTTTTTCCTTTTATATATATCTTGGACGAGAATTTAGAGTTGGAGTTTCTTGCAGCTAAATAATTTCTTAATCTCCCGGGCAAGAAAACAATTGCTTAATCTCATAACCGAAACCGTTTACGTTTTATTGTTGAATATGAACATCCAATAACTCTTATTAAGAAAAAAAATGAACATGATCCGATAACAATTGAATTATTATAAGCAACCTCGATTAGCAATTCTTATATATTTCATTTAAAATTGCTGACTTGTTATGGTCAATCACATTATTTGTGCCAATACCTTCTGGTTAAAACCAATGTCGACCAAAAAAGTGTTTGAAATTATTAATTTCGAACGTGATTCTTGCTACATTATAATTTTTTATATTATTATTATTATTATTTTTTTGCATTCTACTTTCTAGTGTCTATCTGGGCTTTTTATGTTCATCTGACCTCTGTTTTCTGTCGATTTCTGATTTTGGAAAACATGATAAGTACGTAATTGATATATTTAAAAGTCTGATGCCAATTTTAAATTAAATTAAATAATAAAATAAGAGATTTTATGATAACTGTTATAAACATTTTACTTAAATACTCTATTATATTTGATTACCAAACAAATTTAATGTATTTGATAATTAATTAAAATTAAAATATCTAAAAATCTGTATTATATGAAATTGGTTTTTGATTTTTCTTATGTTCACACAAACCCAAACTAGAAACCTTGTGCTTAAGAAGTCAATTACTATCCACTTTATCTTAGATAATTTTTTACATCATATAAAATATTTTATCTATATTTTATCTGATAAAAATTAGTTAACTCTTTTTAACATTGATTTTTTTAATATGAAAATCAAATTAATTTTTTTTTCATGTTTACTATTTCACACATTATATTATAAATATCTTTATATCCAGTTTTGGTTTTGTATCTTCACATAAAATAATTATCTTATAGATGTAGTGATATATTTTGACATTACTTTTTATTTTATAATATAATTATTTTTATATAATAATCAAAGTTTAATTTGATTTGTCTTTATCGATGTTTACTTATCTATCATCATAAAAATCTATTTAAGACCTGCTGTCTCGCTCCTTCATTTTTGCATATATTTTCGAAATTCTTCATCTTCATCCCCACAGGTTACCTTCTTTCAACTTGTTTTTGCTTCATCTCTACCTTCTTCTTTTGCTTCTAAATAATATCATTGTCATATTAATATATATGAATTTAATTTATGGAAATTACTAAATATGTTGTCTCTGGCCTGATTTTAACTTGAATATTCTTTCAGGTCGTTCATATTTGATATTCTCATATCTGGAGAAGCCTGGTCTTTTCCCAGAAACGTGACAAAACTTTGCGAACAAAAGTCAAGGTATTTTATTTATGTATTCATATACATATATTTATGCTCTTCAAAAACTAAACTACATGCACTTGGATATCTTTATCTCAAAACTTGTCATAACTGCACAACCTGTAAAAGTGATTATATATATCCATGCATGTGTGTGTATTAAAAAGAGCATGGATGAACGTTCATTAGATAGTTGACGCTGTCTTGGTAATTATCATTCCCTTACAGTTAGTTTATAAGACAGTTTTTAAGGTAATTTGATATCTCAAAACAGAAAAATATAAGATATTTTGACAAAAAAAAATTTTATTAATTATACTGGCTCTAATATTACCCTTCATTTCTTATTATATTTTCTCTCTTTATTTAATGTTTCACAAATACAGTTATATCAAATGAAAATATTTTTAAAAATTTATGTTTTTTTAAATAAAATTATAAAGTATATTTAATAAATTTTATTAGTACACGTGATTTTATTTTGCTAAAAAATATTTTATAAACTAAGATTTTATAAACTAGGAGGGAGGGAGTTTGTGCACGCGCATGCAAGCGCGTGTGTGTGACAGATTTTAGTAGCATATATCCTTTGATATGTCAGTTGACTGGTGTATTTTTTGATATTCTGAAATTAGATAATGATGATGAATATTTAGAAATCAGTGATATGCAATTGCTTGCTTCTTATGATATAGATAGAATATGTTTCATCAGTTGCCCTTTGTTCTTCTGGTCAGAACAACAAGTCAATAATAAATGGCATCATCATCAACGGAAACAGTCAGTGTTGATAAATTTGATGAACTTTATTTGAATGAAAAAGTAGAACCATGGATTCCCACAGATCTACAAATTGATCCTGGTAGAGAAGAAGCATTGATGAAGAAAATGAAAAGATTAATTAATGAACTTGAGAGCTCCCAATTCTATCACGATTTCCAAGACGAGGCACAAAGTTCACCCATTTCTGAGCACATTCATAAAGTTTTGGGATCAGAGTCAAAGATGCAAACGATCATTTATGGACTTGGCAGTATTGAATTGGATGAAGAAGACCATCCTGGGTTGCAACTCAGTCTTGCAATATTAATGAAAAAGGATTTCAATTGGATCGGAGATATAGAAGTGTTTGATCCTATTCTTTCAACAACTGAAACCGAGTTTTGAAATCTTTTGGTTGTTCTGTCTTATCATTCAACGAACATGGAAGGAGGCAAGCCCTGAAACCAACTATGTTCTTCATGCCACACTGTGAAGAGAAGTTATACAACAATCTCTTAATGGCAAATTGGAAAACGAATCTACTAAGTAATGTAAAATTTGGTAACAGCCTTGATTCCTATATCAGCCATACTCTAGAGGTTATAAAGAACAACCCTTATTCAAAAGATCCAAGGAAAAGAAAATTAGGTATTGGGTTGCGATGGGCCATATTTTGGCTGCTCAAACATTTACGAACGAGTTCAAAATGAGAACAATTCCGTCTGACTGTAGTAGTAGTGATGAAGAAGAAATTGTTGGGCATGAGTATGAGGATGCCTTTTTTAATTTAAGTGGGCACTTTTTTGGGCCTCTCACAGAGACAAAGATGCAAATGATGAGAGACAGTACAAGTGAAGAGTACGGTGTGTCTATAATTGATGAGAAGGATTACCTCAGAAGTCAGCTGACAGCAACAGTGTATCGTGGAAGGATTAGTGTTTCTAGAATCAGTTTTAGTGCTAATTACCAAAATTGATGAGAATAGACTATCCACAATTAATGTAATTTTATTTTTTTGTTTTTAATAAATTATTGTTTTAATAGATGTAAAATTTAAACTACAGATAATTTAAATGTCACTTTGCCAAAAAAACTTATATAAAAAATTAGACGTTAAGAATTTTAAATAGGTTAAAATATACTTTTACTCTTCTAACTTTATACAAGATTTTTAATTTAGTCCTTTAATTTTTTAGAGTATCTTTTTGATCTTTTAATCCTAACATTGTTAGTTTTAAATAATTATTTTTATGTCAATCATTATCATTTTAAAAAAATTAAACTTAATATATCAATATTTGAGAATGTTTTGTCAATGTTTAAAAGTTTAATTTAAAAATTTATTAAAATAAAACTAACAGTGTTAGAGTTAAATGATTAAAAAAAATATTTTATAAAGTTAAAGAATTACAATAAAACATCATGTATAATTAAATAATTAAATATATACTTTAACCTTTTAAATATAAATTGTTGAAATCAGGTTTAGATAACTTAGATGTTACCACATTAATGAACATCGTGGCGCCTACTATTATGATGAGCATTGAATCATACTCTTGTCATAAAAACAACCTGAAAACAGAAATCTTGGACCATACGTTATACTACTAATTCAGTCAGGTTGGGCTTAATTCAACCGATTTTAGGGGGGGTGTGACATCGTGCTAACCTTAATTTGAGAATGTCTGGTGCATCTGGAAAGAAAAAGTTTGAGTAAATGTACACTTACACTAAAATTTATTCCTTCAAAGCTTGGGAAGATAATACAGAACATTAATCAATGGCCAAAACAAGGATCCATTCCAAAAGTTAAAGCATATAAACGAAAAATGGTTCAATAAAATATTATTTGCAAAATGGGTTCCTTCATACATATCAACTTATATCAAGGCAACTTAGAACCATGACAAACTGCTGCAAGATTCTTTAACGTTCTCCATATTTCCTTGCGCCTGATTCTTTCATATGAAGTGATTCATGAGCAGAACCTATATGACAATCCAACATATAACATCAAAACTGCCCACCTTAACGTGAAGGCTCAAACACAAGCGGGCTCAAGCAGTAGCTGTAGCACTCGAGTCCTGGCCGCTGGAATTGTTCTTGCGACCCCAGATGGAAGTGGTCTCAATAAGTTGATGAGGCACGAGCCGTCTTTCTCGCTTAGTGAGCTTCCGAAAGTTGTGAACCCTGAGCCTAGCTATCTCTGCTTCCTCTTCAGGAGTTATCTCTCTCACCACAACTGTTAGTCTGCACTCTGGTCGGACTTTCACTCCACATCTTCCTTTGGAATGATAGGAAACTCTCTTTTTGAAGAATCCCTTTCCTACAAATGCTTCAGCTGCAAGAAAGGTGGTAATGTAGGCCACATGAGCAGGATGAAAACAGAGTGACAAGGCAATTTCATTTCACATCATTACCAACGATGAGCCGATCTGGATCCATCCCATGATTATGTGATGCATTTGCTCGAGCTGAATGAATAACCTACAATGAGCAGAATTTTCGTGAAATGACATCTAAATTTTTCCTTCCCATAAAAGATAGAAATAGAATCTTGATAGACATTGAAAAGGCCTCGAATAAAAATTCAGAAGTTTCTGTGTATAAAATAAAGGTAAGAATAAACCAGAATAAAACACCGAAAAGGAAGGCCTAATAGATATGTGTTGCATCAGAAAATGACTCTAGGAAGCACCTACGAATGCAATTTCTTCGCCATTAGTCATTGCAAAGTCCAAACACCTTGGACTCTAGAAAGTTACGTTAAAATAGATATTCCCAAGGTCAACCACTGGAAAATAAGGAGAAAAAATACAAGAGGAAGAAGTGGATTGGATGAAAAAAAGAAACTCTTACGCGTGCCTGAGGACTTGAGAACCATTTAAATTCTCATCCTCACAGTCGGCACAAAAAATCCAAATGCCACGCACCTGGTATACAGTTTTGCAAGCCCTCTTCACTGTCACCTGCAACTGCAGCAATGCATCTTCAACTCGCATACCACGAACTAAAGCAGCGACCAAGTTGACCTTCTTCGGACTCTAAGAACAAGGTAGTCACAGTCATTTTTTAATGCATGTATGAAAAGGAAATGACTTTTCAGAACAGTATGATCATTTAGAAATGCAGGTCAGATACTTGAAACTTGGTTGAGATAAAGGTTATGAAATGCTCCCCAACCAGGTAAATGGGAGGCGAAGGAGCCATATGAATAAAACAACATTATTCACTTTTCAAATTATTATGACGGTCAATTTTGAGCTAACTGAAATCTTCATCTTGGTAAGGAACAATATATGGCCTCTTTGCAAAATCTCGTTAAATTTAAATAATGTTCTATTTCAGAACTATTTGACTCTCAACCAGTATAGTGTTCCACTTGATACGCTTTAGCAGGTGTTCAGTATATTGTCATCTTGAATGAAGATGTCGATGCTTGAGATACATGTCATCAAAGATATCATGTTGCCACAGGATGGAACCATTTGGGAAATATCTCTTAGCATAAAAAAAAAAAAGTATAAATCTCACATCATGACCTTTTCAAGTCATTAATTTTTTTTATATAAAAGCACTTGTATCCTTTCTAAGGCAACTTCTGCCAATTATTGACATCTTAAATACCATGGTATGTTATGCTGTAGAAACCTAAAGCATGGTATCCAGAATAACATCCAATGCAAAATAATAGTGAACCAAATACATTGTTATATATCCATAAATTTACTAGAATCATGATCCTCATTAGCACTACAAAAAGGAAAAAATGAAGAAGTTTACAAAATGCATAATTTGTGCATGATTGAAGATTGAGCACTTAAAATTATGCATATCTGAAAACTTCAAATAATCAGTTGATAAACGGTGAATGAAATAACTAATCCCATACCTGCTTTATTCCCTTCAATACAGCTTGAACTTTTGATGGCTTAACAACTGCTTTCTGCTTTTGGTCTTCGGTTTTTCCACTACCCAATGACAAAACCGGGGTTAATGGAGATGAAACAGGTGTTTCCTCAGAGGAATTTGCTAGCATCTTGGTTGAACTTGCAATTCCCTGTTATGAATTCAAGTAGATAGATATAATTATAACAATACAACTGCATCAACATATATCCTCAACAGACTGCTTTTAACAAGTTGGAAAATAAATCTGAACATACTTTCCTATGAAAATCTTGCCGTGTGAAGAATAAATTCTATGAAAACTGATTATTTCAAGGTGACAAAATAATCTTTTGAGGCGTGTGTAAACACTGGGTCCTCTGAAATATCAACTTACCTGATGTTGAAAGTTATACCAAAACGGCCTTGACATGCTGCCCAAGGGCATTCTCCATGCCGTCTGTACCTGACCTACACAAAAATGACTTTATCATAATCAGACCTCATAAATTCAGGTAATGCAAACCAGAAAACTTGCATGCTAACGGGGACAACAGAGCAAGTCGCAAAGTGATATAATAAAAGAGATAGAACAAAAACTGTAAAATACAATAGAAACTAACCATGTGTAAGTGACGACCCTATGCGAGAAATTACAGTTGTTGCAGCAATAACTTCATTGGCAGGGTTCGGCCTCTTCCCAATATGCCGAAGTATTGGGAGTATATGTCTCTGCCACTGCACCATAACCTTATGCCAGAAATGAATTCTTCCGCCGTAGTGTATCACAGCTGCCAAAAGAAGTAATGGCTGCCAATCACATTCACATTGAAAAGTATTTAAAGAAGCACGATATAACGAGAAGATCGGTGAATAGTGATTTCAAATGGGGGGAAAAAGATGCTGGTGAAAAGGGGATCTGGGTTTGTTGCGATTTTATTATAAGAAGTGTAAAATTTGCAGTCTGAACTGTAAGATGGAAGCTTACTGTTAACGGAGGTAGCTCCCTACTCAGAGCGGCGTCACCATCGGCCAAGGAAGAAAGACGAAAGGACTCAAAACGGAGCTTCATACTGCATTGGAGAATAGTCACTATGATTATTAGTGCGTCCCAAACAGTCCAGTTCAAGCCCATGTAGGCCCACAATGATTGGATCAAGCTATCATGTTGAAATGGACCTGCCCAGTTAAATAATCAACTATTAGCAAGCAAAAAATGGTTGCTACTTAGTTTCTTTTTCATAAAAATATTATTACTGACAAACATAAAAGTCACAAACAAGAAAGAAAATTGTTCAGCAAACATGTAATATCTTTGACAAGAACTCTAGCATGATTCGGACATGGAAGTTGTGCAGAAAGGATTTCATCACTATTGTTATTTATATTTTAATGAAATTCAACTTATTCATAGTTAAAACTTGATTATATGTACCAAGTAGATGTGACACATACGAGAGCGGTGCGGTTCCTTTAAGTTTCATTCCAGGGTTTAACTCCTGGAGGTGTGTAAGAAAAAAAAAATTACTTGAGAGAGAACAATTCCTTAAATAAGGTTTAAATTCTTTTAGAGATTAATTTCACGACTGCTAGCTGTGGAGATACTTTGAGAAAAAAACACTTGATTATATGTCATTTAAAAATATCTATTTTTGATCCAAAATATCTTTTTTTGGATCATTTAAAATATCTCAAATGACAACAGTGAGATTTTATATAATTAAAAGTCCATGGACACGAGAGGAACAAACCCAACGAGAGGAAGAAAAAAAATCATGGACAACCACACACTAAGCAACAGGGTGTAATGAATCAAAAGACTTCTTTCACTAACACTCCAGAATCATTGCCACAAAACGAAGCCATTTGAAGAATAGATCAGACGACAATACAGATAGTGGTCACTTTCTTGTTCCTAAAAACATCAGTGAGAGTCACTTTTCATAAGTTAAGATATAATTTTATTTTTAAACTATTCACAAAGAAGTAATGTTGTCCATAAACTACTCATTGTAGCAATATTACCCTTAAACTAATTAAATTGGAGCAATATTGCTATTGCCATTTAAACGTCCGTTGTTATAGTTAGTGGGGCTCACTTTTCATAAGTTAACTTGTAATTTTGTTTTTAAACTATTCTCAGAGGAACAATATTACTCTCGCTATTTAAAAATCATAAATATCCATTAACTATAGTTAATAGGACTTACTTTTCATTATCTCTCTCTAGTTGACATTGAATCAAGTTAGGATTTCAACTAGACTATAGCATTGTTGAATTGATTTTTGGGTAACCACTTTATGATGGTCTATGTATAAGCTTTTTGTTTATAATACATATGAGATAGTATAGTTATTTATAATAGTCAATTTTATAGGTTGATCCACTCAAGACAATAAGAAGCGATATTTTTACTCAAAATGTTGTTTATATGCTTTTTGTTGAATCAAGAGCTCTTCTTGTAGTATTGTCAACGTGAATTTATATTTCAACTATTGTCATATTTGTTGCTAAAAAAAATTATTATAAAAATTAAGTTTCTTTTCAATGTATAGTTCATAACTTGTTGGAATGTTGGTGGAGAATATCATGACACAGAGAAATGCTTTTACATGAATATTGGGTGTTAAAAAGGATGTGAATGGAATGGTACTAGTACAAAAAGTACTTTTTATTATCTCTCTCTAGCTAATAGACTTTTATGATTTTTAAACGGTGGGAGCAACATTACTCCGATTTAATTAGTTTGATAAGACATTGCCCTTTTGAGAGTAATTTAGAGGCAAAATTATACCTTAACCTATAAAAAGTGAGTTTCACTAACTACAGTTAATGAACATTTAAATAGCAGGGAAAATGTTGCTTCGATTTAATTAGTTTAGGAGCAACATTGCTTCTCTGAGAATAGTTTAGGGTAAAATTGCAACTTAACCCCTGGAGAGAATGGTGAATGGATGAAAAGTATGAGCCATGTTTGATCTATAAGATTTCTACATATGGAAATGGAATTGAACATGAAATTTGAATTTTAACATGTTTAGTATGCTAGCATCTGGATTCCCAAGAATTATGATTCTAACAAAATGGCCAAAATTGGATTCCATCACAAGCATAATGGAATTGGCTCAATTCACACAAAATCATCTCTTGGACATTTTGATCCTCACTGTCATCATCGTATTTGCCTTCATAAACCAACTTCATCCCCATCGCCAATATAACATCCTTAATTTTCAAACTGAGTTTTCAGTGTTTAAAAAGCGGTAAATTGGTAAAATTTTGAGAATAATAAGTTAATAATATTTTCAGACTACTAATGAGATTATTAGGTCATTAGATAGCCTTAAAAGAATATAAGATTGAAGTTTTAGTGAATTAGGCATCAAGTAAGGCCAAAATTCAATTTGGCCTTGCTATACCATCAGCCACGACAAATGCACCATGTGCCGTGGAAGATACGCAAAAATATTATTTTATTAGGTCATGCATACATTCAAAAACATAAGAGAAGGAAAGAGGAAATGGGAAGACCAACAAAGACTACTATTATAGCTGCTAAGGCATTATCTTACGGCACTTTAAGGGTGTTTTGAGCAAGAAACATCCTTGGGTAAGTTTCTTTTCACTTCCTTCTCCTTCTATGCGAGATTTTCATAGATTTAGGAATAATAGGTTATTATTTTTTGCTCCTCTTAGGTTTTAACTGAACCCATTGCATTCTTTGGGTCCTTAAGGGGTTAAATCAAGCTTCTAAACCTAAATTTATCAATTTCATAGTGATTTAAAATTTTTGGTTAGGGTTTAAACGAACCCTAGGTGAGAATTGAAAGATTGGGAGTAATGTGAGTGATGAATTGATGTTATCTGAGTGGGTAGGTGTTAAATAAAATTAATGGAGTATGTTGAAAATGTTACTTGTGTTTAAAAGGGAATTTGGGTACCCAACATCAGGCTAAAAAAGGGTTTAATTTGAGTTATAATTTACAATTAGTATTTACTCTTGTAGATTAAATATTGATCAAGCTAGATTAAGCTGGTGGTCTCTTATGGAGTTGGTAATTTACTAGGATAACCTTTTTGTGGTAAAAGTGTTAAGGTAATTAGATAATTTATTCATTTTACCTGTCTGTTTGAGTAGTTATAGGCTTGCAAAAATATATTGTTATTCTATCATGAAAATTTTGAATTATGCATGACTTGTTAATGTTTTGAAAAACTCATGCGAAATGGTATTAAACTAAAATGTTAATTTATACATAAAACCATTTTTACATGTATTTGTAAAAATTGCAAATTAGATATGAATATGGAATACCAGTATGTTGTACAATCATCTTTTGTGAATGATATGTATCATTGTTGTATAAGCATGATCATTATGAGAGGGTGAAGTTCACCTTAGAATTGTCATGGAATATTGTATGAAATCTATATAATACACTAGCACTGTAGAGACCCCAGTGCACAGTCTCTCTTGTTGAGAAGTTCCAGTACTATTTGAAATAGATTGAGCATACGATACCCTAAATATCTAAAAGGAGGAGAATTTGTACTCCAAAATGAGTGAAGGCGCCTTTGGCTGAGGCTGCCTTTCATTATTAGTGAGCTCAAGCCAATCCAATCATATGGCCTTAGTCTTATTGTGTTGTTAGCTTATAGATTTAGTCAGAGGAAATAAAGGAAGATATAATGTGGAGAATATTGATCATGCATTGTATGAGTTGTTTTATGATGATCATGTGTTTGTTAAGTATCTAATAAATGTTTTACTTGCCACTTCCCGCACTTATATGATATTCTTGTATACTTGAAAATATATTAGATTATTTGATTATTGAGCCCTTGACTCACCCCCATAGTTATATTTTATAAATGAAAATTCTGATAGTAGCAAAGGGAAGAAGGACTCTGTTGGGATTTGAGGAGCTTAAGTTTGTAAAACTCTTCTCCTTTCTTTGGGTGTTTTGTAATGAATTAATTGTATAAATATGCCAACTTAAGATTATATATTGTTTTAGGATCACTTTATAAGACTTTATTATTTGTGGATATCTCAGCCAAGGATAATATAATTGTAAAGGGTTGAGATACTAATGTAAGTATCGTTATTATTGGTGGTTACATGTGTTTGAATGGTTAAGAGATTATTATATGTGAAATTTTTCCACCCCTTAATCTATGTAAAATTAGGGTTTTATAGGCTATATTGTGTTTGGAATGTGTGTGATATTGTACAACTATTCAATTAGGTGTGTTGTGATCCAATTAAATTGGAAGTGATCCCAGAGTTATTGGCACTTGGTTATCAAGCTTGGACACCCTTAAGTTTATTTTGAAAGGAAAAGGGATAATTTTGTATCTAGTTGTCCAACTTTAACATGGTAAAGTATTTGGTTATAAAATCGGTGCTAATACTAGATAGCTTAAAGAGTTATGTGTGAGCACTTGAATTGCTCAAATTAGTTATCAGACGGTGAAATGACACATTTTAGAAGTTGTATCATGACAGTAGTAATGCACTATGGTGTATTGTACATTAAGAGGACTCTCTTCTCTAGGCTATCCACTATAGTAGATGACACATGCATCGTGGTGGATGGTGTAATTTAAGAAGTTCCTAAATTGCCCTCCTTTGATCATTGAATGGCTTAATTTATGTTTCAATGCTTTTGTTACTTCTTTTCACTTTATTTTAAACTATGGTTTGAACTCAAACATTCTTTCAAAAAGGTTTTTTGGAATCCCAAAGTTTTAAATTTGATTTTAAACCCTTGTGTTATGATAACCTAATATAAGGAATTAATTAATCTTGATTATCATAATAGTAGTGTGTGTTATGTTCTAGTAATGTCACGGTGGACATTACAGCCAACATCTCGTCCATGAATCTAACCTCTTTGTTGCCTCCACTCAAAAGTTGTGAATCTAAGAGAAGAGTTGTCAAACATTCATCGATGATGACAGTGATCTTAGTGGTTGTGGAATTGATGGCCGAATGAGTTGTAACTGGCGTCAGTAGTGATTGATGGCAAGATAGAAGTTGATTCTTCCTACCTAGCAATGTCTTAACTTTGATTTTCCTCTATCTAGGAATGTCTTCAACCTTTTGTCTATCTCTACCTTCTGTCTCAATCGTTGGCAGTATTCTTGCTTTAAAACTTCCCAAATGATGTTTTGTTCCATGTTCTTGTTTCTACCTTAAAGTTTCAAATTCTAGGCAATTTTTGGTCTGTTATGAAGCAAATTTGCTAGATGTTATGACTTATGAGTATGGTGGGAAGTAGTGTAGCACTATATTTAGTTGAAAGGGGTAGAGGAATTTTAATAAAAGAAAGAGAAGGTAAAGAGAAGGAGGGTGGAGAATCCTCCCAATCCCTTCAATTTTCCTTCCCCTCCCTTCTGCTAAACAAGAGGAAGGAAGAGGTCAAATAGAGTGTCAAAGTCGTGAATAAAGAGAAGGTAGGAGTTTCTTGCCTTTTTATTTTTCTTTCTATAACAAGGAACATTTTGGTATTTTTTTTAATTTAAAAGGCATATAATTGTTAAAATTATATTAGGATTTTATTTTTATACCAAATAAATTTTTATAACCCAATTCTCTTCAAATTTTAATTTTATTAAAAATCCTTCCATCATGTCAAACAATGTCTAAATGCACAACTACATTGGCCAAAAAGAAAAAAGAAAAATAAAAATGATAATAAAATCTCCTTGAATTATATAAATGATAATTTGGTCCCTTAAAATGTTATAATTTTACTAAAATCTCTAAAAACTTTTATGTCAATCAATTTTAAAGTGAAAAGATCATTTTATTCATATTGGCAAGTTGTGATTATTGTTCAATTTTTGCGATTCTTTAAATAAAGGTTGTTATTTATTAAACAAAAGTTATAATTGAGGCTTGTTATTTTGAAAACTTATTTAACAATAGTAGAAATTATACTCGACAATTTATGATTTCTTGTTCAATTTTTATAATTCAAAAAACAAAAGTTGTTATTGAGAATTATTTTTCAATAATAAAAATTATACTTAACAAGTTGTGATTTCTTATTTAGCATTGTGGTTTACAAAACAAAAGCTATTATTCCTTAAGCAAAAATTGTGATTTGGATTTATTATTTTCAATAAGGGTAAAATAATTTTTTTCAAAAATTTATTGACATAAAAATCTCTATAAACTTCAGTAAAATTATAATATTTTTAAGATTATATTGTTATTTATATAATTTGAGAAATTTTAATGTCATTTAAAAAAAATGCTCCTACAGCTAGATATTAAATAATAAATATCACCACTCATCTACTTTTTGAAAGAATTATCTCTTTGTGAGAAATTCATATTTATGTTATCCATAAACCTTTGTTAAAAAAACGAAAGTAAAATAAATCAACACAAAAATACATATATGTATATAATTTGCTGATGCATCTATGTAGTTCATATAAACTACTAAATTGAAAATTGAGTTGAATACAACCCGGTCCCTGACTTGGTTTGCAAAATTTTATACGAACTGCGACTAAATTAAAATTAAAGTCCTCTTCTAACATACACAGCAACGACAATCAATCAAATCCAGGGGGCTAAGGAGGTAATTAAACGCGTATGCATTTGAGGGAAATTCACAATCACAATCAAGGGCCCTCAAGACAATTAATTACACTGTAAAATTAAAATGTTTTTATATGACTTTGTAAAATCAAAATACCAACTTTATCATGAAAAGACAAAAATACATTTCATATACATATTATATAATCTTTTAATAATAATTTTTTATTTGAAAAAAATAAATTTCATTCACATTTTAACAACAATCAATTTTATTATTAACAACTCAAAAACATTAATTTGGTGGTGGAAAAAAACAAATATTATGATTTGATAAACAAATCTCCATTTAAAAAAAAGAATCTCATTTTCATTCTAATAACAACTAATTTCATTATTAATAACTTCAAAAAATTAACTTAGTGATAAAGGAAAATAAGTGTTGTGATTTGGCGAGTAAGTCCCATTTTTCATTCTAACAGTAATTAATTCTTTTATTAGCAACTCCAGAATATTAATTTAATAGAAAAATTATTATAATTTGATGAATAAGTCTCCATTAAAAAAAAAATCTCATTCTCATTCTAACAACAATTAATTCTCTTGTCACTACAAAAATACATTAAGGATATTTTTTCTTTTCACAATAATATTTAATTACATTTAGATCTTTTGATCTTGTAGAGTAATATTACAATCCTTTGGTCCAGCAACGTGATTAATTGTCTTTGGGGTCATTAATTGTGATTTTCCCATGCATTGTATCCACAGAGTTGAAAAATCTGGAGTAATTACTCGCAAGGACAAAAAGGAGTTGAAACTCTTTGTGTGGCTTACAAAGTCTTAGAGGCACAATCATGTGGTCATTGTCATATTATGATTTTTTCATTGAACAAGTCTTAACTGCCGACTACTGTTAGCGAGTGGGACAATCGCGAATTTATTGAAACTGGGGCCGTCTCCCACTGCTTGAAATGTTCCGCTTGCAGGTCTTTTTAATTTTTTTATTTTTTATGTTTAAAAAATAAAATTTTATTTTTAAAAAATTAAAAATTATTTAAGTAAAAATATTTTATAAAAAATATATTTTAAAAATATATTCAAACAATAGTTAAAAGTAAATTTTTAAAACGTAACTATTTAAAATTTTTAAAAAATATATTTAAAAAGTAAGATATTATTTGATCATACTATCCTAAATTTAATTTTTTATTTTTATATAAAAATGATTAATTTATTAAAAATATAATTATTATTTTAATAATAATAATTAAGTATCAAGTTTTTAACATTATAAATTGAATAATTAATCATGTTATTTTTTAGCATTAATGTATAATACAAAATATAAATTTTTATCACATTTTTTAAAATTATAAATTAAAAAAATACAAATAACTAAAGATTAAATTTTTAGAATTATAGATTAAAATTTATGTTGTTTAAAATTTTTAGCACACTTTTTAAATATTTTAAATATATTACATTTGTATAATAAAAATTACAAATCATTATAAATTAATGTCCTTTTTGATAATTGTTCATTCAAAAGCACATTTCACTATTACAAACCAAATAATTTTTAGTATATTAAATTAAATTTTAAAAAAATATATTCAAATATAAATTTTATTACAATAATTAATTTTTATTAAATGAATTTTTATTAAATAAATTTTTAATAAACTAAAAATCAAGGACACATATAGATGCCGTGCTTACATAGGGTAGCTTCTGATATTATTTTATTTTTTATATATATGTCAACTTCGGAGGAAACATTTGGCAAGCTCTAAAGCAAGCGTTCCGTGGTTTTATTGCTTCAAATAATGACACTAATTTTCTTTTTTAAGTATCATATCTTCAATTTTTTTAAAAAGTTAAATATAATCTAATGCAGGATTAAGTTTTTCTAGTGATCTTATAGAGTTGAGTTATCCAGTAATTCTTGATTCAATTGGTTAAAAGAATATCTCTTAATATATAATTATGTCAAATAAAAACGTCAATAACATCTTCGAAGTATCATATTAAACTGATATGGGTAATAATAGTGACACACAATGAGATTTAAATTAATCTAAACAGATGATGATAATATTCCAAATTTCTCATAATATCGAGTCATGAAATAAAAAAAAATGAGTTGAACTATCCTAAAAATTGATTTAACTCAATTGATTAATGAAAAAATGACAATTAGGTATCGCCAGACATGACAATTATTTCTAGTTCCTAAAAAATAAGTCTTTTTCTGAAATGACATATATGTCCTTGCTTAAAAATTTATAAGTTAAGTCCAACAATTAAAAATTGGTTGTTATTTTCTTTGGGAAAATGACAAATTTTTTTTAGGAAAATGCTAAAATGAAATAGCAAATAATTATTTCATTTTGCAATATTAATTGTTACTTTTTTTATCGGTTTTATATTTTAAAGAATTTCACAAACTAATTCAAAAAATTGGAATAAAGCCCGATGAGATTCTTGGTTTGAAAAAAAAAAAAAAAAAAAAGCTCGATGAGATTAAAATGTAAGGACAACATGAATAGCGACAGGACAGGTTGCTTATCAAGTATCTCTGTCATGATAATGATTACTGGAAGGCAAAGATTAGTTTAATGGACAAACCTACTTGGCTCGGGAGTGGGGTTCTTCCCTTTATTTTATCTTCTTTTCCCTCCTTCCCATAGCGTAGGGACTGGGGGCAAGAAGAAAATTACACATAATTCTAAAATATCACTTGCCCCTTTTAAAAATTTACATTTTCCCCCAACTAAAAAAAATTGTATGTTTCACCCCATTTATTTTTTAAAAATACAAAACATTTGTATCTATAGATATTGTTTTCTATTAAATGGTTATAAAGATATGCTAGTTCCTTAGTAATTAATTTTAGTAACTATTATTTTTATATTAATTTAATAAACTCTTAAAAATATATTTAAATAAAATTATGACAGTTATATTGGGAAAATTTCTTAAACAGACTTGACCATGTAATTTCCCAAATAACTTTATCTTTTAAATATATATTATGATAGAAAAGAGTCTAAAATTCACACATATTTTTCACAATTTATGTAATTTTCCAAACAACTATATCCATTAAACATATACAATGATAGAAAAGAATTTATTATAGAAATAAAGAGTAAAATTTATTTTTAAAAATACTATCATGGTAAATAAAGGTTTATCACAGTAGAAAAGACTTTAGATAATATTTCAAAACTCTATCATGGCACAAAATGGGTTAACATGGTAATTGAAAGTTAAAATTATTTTATAAAAGCTTGTGATGGTAGAAATAGTTTTTCTTACAAATAAAACATTTTTCAAATTGAACTATCATGGTAGAAAATATTAAACATAACAAAATAGAATTATCATGATAAATAAGGAAGTAAATAATTTAAATAAATAACTACTAATATAAATCTAAGATAAATAAAGTGTACTTCAGGAATCCTATTAAAAATAAGTATTTAAATTCAATAAAATGATAGAAAAGGTAATTAAATATGAAGCATGGTTCCTAGAAGGTTAAATTTTTCAAAAGTAAGTTTATCATAGGTAAAAAGGGCCAATTTCAATGGTTAAAGACTTAACTTGGGCAATTTTGAAAAATTTTGTATGGCACAAAGAGAAAAATTCACCTTTTGTGATGTATTTCGCAGCATACACAATATATGTCGTGGTGTATGATACTACATTAGTAAAATGACAATATGAACAATAACAACAAACTTCAAATGAGTATAATTTTCTCTAAAATTTCAAAATTGAGTTATTCAAGTATTTACAAAAAAATTATAAAATAATCTAGCTAATGACGTTAGTGGGTACAAAAATTTCTCTATATGAGAATTTTATCTTCGAATTCTCATTATGTGCCAAAGTATACTTTTTTCTCAAACCAGCACCCTTCCAAAACTAGCACCAAAGCCAAAGCTTAAATGTGAACAACTTGACCACACATCAAACATGTTGGACAACACATAAAATATAAGTATTCACTAATTATATGCAAACTCTCATAATTGGATTACAGCCACCCAAAACTACATAACTTATCACAAGCTAATAATTTACTTCAAGCTCATTGTAAAGCATTTAGCCACATCAAAGCACAAAAATTATCTTATGACAAACAAATATGAGTTTAATCAAAAATAAAGAGTTATATACTCGATTACATAAATTATGCCCTAAAGTTGGCAAATACATATAATTCAAGCAAAAAGAGGCCAACTCAATCTTATGGTATCCATACACACCAACTACATTTTGGGTGCTTCTTTGATTGGACCCTTTCCTGTAAAAAATATTAATTACAAGGAATGAAACACAAAGGTTCTAATAACCAAAACTAATATGTAATGATGCAAACAATAAAACTAATCATGTGATTACTAAGTAGGCATACAAGATTATTTTTCAAGCATATGTCATTCAAACAATCAAGAAAAAAATAATTTGCATGACTATACTTTATACCCCTCCATGCATCAGCTCAGAACTAAAGAACCTAACTAAAAGTGAGTTAGTCGAAGCTACTAGCCACCAATTAAGCCCAATGAGAGCTTATCATGTGGTAGGTAATCTCTTGACAAAATTCCCAGCATCACATATTTCAAAGCAAACCTAACAAATCATGCATATTTCAATCATTTTAGCACAAAAACATATCCAAACAAAGACATGCTTCTACAAAATAGTTATACCAAACATAGTATTCATGTACAATTCATCCCATTTGGCAATTAATTTTCCAAACAAGAATATATATATTTTTGCCACACATAACATGATTTACATAGCATAATAAATTCACACATAATCAATCACACTCACATCCCATCACATATTAACAATTGTTACTTATCCTTGCTAATAGAGCTCCCCGAACAAATGGATTGTCACCTTCAACAGTGTCAATGTCATGATTTACAAATAATATGACATTAATTATTATTAATACAATTCTAATCATATCTAATTAAAGTGTTTATATACTAATCACACTCTAATTATAGGGTTATTTTAATTACACTGTTATAAAAATGCAAATTAGTGAGAAATCATCTATTCCTCTCTAAAACACCAAACTAGAGAGGAAATTAGAAAGAGATATTGATTTCATAACTTGACTTAAAATTAGCAAGGAAAATATTAAGAAACTGTCAATCCCTTTTTAAAATGAGAGAATTAGTGAGGGATTGTCAATCTTTTTTTAAAATAAGACAATTAGTGAGAAAAATAGCGAGAGACTATTAATTTCTCTCTAAAATAAGAGAATTTGCAAGAAAAATAGCAAGAGACTATCAATCTCTCTCTAAAATAAGACAATTAGTGAGAAAAATACAAATAGATTACTAATTCCTCTCTAAGATAAGATAATTAGCAAGAAAATAATGAAAAAACTATCAATCCCTCTCTAAAATAATATAATTAATGAGGGATTTAGCAAGTGATTATATCTCTAGCTAATTACTGAAAAAAAAATTTTGGCAATGACTTTTAATTATATATTTAATTATTTTTATTTAAAAATAAAATTTAAATTTAAAAATTAACTAAAATGTTCATAATAAAATTATTTAATATTTAATATTTTCTTTATTTTGAGTTCATTTTTCATTAATAAAATAATAATTTATTAAAAATATAATATAAAGAATAATAAATAAAATATAAATATTTTTAACATATTAATAATTGAAAATAAAATTTAATATGCATACACGTCTGTATTTTTATAATATATTTATGTAATTAAATAATATATATTTAATTTATCATATAATGACTGTAAGTATCTTTCAATTCAATTGACAAAAAAAAAAGTATAAAGCTTGAAAAGTATAAGGTTAAGGGTTCAAGTCTTAACTTTAGCATAAATATAATAAATATATGACATGATAAGGAGTCAGTGACACGTCACAATATGGATAATAGCATATCATGAATTACGGCATATGTGGCAGGTGATGAGGTAAGAAGATGATAGGTGATATGGTGATCGACGAGGTACGATGTTGTTGGTGACATGTTGTAACACACCAATTTTTTTTAATATAATTTAACTCAATCATAGTTGGATTACAGCCACCCAACACATTTTATATCAATAAATTTTATATAAAAATATTTTATAATTGGCTTAAACTTGCACAATACAATATTTCAGATAAATTTTTACCTCCCACATGCCATTAGGCTAAATCACATTTGTCCATTCTTATACTCCCAACAAGTAAATTAAATCACATTTGTCCATTCTTATACTCCCAACAAGTAAAATAAATAATTTAGTCAATTTTTAAAATAAGCCAGTTATTTGGCATCATAATCATGCCATTTTAACAAATCCCAAGTAAACCAAATATTAAAATTACAGTCATCCAAAGTATACCAAAAATATAAATATTTGAAAGGCATAATTACATTTATATATTCATATAATTGTCAATAAACAAAAAGTCTCAATATTGACAATATAACACATTATAAATCATAAATCAAATATCTAAAAGAGATAGTGGATCTATGCCACTAAGCCTCTAGGACTCCTCCACGTGTCACTCGTGGCTCTTCTCCTAAAAATTGTTAACCACATAATGAGACTCAAAAGTCTCAGTAACCAATACTAATTTATTATAGTATGTACAAACAGTTAAGTGTGTGCTTACTAAGTGGGAACCAAAAATAATATAATTCTCACAAAATATAAGAAATATTACAATACACACAAATAACCATCCTTATATCCCTCAATTAACCTCGAGTCGTAACTCTCACTCGGTGCTAAATTACCCGACCAAAGGAAGATTAGCCCGAGCCCTTGCAAGCCACTTATTAAGCTTCAATAGGGGCGTACCACGTGGCACATAAATACAACAACAATAGCAAGTCTCCTAACACCTCCCACAATAATCAAACAAATTCATAATAATATTTCACAATTATACAATATTACAAAATTCATAATTTTCTCAATAATCACCCAATTAACATGAAGTAACACTAATCACAAATTAAAAGCATGGTACCTCGTGGCTTTTTCAATAAATTATTCCTTATAATTTCTCTCCCACCACAATCTTCACCAATAACACAATCTACAAATAACATATTATTTATAAATATTAGTTTCAATTTTTTGAAACTAATAAAATAATTCTAATAATAGAATTAAAATATAACATAATTCTTAATCTCAATCTTAATACAATTTAGAGTCAATACTATTAAGTAAAATTTTTAACTCCTCTTATAGTCATCAATAAATATTAATAATCTAAAAATTAACTTCTAAACTAATTTTTATTATCAAAATTTTCTTTTTATTTTATAAATTCGCACCTAAAATACTCAAAATTAAAAATCAAGTATCTAGCTTAGAATCATAATCCTATAGCCATAATAATTCATTTCTCATCCCAAATAATCATCTAAACCTCAATAAATTAACATATATTTTTAAATCTAGTTTAGAATTTGATTCATAAACCACAAATTCAAAGATCATCAACAAATTTATACTCTAGAACATTTATTATACTACTAATAACTTTATAAATCATATTTATTCAATATAAATTCATCCCTCTTCCAGATCTTAAATTTCTACTACCACAAAATCAGAAATCAAAGAGGAAGAATGACTAAGAAATTTTTTTAGAACACTTACTCAGTCTTGAAAAACTTGAAATCACGCCCTAAATATCCTATTAAAACTCTTACCTTAAAATTCAGATCTTTCACACCAGCGACTCGCATTCTCTCTGCTCAGCTCGCGCATAGGAAAAGAATTGAAGAAACGAAAGGAAACAGGTGAGTTTTTATAAAAATTTAGTGGGACCCACATTTTTTTTTTATTTCTTCTTCCTCTCTCTTCTTTTCTTTTTTTATTATTTTACATGTAATCATTACGCACCAAAAGCAATTTTGTTGTTCTTCTTCTTCCTTTTTTTTTTCCCATACCTTTTCTCTTTCTTTTTTATAATAATAATAATAATTTAATAATATTTACTTATTTTTTAATTAATTAATTTTTTTTATTTTAATTTAGAATTATATCCTAAATTAGATTTAATAATCATTTTTTACTAATTTGCTTACCTCTAAATATTTTTTAAAATTTCTATTAACTCAAATTAACTATTAAAATTTAAATTGAGATATTACACATGTCACAAATTGACACACACATGACGGGTGATATGGCATCATTATTTTTAAATATAGGCATATTTAGTGAGAGATTAGACTAATCCCTCTCTAAATTATCAAATTTTAAATAGTATTAACAAGAGAAATACGATCTCTCGCTAAATTTAACGAGTCTTTTTTAAGTTACGAATTTAGTGAGGAACAACATTCTTTGCTAAAACACAATTTAGCTAAGGAAAATGGTTCCATTTTTCCAGCATTGTTAACCTAATTAACCCAAACACTTAAATCATCATATTAATCTTTTTTTAACCTTAAGTTCTTAATATACCTCTCAATCACAAATTAAACTTCTAAATACTCAAATTATCACAAATCATCATCCTCTTAATCTAGGGTTATTAATCTATCCTATTACCTTAAACACCTTTAAAATAACTTAAACTACACTTATTTAACCTCAAAGCACCCATAAATTTTGAACCCCAGGGGCTAGTTAGCATTGAAAATAAAGCCCTAACAACATCCTTGAAGATATTTACATTAAAAATGAAGAGAGAAGTTTAGAGAAGGGGTTAGGATGATTATCTTAGGATTTTTGAAGTTCAAATTTGTGCACAATAATGGCTCTAGGTCAAATCCTAGTGGAGCAATAAATTTTTGCACTTAACCTCACCCAAGTCTCCTTCTTCTGTTTGATTTTGAGCTGAAGTAATAAGTGTTGAAAATGCATCATATGCTGCAACATATGATACAGTAATGTAAAATCTCACTTAAACCTAATAATTTGGGTCCAAACCAGTTTAATACCTATTCTAAATCCCAAATAACCCTCGTGCATGATCTTAGGCCCAATTTAAATCATAATTAAGAGCCTAAATAATTGATTAATATCCATAAACCTCAATCAATATAAATCCTCAATTAAATTCTCAAAATACATATTTCTTCAATTAAATCCTCAAATGCACACATTTTCTCAATTAAATCCTTAAGTACCCATATTTTCTCATTTAAGAATAATTCATCAAATTAAATTCCTCTAATTATCCACAACTTTCACAATTTAATTGTTAAATAAAATTTAAAATGTTACAAAAATATCAATGGATATTATAAAAAAAACATAGACAAAAAGGAATCACAGCATCTATTTCTTCAATTTTCTTGAAAACACTATTGGATTTTTTGAAATTTTCTCATTTTTTCATAAAAACACTAAGGGATATTCTAAAAACACTAATGAATATTCTTAATAATCATTATTACATTGTTATACATGAACTTTAATTACACCAACTTAAAAGTATGAAAAACAATTGAATATTAACAAATTCATTTATAATGAAATAATAACATGTTCTTGCATCCCTTAATAATATAAATTACATTACATTATAATGGATTGCAAGTATGTCAATCTAAGCTCCTTCAAACAAATTGTCAATACAAACTTAGCTTCATCACAAATGCTCCATTTCATATTCCAATCTAAGCTCTCTCAAACAAATTGTGAGTTCCATTAATGCTAACATGACACTCATCTTGACTCGCCACATCAATATTGACTGGTTCCAAAATTATAAAAATATGGTAGTTTTCTTTAATTTAACGATGAGAATTTAGGCACTCAAAAATTAAAAATTAAAAGGAGTTTTCATGTATTTTAAAATTTATGATATTATTTGTGCAATAATTTACGTTCTAGTGATGTTTATTAACCCTTCTTCAAGCCTATGCATGGTAACGCAAGCAACATCTTTTGAGAAGGAGTCGACGCTTTTATCAAAATTTATAAATTAAGAAGCGTTTTTACGTAGAAGTTAAGTTTCATTATTTGCCTAATGATTGGGGAGCAATGGCCCACTAAAACCAATTTTCATTGTTTTACGCTCCTTTTCCTTTCTCTTCTTTTCTTTGTTCCCACTTTTTTAATATAAGTGTAAGGTCACAAAAATTCATGCAAAAAGATAAGTGTAAGGTGATATGGTGAATCAACAAATTTTTTGCTAGGTAACGTTTGGATATATTTAAATTTATTTTAATTAAAATTTCATATTATAATCCATATATTTAAAATTAATTCTATAAATTTTAAAGGTGAAAAATAGAAGAGCTAATATTTGAAACGAAAACAGAAGATTGAAGGTGATGAACTTATTTCCTTTTTTAATTGGTCAGAGGTGAGGACAAGAAATGAGATGAATGACTAGAGTAACAAAGACACTGATAATAAAAATGTGAAAAAAGGAGAAAAAGTTTTGAATAGCTAAAATCTGAAACTATAAAACAGTTATAATAAAACATGTTATCAGAATCCATAAACTTTTACATATCCAAATGATAATTTTAATTTAAATTTAAATTCAAATCTACTAGATAATTGAAGATTATAAGACTAAAGTTGTCATAAGATACCTTATTAGGTAAATAATCAGTGAATTTATTTAGTTTCTCTCTACAAATAGATCTCCTTTTTTTCTTTTTCTTCTTTCCCACTCCTTTGCTTTCCTGCCGGAGTTGAAAGTACAAGTTTAACACAAATTATACAAATTATTAGTATTTAGATAATTTAAAAAACTTGTTCTTTTTAATTTTTACTAATATATTTGGACGGAGGGGAACTATTCATCAGTTTACGAGTAGATGGGAACAAGAAAGTGGTTTTTGGCTGGCGGCATCCGCAAGTCAGCAAAGCTGGCGGGGCATATTTGCATTTGAAGCATAAAAAAAGTGGGACCTATCATTATTTGGTTTGAACCATCCAAAAATATACTCATTGAGATTCAATAGTAAAAATTTTCAGATTTTTTTTTATAATTTCAAATGGTTCAATAGTAAACAAAGTGGGACCTTTTAGGTTTAAATTTTGACTTTTTTTTATAATTTCAATGATTTTTAAAATTTTATGGTCAAAATTTGTTGTCTTGGTTATGCATTATAATATAAAAATTATAAATTCATGAATTAATAAAAAGGATTTATATATATTTTAAAAAAGCTTTATCATTTAAAAAAAAGACTCCTTCAACAAAAGTAAACTACAGGAAGGATTTGTATAATATAAAAAAAAAATTTTCGGGAAAAAAAAACTGCTCTATTGTAAACGTATCACGAAACATAATGGCTAGTGGCTTAACGGTATTTTATAGTAGTTTATCTTTAATTAAAAATACAAAAATAATAAAAAAGATATAAACGACAAATAAAGCCATCAGCCTGGACCAATTTTCAGGTAAAAAAAGTTTTCAAAAAAAGCTTCATCATTTTAGTTAATATATAATTTAAATTTTAAACTATATGTCACAAGACGATTTGAACTCTAAAATTTTAAAAAGTGTGAAATCTTAAACAATTAAAGTCAAAATAATTTAATTTTTATTATTAAATTTAAACAAACGTCCTTAAATTAAAGTTTAATATATAATTTTACCAAATGAATTTAATTATTTGGATTTTGAATGGTGCTTTTAAGAATTTAGTATTTAAATTATCTTTAAATCTATAATTTAAGATTTAAATTACATATTAACTTTTTTTATATTACACCGTTTTATAACTCTATATACCCCATGAGTCACAAAATCAATAAACCTCCGTGATAGATTTGTAAATTGTATTGAAGTGAAATCCGAGCCGAAATCAGGGGAGGGCCGGAGTGGGAAAAGAGATGCGAACCTTCCAACGTTACTTTATCAATATTTTTCTTATGATAGTTTTATTTACTCCAATAATTTTAATTTATTTCACAAGTAAGTTTGGCAATATACACTACTGAACATTAATAATTACTTCACTTCTTCACGGTTTTAGAAAGATTAGGAAATCTTAATATTTTGAAAAATTTGATATCTTTCTAATATATCCTTATTAATAATTACATATTATCTTAACAATGATAATTGAAATTTTAATACATTATTTTTTTAAAAAATAAAATGAATTGGAATATGGTCAGAAAAATAATTAAAAAACTATCTGATGCGCTATATTTTAATTTTTGAGTCAAGTATAATTTTTAAAAGAAGCCTTAAATTGATTTCGGGTGGAAGTATATTTTAAAAGAAAAAAAACTTATATACTTACATAATATGTTTGAGGTGCTTGTTTCTTATTAAATTAAAACATGCATATTTTTTAGAGATTATTTATTTTATAATAAATTTTATTATTGATATTATCAATACATTAAAATTTACTTATCTTAATTTAATTGAATAAAAATATACTACCTATATAAATCCTTTTAAATCAGGGGAGTAAGTTTTTTAACCGGTTCACTCAATTACTCAAATAAAAAAAAATTAATTAGAATTAGTCATTTGTCTAAAAAATTATCCTATGTTTTCATAAATATTTCCTCCATTTAAAAATATAAGATATTTTTTAAAGTTAGATATTAAAAATGTAAGATATTTTTAATTTTTTGAGGTATAATCATCGCCTTTTTTTAAAGTGCGCCTACTGATATTAATTTTTATATTATTAGAAGATATTTAATGAGGATAACTATAAAAAAATAAGGTTAGTTTGATAATAGATAACTACTTTATTGAGGGATGAGATTTAATTAAAATATTTTATATTTTAAATAAAGAGAGTATCTTTCATCAAATGCGGATTCACCATCTCGCAGATTCATGATCTTCTCTTCCCATCTCTCTTCACCATAACTGCACAACATTATCCACATTCTACATATTGGATTTAGGAGATTTATATTTAACTAAATCTTTCATCTGAATTTATAATTTTGGATTTGATTTCAAATCCAAAATTGTTTTTTATATTACTTTTATAATTTTAAATTTCATCTACATAATAGTCATTTAAAATTTTCAATCACTTCAAATATCTTGTTTTTCTTTATATTTTTATTATTGATACCTTTATAACTTTTATATATTTTTCATCTCTTATTATTGTCTATGGTCAATTAAAAAATAGAGATAAATTTATCACTTTAAATTTTTTCATTTTCATTTCAAATTTCAACTCAGTTTCTTTTCTTCATTTATAATTTTTTAAAATAAATTTTTAAACTACCTAAATAAAAAATTTTAAATACATAGACTTAAAATTTAAAATTTAAATTCCAAAAATTATCTTAGAGAGTTTACATTTACTCTCTCCTGTCCTTGATATAAGGCAAAACTAACTAATATAGCGCTTCATTTGGAAATGTTAGTTATAAACCTTAAAATTGTAAAAAAAAAAATTGTGACTTTCTAATTTAACATTCTTTTATAATTAATAATTAATAAATAATAATTATAATAATTTTTTTATAGAAATTCAATTGACAATAAATATATAAGTGATAAAATTGAAAAATTAATTATTTTAACTTTACCTCATACTAAGGATAATTTTTTTAAAAAGGTTTTCTTTGGATCAAGGATTGAAGAAAGTATCTTATTAAAAAAAACTTGTAAATCAGTTGTAGAGGAGAGAAGAAGGATAAAATTTCATTACGTACATTAATTCAACCATCAATGAATTATTTACTGGCCTTTCAAATAATATAATTTTGCATTGAGGCTATCATTTTGATTACTAAAAGATGTAAACTTTTACACCCATTTCAGGATGTAATAGAAGATGTTCCTTTTTGTTTTACAAGGATTGGAACATCCTCATTTATTATATTAATAGATGCTTTAATACTTATGCTGATCACCTTGTTAAAATGTCTTATAGATTAGATGTTAGTTTTTAACACTTTTAATTATCTCTCACCGTTATTACAAGAGACGGTGGATAATAAAAGTGATTCAGCAGGTCATATGTCATTGATATAATCTCATTTTAATTATGAATGCATTTCTTTAGTTAAAAAAAAATTATATGGTCTTTTGCCATAAATATTAACTCACGAGGGCCCTTCTGCAAATTTTCCCCTCAATATGTCCGTGCTTCACAACTCACCTCCCGGGAATGTGTTGCAAAATTGATGCGGTAGTC